>NW_027460555.1:0-300000 GCF_050947875.1 Dermacentor variabilis | reverse complement strand
GGTGGTCTCGCGCTGACGATGCCCTCTCGGTGAGCGCATATTTCCCCCCTCATCTTTTAAGAGATTCAATACATACAAGCATTTGTCTCGCAAACCAGATTTTTTTCAAGGGAATTTTCCACGTCGCAATTATTTCTCTCGTCGTATTCGAGTGCTCATTGCCGTGTTATAGTTTGTTAACGAAGCTTCCCCTCAAGTCTAAATATTGTAAGGCAGTTTGTCGTGTGCGTATCATGGCCACGCATGATTATATCGCCTTTCCGTTTCTCTACCACGGTTGCGCTTTAAAACCACGGCGCTGCAAGTTTGCTTTCCTTTCCTTCCCTCTTCTCCGCCCTTAAACTGGCTCTCTTAACTACTACACGCAGAGACAAAGAAACAGCACGCGCATGCGATCGCATAGATGAGATGAATACATATATATAGAAAAGCATCAGTCATAGCTCTCGAAGTATAATATAATATATTATAGAATAGCTCTCGAAGATAGCTATTCCGGCGGCTAGCTTCCCACGCTATGCGTGCCGTCCTCGCACCTGTTAAAGCTTTTCCTGGACGCTAGAACTATACTATTCCTACGCAACCTTGAGCGATCGGAAAGCGCGTTTTCCACGCCTGGCCGGCGGAGAGGGGAGGCTTCGTTCCGGCCGCGAAGCTCTCCACATCCCCGTAAAGAGCCTGGTGGTGGTCTCGCGCTGACGATGCCCTCTCGGTGAGCGCACATTTCCCCCCTCATCTTTTAAGAGATTCAATACATACAAGCATTTGTCTCACAAACCAGATTTATTTCAAGGGAATTTTCCACGTCTCAATTATTTCTCTCGTCGTATTCGAGTGCTCATTGCCGTGTTATAGTTTGTTAACGAAGCTTCCCCTCAAGTCTAAATATTGTAAGGCAGTTTGTCGTGTGCGTATCATTGCCACGCATGCTTATATCGCCTTTCCGTTTCTCTACCACGGTTGCGCCCTAAAACCACGGCGCTGCAAGTTTGCTTTCTTTTCCTTTCCTCTTCTCCGCCCTTAAACTGGCTCTCTTAACTACTACACGCAGAGGCAAGAAACAGCGCGCGCTTTAGATCCTATAGATGAGATGAATATTTACAATTATTATGAGGGTTATAATTATATTCGAGTGCTGATTGCCGTGTTATAGTTTGTTAACGAAACTACCCCTCAATTCTAAATATTGTAAGGCAGTTTGTTTTGTGCGTATCATGGCCACGCATGCTTATATCGCCTTTCCGTTTCTCTACCACGGTTGCGCTTTAAAACCACGGCGCTGCAAGTTTGCTTTCCTTTCCTTCCCTCTTCTCCGCCCTTAAACTGGCTCTCTTAACTACTACACGCAGAGACAAAGAAACAGCACGCGCATGCGATCGCATAGATGAGATGAATACATATATATAGAAAAGCATCAATCATAGCTCTCGAAGTATAATATAATATAATATAGAATAGCTCTCGAAGATAGCTATTCCGGCGGCTAGCTTCCCACGCTATGCGTGCCGTCCTCGCACCTGTTAAAGCTTTTCCTGGACGCTAGAACTATACTATTCCTACGCAACCTTGAGCGATCGGAAAGCGCCTTTTCCACGCCTGGCCGGCGGAGAGGGGAGGCTTCGTTCCGGCCGCGAAGCTCTCCACATCCCCGTAAGGAGCCTGGTGGTGGTCTCGCGCTGACGATGCCCTCTCGGTGAGCGCATATTTCCCCCCTCATCTTTTAAGAGATTCAATACATACAAGCATTTGTCTCGCAAACAAGATTTATTTCAAGGGAATTTTCCACGTCTCAATTATTTCTCTCGTCGTATTCGAGTGCTCATTGCCGTGTTATAGTTTGTTTGTTAACGAAGCTTCCCCTCAAGTCTAAATATTGTAAGGCAGTTTGTCGTGTGCGTATCATGGCCACGCATGCTTATATCGCCTTTCCGTTTCTCTACCACGGTTGCGCCTTAAAACCACGGCGCTGCAAGTTTGCTTTCTTTTCCTTCCCTCTTCTCCGCCCTTAAACTGGCTCTCTTAACTACTGCACGCAGAGGCAAGAAACAGCGCGCGCTTTGGATCCTATAGATGAGATGAATATTTACAATTATTATTAGGGTTATAATTATATTCGAGTGCTGATTGCCGTGTTATAGTTTGTTAACGAAACTACCCCTCAATTCTAAATATTGTAAGGCAGTTTGTCGCGTGCGTATCATGGCCACGCATGCTTATATCGCCTTTCCGTTTCTCTACCACGGTTGCGCTTTAAAACCACGGCGCTGCAAGTTTGCTTTCTTTTCCTTCCCTCTTCTCCGCCCTTAAACTGGCTCTCTTAACTACTACACGCAGAGGCAAGAAACAGCGCGCGCTTTAGATCCTATAGATGAGATGAATATTTACAATTATTATGAGGGTTATAATTATATTCGAGTGCTGATTGCCGTGTTATAGTTTGTTAACGAAACTACCCCTCAATTCTAAATATTGTAAGGCAGTTTGTTGTGTGCGTATCATGGCCACGCATGCTTATATCGCCTTTCCGTTTCTCTACCACGGTTGCGCTTTAAAACCACGGCGCTGCAAGTTTGCTTTCCTTTCCTTCCCTCTTCTCCGCCCTTAAACTGGCTCTCTTAACTACTACACGCAGAGACAAAGAAACAGCACGCGCATGCGATCGCATAGATGAGATGAATACATATATATAGAAAAGCATCAATCATAGCTCTCGAAGTATAATATAATATAATATAGAATAGCTCTCGAAGATAGCTATTCTGGCGGCTAGCTTCCCACGCTATGCGTGCCGTCCTCGCACCTGTTAAAGCTTTTCCTGGACGCTAGAACTATACTATTCCTACGCAACCTTGAGCGATCGGAAAGCGCGTTTTCCACGCCTGGCCGGCGGAGAGGGGAGGCTTCGTTCCGGCCGCGAAGCTCTCCACATCCCCGTAAGGAGCCTGGTGGTGGTCTCGCGCTGACGATGCCCTCTCGGTGAGCGCATATTTCCCCCCTCATCTTTTAAGAGATTCAATACATACAAGCATTTGTCTCGCAAACAAGATTTATTTCAAGGGAATTTTCCACGTCTCAATTATTTCTCTCGTCGTATTCGAGTGCTCATTGCCGTGTTATAGTTTGTTTGTTAACGAAGCTTCCCCTCAAGTCTAAATATTGTAAGGCAGTTTGTCGTGTACGTATCATGGCCACGCATGCTTATATCGCCTTTCCGTTTCTCTACCACGGTTGCGCCTTAAAACCACGGCGCTGCAAGTTTGCTTTCTTTTCCTTCCCTCTTCTCCGCCCTTAAACTGGCTCTCTTAACTACTACACGCAGAGGCAAGAAACAGCGCGCGCTTTGGATCCTATAGATGAGATGAATATTTACAATTATTATTAGGGTTATAATTATATTCGAGTGCTGATTGCCGTGTTTTAGTTTGTTAATGAAACTACCACTCAATTCTAAATATTGTAAGGCAGTTTGTCGTGTGCGTATCATGGCCACGCATGCTTATATCGCCTTTCCGTTTCTCTACCACGGTTGCGCCTTAAAACCACGGCGCTGCAAGTTTGCTTTCTTTTCCTTCCCTCTTCTCCGCCCTTAAACTGGCTCTCTTAACTACTACACGCAGAGGCAAGAAACAGCGCGCGCTTTAGATCCTATAGATGAGATGAATATTTACAATTATTATGAGGGTTATAATTATATTCGAGTGCTGATTGCCGTGTTATAGTTTGTTAACGAAACTACCCCTCAATTCTAAATATTGTAAGGCAGTTTGTTGTGTGCGTATCATGGCCACGCATGCTTATATCGCCTTTCCGTTTCTCTACCAAGGTTGCGCTTTAAAACCACGGCGCTGCAAGTTTGCTTTCCTTTCCTTCCCTCTTCTCCGCCCTTAAACTGGCTCTCTTAACTACTACACGCAGAGACAAAGAAACAGCACGCGCATGCGATCGCATAGATGAGATGAATACATATATATAGAAAAGCATCAATCATAGCTCTCGAAGTATAATATAATATAATATAGAATAGCTCTCGAAGATAGCTATTCCGGCGGCTAGCTTCCCACGCTATGCGTGCCGTCCTCGCACCTGTTAAAGCTTTTCCTGGACGCTAGAACTATACTATTCCTACGCAACCTTGAGCGATCGGAAAGCGCGTTTTCCACGCCTGGCCGGCGGAGAGGGGAGGCTTCGTTCCGGCCGCGAAGCTCTCCACATCCCCGTAAGGAGCCTGGTGGTGGTCTCGCGCTGACGATGCCCTCTCGGTGAGCGCATATTTCCCCCCTCATCTTTTAAGAGATTCAATACATACAAGCATTTGTCTCGCAAACCAGATTTATTTCAAGGGAATTTTCCACGTCTCAATTATTTCTCTCGTCGTATTCGAGTGCTCATTGCCGTGTTATAGTTTGTTAACGAAGCTTCCCCTCAAGTCTAAATATTGTAAGGCAGTTTGTCGTGTGCGTATCATGGCCACGCATGCTTATATCGCCTTTCCGTTTCTCTACCACGGTTGCGCCTTAAAACCACGGCGCTGCAAGTTTGCTTTCTTTTCCTTCCCTCTTCTCCGCCCTTAAACTGGCTCTCTTAACTACTACACGCAGAGGCAAGAAACAGCGCGCGCTTTAGATCCTATAGATGAGATGAATATTTACAATTATTATTAGGGTTATAATTATATTCGAGTGCTGATTGCCGTGTTATAGTTTGTTAACGAAACTACCCCTCAATTCTAAATATTGTAAGGCAGTTTGTCGCGTGCGTATCATGGCCACGCATGCTTATATCGCCTTTCCGTTTCTCTACCACGGTTGCGCTTTAAAACCACGGCGCTGCAAGTTTCCTTTCCTTTCCTTCCCTCTTCTCCGCCCTTAAACTGGCTCTCTTAACTACTACACGCAGAGACAAAGAAACAGCACGCGCATGCGATCGCATAGATGAGATGAATACATATATATAGAAAAGCATCAGTCATAGCTCTCGAAGTATAATATAATATAATATAGAATAGCTCTCGAAGATAGCTATTCCGGCGGCTAGCTTCCCACGTTATGCGTGCCGTCCTCGCACCTGTTAAAGCTTTTCCTGGACGCTAGAACTATACTATTCCTACGCAACCTTGAGCGATCGGAAAGCGCGTTTTCCACGCCTGGCCGGTGGAGAGGGGAGGCTTCGTTCCGGCAGCGAAGCTCTCCACATCCCCGTAAGGAGCCTGGTGGTGGTCTCGCGCTGACGATGCCCTCTCGGTGAGCGCATATTTCCCCCCTCATCTTTTAAGAGATTCAATACATACAAGCATTTGTCTCGCAAACCAGATTTATTTCAAGGGAATTTTCCACGTCGCAATTATTTCTCTCGTCGTATTCGAGTGCTCATTGCCGTGTTATAGTTTGTTAACGAAGCTTCCCCTCAAGTCTAAATATTGTAAGGCAGTTTGTCGTGTGCGTATCATGGCCACGCATGCTTATATCGCCTTTCCGTTTCTCTACCACGGTTGCGCCTTAAAACCACGGCGCTGCAAGTTTGCTTTCTTTTCCTTCCCTCTTCTCCGCCCTTAAACTGGCTCTCTTAACAACTACACGCAGAGGCAAGAAACAGCGCGCGCTTTAGATCCTATAGATGAGATGAATATTTACAATTATTATTAGGGTTATAATTATATTCGAGTGCTGATTGCCGTGTTTTAGTTTGTTAATGAAACTACCACTCAATTCTAAATATTGTAAGGCAGTTTGTCGTGTGCGTATCATGGCCACGCATGCTTATATCGCCTTTCCGTTTCTCTACCACGGTTGCGCCTTAAAACCACGGCGCTGCAAGTTTGCTTTCTTTTCCTTCCCTCTTCTCCGCCCTTAAACTGGCTCTCTTAACTACTACACGCAGAGGCAAGAAACAGCGCGCTTTAGATCCTATAGATGAGATGAATATTTACAATTATTATGAGGGTTATAATTATATTCGAGTGCTGATTGCCGTGTTATAGTTTGTTAACGAAACTACCCCTCAATTCTAAATATTGTAAGGCAGTTTGTTGTGTGCGTATCATGGCCACGCATGCTTATATCGCCTTTCCGTTTCTCTACCAAGGTTGCGCTTTAAAACCACGGCGCTGCAAGTTTGCTTTCCTTTCCTTCCCTCTTCTCCGCCCTTAAACTGGCTCTCTTAACTACTACACGCAGAGACAAAGAAACAGCACGCGCATGCGATCGCATAGATGAGATGAATACATATATATAGAAAAGCATCAATCATAGCTCTCGAAGTATAATATAATATAATATAGAATAGCTCTCGAAGATAGCTATTCCGGCGGCTAGCTTCCCACGCTATGCGTGCCGTCCTCGCACCTGTTAAAGCTTTTCCTGGACGCTAGAACTATACTATTCCTACGCAACCTTGAGCGATCGGAAAGCGCGTTTTCCACGCCTGGCCGGCGGAGAGGGGAGGCTTCGTTCCGGCCGCGAAGCTCTCCACATCCCCGTAAGGAGCCTGGTGGTGGTCTCGCGCTGACGATGCCCTCTCGGTGAGCGCATATTTCCCCCCTCATCTTTTAAGAGATTCAATGCATACAAGCATTTGTCTCGCAAACCAGATTTATTTCAAGGGAATTTTCCACGTCTCAATTATTTCTCTCGTCGTATTCGAGTGCTCATTGCCGTGTTATAGTTTGTTAACGAAGCTTCCCCTCAAGTCTAAATATTGTAAGGCAGTTTGTCGTGTGCGTATCATGGCCACGCATGCTTATATCGCCTTTCCGTTTCTCTACCACGGTTGCGCCTTAAAACCACGGCGCTGCAAGTTTGCTTTCTTTTCCTTCCCTCTTCTCCGCCCTTAAACTGGCTCTCTTAACTACTACACGCAGAGGCAAGAAACAGCGCGCGCTTTAGATCCTATAGATGAGATGAATATTTACAATTATTATTAGGGTTATAATTATATTCGAGTGCTGATTGCCGTGTTATAGTTTGTTAACGAAACTACCCCTCAATTCTAAATATTGTAAGGCAGTTTGTCGCGTGCGTATCATGGCCACGCATGCTTATATCGCCTTTCCGTTTCTCTACCACGGTTGCGCTTTAAAACCACGGCGCTGCAAGTTTCCTTTCCTTTCCTTCCCTCTTCTCCGCCCTTAAACTGGCTCTCTTAACTACTACACGCAGAGACAAAGAAACAGCACGCGCATGCGATCGCATAGATGAGATGAATACATATATATAGAAAAGCATCAGTCATAGCTCTCGAAGTATAATATAATATAATATAGAATAGCTCTCGAAGATAGCTATTCCGGCGGCTAGCTTCCCACGCTATGCGTGCCGTCCTCGCACCTGTTAAAGCTTTTCCTGGACGCTAGAACTATACTATTCCTACGCAACCTTGAGCGATCGGAAAGCGCGTTTTCCACGCCTGGCCGGTGGAGAGGGGAGGCTTCGTTCCGGCAGCGAAGCTCTCCACATCCCCGTAAGGAGCCTGGTGGTGGTCTCGCGCTGACGATGCCCTCTCGGTGAGCGCATATTTCCCCCCTCATCTTTTAAGAGATTCAATACATACAAGCATTTGTCTCGCAAACCAGATTTATTTCAAGGGAATTTTCCACGTCGCAATTATTTCTCTCGTCGTATTCGAGTGCTCATTGCCGTGTTATAGTTTGTTAACGAAGCTTCCCCTCAAGTCTAAATATTGTAAGGCAGTTTGTCGTGTGCGTATCATGGCCACGCATGCTTATATCGCCTTTCCGTTTCTCTACCACGGTTGCGCCTTAAAACCACGGCGCTGCAAGTTTGCTTTCTTTTCCTTCCCTCTTCTCCGCCCTTAAACTGGCTCTCTTAACAACTACACGCAGAGGCAAGAAACAGCGCGCGCTTTAGATCCTATAGATGAGATGAATATTTACAATTATTATTAGGGTTATAATTATATTCGAGTGCTGATTGCCGTGTTATAGTTTGTTAACGAAACTACCCCTCAATTCTAAATATTGTAAGGCAGTTTGTCGTGTGCGTATCATGGCCACGCATGCTTATATCGCCTTTCCGTTTCTCTACCACGGTTGCGCTTTAAAACCACGGCGCTGCAAGTTTGCTTTCCTTTCCTTCCCTCTTCTCCACCCTTAAACTGGCTCTCTTAACTACTACACGCAGAGGCAAAGAAACAGCACGCGCATGCGATCGCATAGATGAGATGAATACATATATATAGAAAAGCATCAGTCATAGCTCTCGAAGTATAATATAATATAATATAGAATAGCTCTCGAAGATAGCTATTCCGGCGGCTAGCTTCCCACGCTATGCGTGCCGTCCTCGCACCTGTTAAAGCTTTTCCTGGACGCTAGAACTATACTATTCCTACACAACCTTGAGCGATCGGAAAGCGCGTTTTCCACGCCTGGCCGGCGGAGAGGGGAGGCTTCGTTCCGGCCGCCAAGCTCTCCACATCCCCTTAAGGAGCCTGGTGGTGGTCTCGCGCTGACGATGCCCTCTCGGTGAGCGCATATTTCACCCCTGATCTTTTAAGAGATTCAATACATACAAGCATTTCTCTCGCAAACCAGATTTATTTCAAGGGAATTTTCCACGTCTCAATTATTTCTCTCGTCGTATTCGAGTGCTCATTGCCGTGTTATAGTTTGTTAACGAAGCTTCCCCTCAAGTCTAAATATTGTAAGGCAGTTTGTCGTGTGCGTATCATGGCCACGCATGCTTATATCGCCTTTCCGTTTCTCTACCACGGTTGCGCCTTAAAACCACGGCGCTGCAAGTTTGCTTTCTTTTCTTTCCCTCTTCTCCGCCCTTAAACTGGCTCTCTTAACTACTACACGCAGAGGCAAGAAACAGCGCGCGCTTTAGATCCTATAGATGAGATGAATATTTACAATTATTATTAGGGTTATAATTATATTCGAGTGCTGATTGCCGTGTTATAGTTTGTTAACGAAACTACCCCACAATTCTAAATATTGTAAGGCAGTTTGTCGTGTGCGTATCATGGCCACGCATGCTTATATCGCCTTTCCGTTTCTCTACCACGGTTGCGCTTTAAAACCACGGCGCTGCAAGTTTTCTTTCCTTTCCTTCCCTCTTCTCCGCCCTTAAACTGGCTCTCTTAACTACTACACGCAGAGACAAAGAAACAGCACGCGCATGCGATCGCATAGATGAGATGAATACATATATATAGAAAAGCATCAGTCATAGCTCTCGAAGTATAATATAATATAATATAGAATAGCTCTCGAAGATAGCTATTCCGGCGGCTAGCTTCCCACGCTATGCGTGCCGTCCTCGCACCTGTTAAAGCTTTTCCTGGACGCTAGAACTATACTATTCCTACGCAACCTTGAGCGACCGGAAAGCGCGTTTTGCACGCCTGGCCGGCGGAGAGGGGAGGCTTCGTTGCGGCCGCGAATCTCTCCACATCCCCGTAAGGAGCCTGGTGGTGGTCTCGCGCTGACGATGCCCTCTCGGTGAGCGCATATTTCCCCCCTCATCTTTTAAGAGATTCAATTCATACAAGCATTTGTCTCGCAAACCAGATTTATTTCAAGGGAATTTTCCACGTCTCAATTATTTCTCTCGTCGTATTCGAGCGCTCATTGCCGTGTTATAGTTTGTTAACGAAGCTTCCCCTCAAGTCTAAATATTGTAAGGCAGTTTGTCGTGTGCGTATCATGGCCACGCATGCTTATATCGCCTTTCCGTTTCTCTACCACGGTTGCACCTTAAAACCACGGCGCTGCAAGTTTGCTTTCTTTTCCTTCCATCTTCTCCGCCCTTAATCTGGCTCTCTTAACTACTACACGCAGAGACAAAGAAACAGCACGCGCATGCGATCGCATAGATGAGATGAATACATATATATAGAAAAGCATCAGTCATAGCTCTCGAAGTATAATATAATATAATATAGAATAGCTCTCGAAGATAGCTATTCCGGCGGCTAGCTTCCCACGCTATGCGTGCCGTCCTCGCACCTGCTAAAGCTTTTCCTGGACGCTAGAACTATACTATTCCTACGCAACCTTGAGCGACCGGAAAGCGCGTTTTGCACGCCTGGCCGGCGGAGAGGGGAGGCTTCGTTGCGGCCGCAAATCTCTCCACATCCCCGTAAGGAGCCTGGTGGTCGTCTGGCGCTGACGATGCCCTCTCGGTGAGCGCATATTTCCCCCCTCATCTTTTAAGAGATTCAATACATACAAGCATTTGTCTCGCAAACCAGATTTATTTCAAGGGAATTTTCCACGTCTCAATTATTTCTCTCGTCGTATTCGAGCGCTCATAGCCGTGTTATAGTTTGTTGACGAAGCTTCCCCTCAAGTCTAAATATTGTAAGGCAGTTTGTCGTGTGCGTATCATGGCCACGCATGCTTATATCGCCTTTCCGTTTCTCTACCACGGTTGCGCCTTAAAACCACGGCGCTGCAAGTTTGCTTTCTTTTCCTTCCCTCTTCTCCGCCCTTAATCTGGCTATCTTAACTACTACACGCAGAGGCAAGAAACAGCGCGCGCTTTAGATCCTATAGGTGAGATGAATATTTACAATTATTATTAGGGTTATAATTATATTCGAGTGCTGATTGCCGTGTTATAGTTTGTTAACGAAACTACCCCTCAATTCTAAATATTGTAAGGCAGTTTGTCGTATGCGTATCATGGCCACGCATGCTTATATCGCATTTACGTTTCTCTACCACGGTTGCGCTTTAAAACCACGGCGCTGCAAGTTTGCTTTCCTTTCCTTCCCTCTTCTCCGCCCTTAAACTGGCTCTCTTAACTACTACACGCAGAGACAAAGAAACAGCACGCGCATGCGATCGCATAGATGAGATGAATACATATATATAGAAAAGCATCAGTCATAGCTCTCGAAGTATAATATAATATAATATAGAATAGCTCTCGAAGATAGCTATTCCGGCGGCTAGCTTCCCACGCTATGCGTGCCGTCCTCGCACCTGTTAAAGCTTTTCCTGGACGCTAGAACTATACTATTCCTACGCAACCTTGAGCGACCGGAAAGCGCATTTTCCACGCCTGGCCGGCGGAGAGGGGAGGCTTCGTCGCGGCCGCGAATCTCTCCACATCCCCGTAAGGAGCCTGGTGGTGGTCTCGCGCTGACGATGCCCTCTCGGTGAGCGCATATTTCCCCCCTCATCTTTTAAGAGATTCAATACATACAAGCATTTGTCTCGCAAACCATATTTATTTCAAGCGAATTTTCCACGTCTCAATTATTTCTCTCGTCGTATTCGAGTGCTCATTGCCGTGTTATAGTTTGTTGACGAAGCTTCCCCTCAAGTCTAAATATTGTAAGGCAGTTTGTCGTGTGCGTATCATGGCCACGCATACTTATATCGCCTTTCCGTTTCTCTACCACGGTTGCGCCTTAAAACCACGGCGCTGCAAGTTTGCTTTCTTTTCTTTCCCTCTTCTCCGCCCTTAAACTGGCTCTCTTAACTACTACACGCAGAGGCAAGAAACAGCGCGCGCTTTAGATCCTATAGGTGAGATGAATATTTACAATTATTATTAGGGTTATAATTATATTCGAGTGCTGATTGCCGTGTTATAGTTTGTTAACGAAACTACCCCTCAATTCTAAATATTGTAAGGCAGTTTGTCGTGTGCGTATCATGGCCACGCATGCTTATATCGCCTTTCCGTTTCTCTACCACGGTTGCGCTTTAAAACCACGGCGCTGCAAGTTTGCTTTCCTTTCCTTCCCTCTTCTCCGCCCTTAAACTGGCTCTCTTAACTACTACACGCAGAGACAAAGAAACAGCACGCGCATGCGATCGCATAGATGAGATGAATACATATATATAGAAAAGCATCAGTCATAGCTCTCGAAGTATAATATAATATATTATAGAATAGCTCTCGAAGATAGCTATTCCGGCGGCTAGCTTCCCACGCTATGCGTGCCGTCCTCGCACCTGTTAAAGCTTTTCCTGGACGCTAGAACTATACTATTCCTACGCAACCTTGAGCGATCGGAAAGCGCGTTTTCCACGCCTGGCCGGCGGAGAGGGGAGGCTTCGTTCCGGCCGCGAAGCTCTCCACATCCCCGTAAAGAGCCTGGTGGTGGTCTCGCGCTGACGATGCCCTCTCGGTGAGCGCACATTTCCCCCCTCATCTTTTAAGAGATTCAATACATACAAGCATTTGTCTCACAAACCAGATTTATTTCAAGGGAATTTTCCACGTCTCAATTATTTCTCTCGTCGTATTCGAGTGCTCATTGCCGTGTTATAGTTTGTTAACGAAGCTTCCCCTCAAGTCTAAATATTGTAAGGCAGTTTGTCGTGTGCGTATCATGGCCACGCATGCTTATATCGCCTTTCCGTTTCTCTACCACGGTTGCGCCTTAAAACCACGGCGCTGCAAGTTTGCTTTCTTTTCCTTCCCTCTTCTCCGCCCTTAAACTGGCTCTCTTAACTACTACACGCAGAGGCAAGAAACAGCGCGCGCTTTGGATCCTATAGATGAGATGAATATTTACAATTATTATTAGGGTTATAATTATATTCGAGTGCTGATTGCCGTGTTTTAGTTTGTTAATGAAACTACCACTCAATTCTAAATATTGTAAGGCAGTTTGTCGTGTGCGTATCATGGCCACGCATGCTTATATCGCCTTTCCGTTTCTCTACCACGGTTGCGCCTTAAAACCACGGCGCTGCAAGTTTGCTTTCTTTTCCTTCCCTCTTCTCCGCCCTTAAACTGGCTCTCTTAACTACTACACGCAGAGGCAAGAAACAGCGCGCGCTTTAGATCCTATAGATGAGATGAATATTTACAATTATTATGAGGGTTATAATTATATTCGAGTGCTGATTGCCGTGTTATAGTTTGTTAACGAAACTACCCCTCAATTCTAAATATTGTAAGGCAGTTTGTTGTGTGCGTATCATGGCCACGCATGCTTATATCGCCTTTCCGTTTCTCTACCAAGGTAGCGCTTTAAAACCACGGCGCTGCAAGTTTGCTTTCCTTTCCTTCCCTCTTCTCCGCCCTTAAACTGGCTCTCTTAACTACTACACGCAGAGACAAAGAAACAGCACGCGCATGCGATCGCATAGATGAGATGAATACATATATATAGAAAAGCATCAATCATAGCTCTCGAAGTATAATATAATATAATATAGAATAGCTCTCGAAGATAGCTATTCCGGCGGCTAGCTTCCCACGCTATGCGTGCCGTCCTCGCACCTGTTAAAGCTTTTCCTGGACGCTAGAACTATACTATTCCTACGCAACCTTGAGCGATCGGAAAGCGCGTTTTCCACGCCTGGCCGGCGGAGAGGGGAGGCTTCGTTCCGGCCGCGAAGCTCTCCACATCCCCGTAAGGAGCCTGGTGGTGGTCTCGCGCTGACGATGCCCTCTCGGTGAGCGCATATTTCCCCCCTCATCTTTTAAGAGATTCAATACATACAAGCATTTGTCTCGCAAACCAGATTTATTTCAAGGGAATTTTCCACGTCTCAATTATTTCTCTCGTCGTATTCGAGTGCTCATTGCCGTGTTATAGTTTGTTAACGAAGCTTCCCCTCAAGTCTAAATATTGTAAGGCAGTTTGTCGTGTGCGTATCATGGCCACGCATGCTTATATCGCCTTTCCGTTTCTCTACCACGGTTGCGCCTTAAAACCACGGCGCTGCAAGTTTGCTTTCTTTTCCTTCCCTCTTCTCCGCCCTTAAACTGGCTCTCTTAACTACTACACGCAGAGGCAAGAAACAGCGCGCGCTTTAGATCCTATAGATGAGATGAATATTTACAATTATTTTTAGGGTTATAATTATATTCGAGTGCTGATTGCCGTGTTATAGTTTGTTAACGAAACTACCCCTCAATTCTAAATATTGTAAGGCAGTTTGTCGCGTGCGTATCATGGCCACGCATGCTTATATCGCCTTTCCGTTTCTCTACCACGGTTGCGCTTTAAAACCACGGCGCTGCAAGTTTCCTTTCCTTTCCTTCCCTCTTCTCCGCCCTTAAACTGGCTCTCTTAACTACTACACGCAGAGACAAAGAAACAGCACGCGCATGCGATCGCATAGATGAGATGAATACATATATATAGAAAAGCATCAGTCATAGCTCTCGAAGTATAATATAATATAATATAGAATAGCTCTCGAAGATAGCTATTCCGGCGGCTAGCTTCCCACGCTATGCGTGCCGTCCTCGCACCTGTTAAAGCTTTTCCTGGACGCTAGAACTATACTATTCCTACGCAACCTTGAGCGATCGGAAAGCGCGTTTTCCACGCCTGGCCGGTGGAGAGGGGAGGCTTCGTTCCGGCAGCGAAGCTCTCCACATCCCCGTAAGGAGCCTGGTGGTGGTCTCGCGCTGACGATGCCCTCTCGGTGAGCGCATATTTCCCCCCTCATCTTTTAAGAGATTCAATACATACAAGCATTTGTCTCGCAAACCAGATTTATTTCAAGGGAATTTTCCACGTCGCAATTATTTCTCTCGTCGTATTCGAGTGCTCATTGCCGTGTTATAGTTTGTTAACGAAGCTTCCCCTCAAGTCTAAATATTGTAAGGCAGTTTGTCGTGTGCGTATCATGGCCACGCATGCTTATATCGCCTTTCCGTTTCTCTACCACGGTTGCGCCTTAAAACCACGGCGCTGCAAGTTTGCTTTCTTTTCCTTCCCTCTTCTCCGCCCTTAAACTGGCTCTCTTAACAACTACACGCAGAGGCAAGAAACAGCGCGCGCTTTAGATCCTATAGATGAGATGAATATTTACAATTATTATTAGGGTTATAATTATATTCGAGTGCTGATTGCCGTGTTATAGTTTGTTAACGAAACTACCCCTCAATTCTAAATATTGTAAGGCAGTTTGTCGTGTGCGTATCATGGCCACGCATGCTTATATCGCCTTTCCGTTTCTCTACCACGGTTGCGCTTTAAAACCACGGCGCTGCAAGTTTGCTTTCCTTTCCTTCCCTCTTCTCCGCCCTTAAACTGGCTCTCTTAACTACTACACGCAGAGGCAAAGAAACAGCACGCGCATGCGATCGCATAGATGAGATGAATACATATATATAGAAAAGCATCAGTCATAGCTCTCGAAGTATAATATAATATAATATAGAATAGCTCTCGAAGATAGCTATTCCGGCGGCTAGCTTCCCACGCTATGCGTGCCGTCCTCGCACCTGTTAAAGCTTTTCCTGGACGCTAGAACTATACTATTCCTACACAACCTTGAGCGATCGGAAAGCGCGTTTTCCACGCCTGGCCGGCGGAGAGGGGAGGCTTCGTTCCGGCCGCCAAGCTCTCCACATCCCCTTAAGGAGCCTGGTGGTGGTCTCGCGCTGACGATGCCCTCTCGGTGAGCGCATATTTCACCCCTGATCTTTTAAGAGATTCAATACATACAAGCATTTCTCTCGCAAACCAGATTTATTTCAAGGGAATTTTCCACGTCTCAATTATTTCTCTCGTCGTATTCGAGTGCTCATTGCCGTGTTATAGTTTGTTAACGAAGCTTCCCCTCAAGTCTAAATATTGTAAGGCAGTTTGTCGTGTGCGTATCATGGCCACACATGCTTATATCGCCTTTCCGTTTCTCTACCACGGTTGCGCCTTAAAACCACGGCGCTGCAAGTTTGCTTTCTTTTCCTTCCATCTTCTCCGCCCTTAATCTGGCTCTCTTAACTACTACACGCAGAGACAAAGAAACAGCACGCGCATGCGATCGCATAGATGAGATGAATACATATATATAGAAAAGCATCAGTCATAGCTCTCGAAGTATAATATAATATAATATAGAATAGCTCTCGAAGATAGCTATTCCGGCGGCTAGCTTCCCACGCTATGCGTGCCGTCCTCGCACCTGCTAAAGCTTTTCCTGGACGCTAGAACTATACTATTCCTACGCAACCTTGAGCGACCGGAAAGCGCGTTTTGCACGCCTGGCCGGCGGAGAGGGGAGGCTTCGTTGCGGCCGCAAATCTCTCCACATCCCCGTAAGGAGCCTGGTGGTCGTCTGGCGCTGACGATGCCCTCTCGGTGAGCGCATATTTCCCCCCTCATCTTTTAAGAGATTCAATACATACAAGCATTTGTCTCGCAAACCAGATTTATTTCAAGGGAATTTTCCACGTCTCAATTATTTCTCTCGTCGTATTCGAGCGCTCATAGCCGTGTTATAGTTTGTTGACGAAGCTTCCCCTCAAGTCTAAATATTGTAAGGCAGTTTGTCGTGTGCGTATCATGGCCACGCATGCTTATATCGCCTTTCCGTTTCTCTACCACGGTTGCGCCTTAAAACCACGGCGCTGCAAGTTTGCTTTCTTTTCCTTCCCTCTTCTCCGCCCTTAAACTGGCTCTCTTAACTACTACACGCAGAGGCAAGAAACAGCGCGCGCTTTAGATCCTATAGGTGAGATGAATATTTACAATTATTATTAGGGTTATAATTATATTCGAGTGCTGATTGCCGTGTTATAGTTTGTTAACGAAACTACCCCTCAATTCTAAATATTGTAAGGCAGTTTGTCGTATGCGTATCATGGCCACGCATGCTTATATCGCATTTACGTTTCTCTACCACGGTTGCGCTTTAAAACCACGGCGCTGCAAGTTTGCTTTCCTTTCCTTCCCTCTTCTCCGCCCTTAAACTGGCTCTCTTAACTACTACACGCAGAGACAAAGAAACAGCACGCGCATGCGATCGCATAGATGAGATGAATACATATATATATAAAAGCCTCAGTCATAGCTCTCGAAGTATAATATAATATAATATAGAATAGCTCTCGAAGATAGCTATTCCGGCGGCTAGCTTCCCACGCTATGCGTGCCGTCCTCGCACCTGTTAAAGCTTTTCCTGGACGCTAGAACTATACTATTCCTACGCAACCTTGAGCGACCGGAAAGCGCATTTTCCACGCCTGGCCGGCGGAGAGGGGAGGCTTCGTCGCGGCCGCGAATCTCTCCACATCCCCGTAAGGAGCCTGGTGGTGGTCTCGCGCTGACGATGCCCTCTCGGTGAGCGCATATTTCCCCCCTCATCTTTTAAGAGATTCAATACATACAAGCATTTGTCTCGCAAACCAGATTTATTTCAAGCGAATTTTCCACGTCTCAATTATTTCTCTCGTCGTATTCGAGTGCTCATTGCCGTGTTATAGTTTGTTGACGAAGCTTCCCCTCAAGTCTAAATATTGTAAGGCAGTTTGTCGTGTGCGTATCATGGCCACGCATACTTATATCGCCTTTCCGTTTCTCTACCACGGTTGCGCCTTAAAACCACGGCGCTGCAAGTTTGCTTTCTTTTCTTTCCCTCTTCTCCGCCCTTAAACTGGCTCTCTTAACTACTACACGCAGAGGCAAGAAACAGCGCGCGCTTTAGATCCTATAGGTCAGATGAATATTTACAATTATTATTAGGGTTATAATTATATTCGAGTGCTGATTGCCGTGTTATAGTTTGTTAACGAAACTACCCCTCAATTCTAAATATTGTAAGGCAGTTTGTCGTGTGCGTATCATGGCCACGCATGCTTATATCGCCTTTCCGTTTCTCTACCACGGTTGCGCTTTAAAACCACGGCGCTGCAAGTTTGCTTTCCTTTCCTTCCCTCTTCTCCGCCCTTAAACTGGCTCTCTTAACTACTACACGCAGAGACAAAGAAACAGCACGCGCATGCGATCGCATAGATGAGATGAATACATATATATAGAAAAGCATCAGTCATAGCTCTCGAAGTATAATATAATATAATATAGAATAGCTCTCGAAGATAGCTATTCCGGCGGCTAGCTTCCCACGCTATGCGTGCCGTCCTCGCACCTGTTAAAGCTTTTCCTGGACGCTAGAACTATACTATTCCTACGC
Organism: Dermacentor variabilis; assembly: GCF_050947875.1. Taxonomy (NCBI): domain Eukaryota; kingdom Metazoa; phylum Arthropoda; class Arachnida; order Ixodida; family Ixodidae; genus Dermacentor; species Dermacentor variabilis. The sequence goes on along the minus strand of NW_027460555.1, from coordinate 282,140 downwards.
AACCTTGAGCGATCGGAAAGCGCGTTTTCCACGCCTGGCCGGCGGAGAGGGGAGGCTTCGTTCCGGCCGCGAAGCTCTCCACATCCCCGTAAGGAGCCTGGTGGTGGTCTCGCGCTGACGATGCCCTCTCGGTGAGCGCATATTTCCCCCCTCATCTTTTAAGAGATTCAATACATACAAGCATTTGTCTCGCAAACCAGATTTATTTCAAGGGAATTTTCCACGTCTCAATTATTTCTCTCGTCGTATTCGAGCGCTCATTGCCGTGTTATAGTTTGTTGACGAAGCTTCCCCTCAAGTCTAAATATTGTAAGGCAGTTTGTCGTGTGCGTATCATGGCCACGCATGCTTATATCGCCTTTCCGTTTCTCTACCACGGTTGCGCCTTAAAACCACGGCGCTGCAAGTTTGCTTTCTTTTCCTTCCCTCTTCTCCGCCCTTAATCTGGCTCTCTTAACTACTACACGCAGAGGCAAGAAACAGCGCGCGCTTTAGATCCTATAGGTGAGATGAATATTTACAATTATTATTAGGGTTATAATTATATTCGAGTGCTGATTGCCGTGTTATAGTTTGTTAACGAAACTACCCCTCAATTCTAAATATTGTAAGGCAGTTTGTCGTGTGCGTATCATGGCCACGCATGCTTATATCGCATTTCCGTTTCTCTACCACGGTTGCGCTCTAAAACCACGGCGCTGCAAGTTTGCTTTCCTTTCCTTCCCTCTTCTCCGCCCTTAAACTGGCTCTCTTAACTACTACACGCAGAGACAAAGAAACAGCACGCGCTTGCGATCGCATAGATGAGATGAATACATATACATAGAAAAGCATCAGTCATAGCTCTCGAAGTATAATATAATATAATATAGAATAGCTCTCGAAGATAGCTATTCCGGCGGCTAGCTTCCCACGCTATGCGTGCCGTCCTCGCACCTGTTAAAGCTTTTCCTGGACGCTAGAACTATACTATTCCTACGCAACCTTGAGCGACCGGAAAGCGCGTTTTCCACGCCTGGCCGGCGGAGAGGGAAGGCTTCGTTCCGGCCGCGAAGCTCTCCACATCCCCGTAAGGAGCCTGGTGGTGGTCTCGCGCTGACGATGCCCTCTCGGTGAGCGCATATTTCCCCCCTCATCTTTTAAGAGATTCAATACATACAAGCATTTGTCTCGCAAACCAGATTTATTTCAAGGGAATTTTCCACGTCTCAATTATTTCTCTCGTCGTATTCGAGTGCTCATTGCCGTGTTATAGTTTGTTAACGAAGCTTCCCCTCAAGTCTAAATATTGTAAGGCAGTTTGTCGTGTGCGTATCATGGCCACGCATGCTTATATCGCCTTTCCGTTTCTCTACCACGGTTGCGCCTTAAAACCACGGCGCTGCAAGTTTGCTTTCTTTTCCTTCCCTCTTCTCCGCCCTTAAACTGGCTCTCTTAACTACTACACGCAGAGGCAAGAAACAGCGCGCGCTTTAGATCCTATAGATGAGATGAATATTTACAATTATTATTAGGGTTATAATTATATTGGAGTGCTGATTGCCGTGTTATAGTTTGTTAACGAAACTACCCCTCAATTCTAAATATTGTAAGGCAGTTTGTCGTGTGCGTATCATGGCCACGCATGCTTATATCGCCTTTCCGTTTCTCTACCACGGTTGCGCTTTAAAACCACGGCGCTGCAAGTTTGCTTTCCTTTCCTTCCCTCTTCTCCGCCCTTAAACTGGCTCTCTTAACTACTACACGCAGAGACAAAGAAACAGCACGCGCATGCGATCGCATAGATGAGATGAATACATATATATAGAAAAGCATCAGTCATAGCTCTCGAAGTATAATATAATATAATATAGAATAGCTCTCGAAGATAGCTATTCCGGCGGCTAGCTTCCCACGCTATGCGTGCCGTCCTCGCACCTGTTAAAGCTTTTCCTGGACGCTAGAACTATACTATTCCTACGCAACCTTGAGCGACCGGAAAGCGCGTTTTGCACGCCTGGCCGGCGGAGAGGGGAGGCTTCGTTGCGGCCACGAATCTCTCCACATCTACGTAAGGAGCCTGGTGCTGGTCTCGCGCTGACGATGCCCTCTCGGTGAGCGCATATTTCCCCCCTCATCTTTTAAGAGATTCAATACATACAAGCATTTGTCTCGCAAACCAGATTTATTTCAAGGGAATTTTCCACGTCTCAATTATTTCTCTCGTCGTATTCGAGCGCTCATTGCCGTGTTATAGTTTGTTGACGAAGCTTCCCCTCAAGTATAAATATTGTAAGGCAGTTTGTCGTGTGCGTATCATGGCCACGCATGCTTATATCGCCTTTCCGTTTCTCTACCACGGTTGCGCCTTAAAACCACGGCGCTGCAAGTTTGCTTTCTTTTCCTTCCCTCTTCTCCGCCCTTAATCTGGCTCTCTTAACTACTACACGCAGAGGCAAGAAACAGCGCGCGCTTTAGATCCTATAGGTGAGATGAATATTTACAATTATTATTAGGGTTATAATTATATTCGAGTGCTGATTGCCGTGTTATAGTTTGTTAACGAAACTACCCCTCAATTCTAAATATTGTAAGGCAGTTTGTCGTGTGCGTATCATGGCCACGCATGCTTATATCGCATTTCCGTTTCTCTACCACGGTTGCGCTCTAAAACCACGGCGCTGCAAGTTTGCTTTCCTTTCCTTCCCTCTTCTCCGCCCTTAAACTGGCTCTCATAACTACTACACGCACAGACAAAGAAACAGCACGCGCATGCGATCGCATAGATGAGATGAATACATATACATAGAAAAGCATCAGTCATAGCTCTCGAAGTATAATATAATATAATATAGAATAGCTCTCGGAGATAGCTATTCCGGCGGCTAGCTTCCCACGCTATGCGTGCCGTCCTCGCACCTGTTAAAGCTTTTCCTGGACGCTAGAACTATACTATTCCTACGCAACCTTGAGCGACCGGAAAGCGCGTTTTCCACGCCTGGCCGGCGGAGAGGGAAGGCTTCGTTCCGGCCGCGAAGCTCTCCACATCCCCGTAAGGAGCCTGGTGGTGGTCTCGCGCTGACGATGCCCTCTCGGTGAGCGCATATTTCCCCCCTCATCTTTTAAGAGATTCAATACATACAAGCATTTGTCTCGCAAACCAGATTTATTTCAAGGGAATTTTCCACGTCTCAATTATTTCTCTCGTCGTATTCGAGTGCTCATTGCCGTGTTATAGTTTGTTAACGAAGCTTCCCCTCAAGTCTAAATATTGTAAGGCAGTTTGTCGTGTGCGTATCATGGCCACGCATGCTTATATCGCCTTTCCGTTTCTCTACCACGGTTGCGCCTTAAAACCACGGCGCTGCAAGTTTGCTTTCTTTTCCTTCCCTCTTCTCCGCCCTTAAACTGGCTCTCTTAACTACTACACGCAGAGGCAAGAAACAGCGCGCGCTTTAGATCCTATAGATGAGATGAATATTTACAATTATTATTAGGGTTATAATTATATTCGAGTGCTGATTGCCGTGTTATATTTTGTTAACGAAACTACCCCTCAATTCTAAATATTGTAAGGCAGTTTGTCGTGTGCGTATCATGGCCACGCATGCTTATATCGCCTTTCCGTTTCTCTACCACGGTTGCGCTTTAAAACTACGGCGCTGCAAGTTTGCTTTACTTTCCTTCCCTCTTCTCCGCCCTTAAACTGGCTCTCTTAACTACTACACGCAGAGACAAAGAAACAGCACGCGCATGCGATCGCATAGATGAGATGAATACATACATATAGAAAAGCATCAGTCATAGCTCTCGAAGTATAATATAATATAATAGAGAATAGCTCTCGAAGATAGCTATTCCGGCGGCTAGCTTCCCACGCTATGCGTGCCGTCCTCGCACCAGTTAAAGCTTTTCCTGGACGCTAGAACTATACTATTCCTACGCAACCTTGAGCGATCGGAAAGCGCGTTTTCCACGCCTGGCCGGCGGAGAGGGGAGGCTTCGTTCCGGCCGCGAAGCTCTCCACATCCCCGTAGGGAGCCTGGTGGTGGTCTCGCGCTGACGATGCCCTCTCGGTGAGCGCATATTTCCCCCCTCATCTTTTAAGAGATTCATTGCATACAAGCATTTGTCTCGCAAACCAAATTTATTTCAAGGGAATTTTCCACGTCTCAATTATTTCTCTCGTCGTATTCGAGTGCTCATTGCCGTGTTATAGTTTGTTAACGAAGCTACCCCCAAAGCCTAAATATTGTAAGGCAGTTTGTCGTGTGTGTATCATGGCCACGCATGCTTATATCGCCTTTCCGTTTCTCTACCACGGTTGCGCCTTAAAACCACGGCGCTGCAAGTTTGCTTTCTTTTCCTTCCCTCTTCTCCGCCCTTAAAATGGCTCTCTTAACTACTACACGCAGAGGCAAGAAACAGCGCGCGCTTTAGATTCTATAGATGAGATGAATATTTACAATTATTATTAGGGTTATAATTATATTCGAGTGCTGATTGCCGTGTTATAGTTTGTTAACGAAACTACCCCTCAATACTAAATATTGTAAGGCAGTTTGTCGTGTGCGTATCATGGCAACGCATGCTTATATCGCCTTTCCGTTTCTCTATCATGGTTGCGCTTTAAAACCACGGCGCTGCAAGTTTGCTTTCCTTTCCTTCCCTCTTCTCCGCCCTTAAACTGGCTCTCTTAACTACTACGCGCAGAGACAAAGAAACAGCACGCGCATGCGATCGCATAGATGAGATGAATACATATATATATAGAAAAGCATCAGTCATAGCTCTCGAAGTATAATATAATATAATATAGAATAGCTCTCAAAGATAGCTATTCCGGCGGCTAGCTTCCCACGCTATGCGTGCGTCCTCGCACCTGTTAAAGCTTTTCCTGGACGCTAGAACTATACTATTCCTACGCAACCTTGAGCGACCGGAAAGCGCGTTTTCCACGCCTGGCCGGCGGAGAGGGGAGGCTTCGTTGCGGCCGCGAAACTCTCCACATCCCCGTAAGGAGCCTGGTGGTGGTCTCGCGCTGACGATGCCCTCTCGGTGAGCGCATATTTCCCCCCTCATCTTTTAAGACATTCAATACATACAAGCATTTGTCTCGCAAACCAGATTTATTTCAAGGGAATTTTCCACGTCTCAATTATTTCTCTCGTCGTATTCGAGTGCTCATTGCCGTGTTATAGTTTGTTGACGAAGCTTCCCCTCAAGTCTAAATATTGTAAGGCAGTTTGTCGTGTGCGTATCATGGCCACGCATGCTTATATCGCCTTTCCGTTTCTCTACCACGGTTGCGCCTTAAAACCACGGCGCTGCAAGTTTGCTTTCTTTTCCTTCCCTCTTCTCCGCCCTTAAACTGGCTCTCTTAACTACTACTCGCAGAGGCAAGAAACAGCGCGCGCTTTAGATCCTATAGGTGAAATGAATATTTACAATTATTATTAGGGTTATAATTATATTCGAGTGCTGATTGCCGTGTTATAGTTTGTTAACGAAACTACCCCTCAATTCTAAATATTGTAAGGCAGTTTGTCGTGTGCGTATCATGGCCACGCATGCTTATATCGCCTTTCCGTTTCTCTACCACGGTTGCGCTTTAAAACCACGGCGCTGCAAGTTTGCTTTCCTTTCCTTCCCTCTTCTCCGCCCTTAAACTGGCTCTCTTAACTACTACACGCAGAGACAAAGAAACAGCACGCGCATGCGATCGCATAGATGAGATGAATACATATATATAGAAAAGCATCAGTCATAGCTCTCGAAGTATAATATAATATAATATAGAATAGCTCTCGAAGATAGCTATTCCGGCGGCTAGCTTCCCACGCTATGCGTGCCGTCCTCGCACCTGTTAAAGCTTTTCCTGGACGCTAGAACTATACTATTCCTACGCAACCTTGAGCGATCGGAAAGCGCGTTTTCCACGCCTGGCCGGCGGAGAGGGGAGGCTTCGTTCCGGCCGCGAAGCTCTCCACATCCCCGTAAGGAGCCTGGTGGTGGTCTCGCGCTGACGATGCCCTCTCGGTGAGCGCATATTTCCCCCCTCATCTTTTAAGAGATTCAATACATACAAGCATTTGTCTCGCAAACCAGATTTATTTCAAGGGAATTTTCCACGTCTCAATTATTTCTCTCGTCGTATTCGAGCGCTCATTGCCGTGTTATAGTTTGTTGACGAAGCTTCCCCTCAAGTCTAAATATTGTAAGGCAGTTTGTCGTGTGCGTATCATGGCCACGCATGCTTATATCGCCTTTCCGTTTCTCTACCACGGTTGCGCCTTAAAACCACGGCGCTGCAAGTTTGCTTTCTTTTCCTTCCCTCTTCTCCGCCCTTAATCTGGCTCTCTTAACTACTACACGCAGAGGCAAGAAACAGCGCGCGCTTTAGATCCTATAGGTGAGATGAATATTTACAATTATTATTAGGGTTATAATTATATTCGAGTGCTGATTGCCGTGTTATAGTTTGTTAACGAAACTACCCCTCAATTCTAAATATTGTAAGGCAGTTTGTCGTGTGCGTATCATGGCCACGCATGCTTATATCGCATTTCCGTTTCTCTACCACGGTTGCGCTCTAAAACCACGGCGCTGCAAGTTTGCTTTCCTTTCCTTCCCTCTTCTCCGCCCTTAAACTGGCTCTCTTAACTACTACACGCAGAGACAAAGAAACAGCACGCGCATGCGATCGCATAGATGAGATGAATACATATACATAGAAAAGCATCAGTCATAGCTCTCGAAGTATAATATAATATAATATAGAATAGCTCTCGAAGATAGCTATTCCGGCGGCTAGCTTCCCACGCTATGCGTGCCGTCCTCGCACCTGTTAAAGCTTTTCCTGGACGCTAGAACTATACTATTCCTACGCAACCTTGAGCGACCGGAAAGCGCGTTTTCCACGCCTGGCCGGCGGAGAGGGAAGGCTTCGTTCCGGCCGCGAAGCTCTCCACATCCCCGTAAGGAGCCTGGTGGTGGTCTCGCGCTGACGATGCCCTCTCGGTGAGCGCATATTTCCCCCCTCATCTTTTAAGAGATTCAATACATACAAGCATTTGTCTCGCAAACCAGATTTATTTCAAGGGAATTTTCCACGTCTCAATTATTTCTCTCGTCGTATTCGAGTGCTCATTGCCGTGTTATAGTTTGTTAACGAAGCTTCCCCTCAAGTCTAAATATTGTAAGGCAGTTTGTCGTGTGCGTATCATGGCCACGCATGCTTATATCGCCTTTCCGTTTCTCTACCACGGTTGCGCCTTAAAACCACGGCGCTGCAAGTTTGCTTTCTTTTCCTTCCCTCTTCTCCGCCCTTAAACTGGCTCTCTTAACTACTACACGCAGAGGCAAGAAACAGCGCGCGCTTTAGATCCTATAGATGAGATGAATATTTACAATTATTATTAGGGTTATAATTATATTGGAGTGCTGATTGCCGTGTTATAGTTTGTTAACGAAACTACCCCTCAATTCTAAATATTGTAAGGCAGTTTGTCGTGTGCGTATCATGGCCACGCATGCTTATATCGCCTTTCCGTTTCTCTACCACGGTTGCGCTTTAAAACCACGGCGCTGCAAGTTTGCTTTCCTTTCCTTCCCTCTTCTCCGCCCTTAAACTGGCTCTCTTAACTACTACACGCAGAGACAAAGAAACAGCACGCGCATGCGATCGCATAGATGAGATGAATACATATATATAGAAAAGCATCAGTCATAGCTCTCGAAGTATAATATAATATAATATAGAATAGCTCTCGAAGATAGCTATTCCGGCGGCTAGCTTCCCACGCTATGCGTGCCGTCCTCGCACCTGTTAAAGCTTTTCCTGGACGCTAGAACTATACTATTCCTACGCAACCTTGAGCGACCGGAAAGCGCGTTTTGCACGCCTGGCCGGCGGAGAGGGGAGGCTTCGTTGCGGCCACGAATCTCTCCACATCTACGTAAGGAGCCTGGTGCTGGTCTCGCGCTGACGATGCCCTCTCGGTGAGCGCATATTTCCCCCCTCATCTTTTAAGAGATTCAATACATACAAGCATTTGTCTCGCAAACCAGATTTATTTCAAGGGAATTTTCCACGTCTCAATTATTTCTCTCGTCGTATTCGAGCGCTCATTGCCGTGTTATAGTTTGTTGACGAAGCTTCCCCTCAAGTATAAATATTGTAAGGCAGTTTGTCGTGTGCGTATCATGGCCACGCATGCTTATATCGCCTTTCCGTTTCTCTACCACGGTTGCGCCTTAAAACCACGGCGCTGCAAGTTTGCTTTCTTTTCCTTCCCTCTTCTCCGCCCTTAATCTGGCTCTCTTAACTACTACACGCAGAGGCAAGAAACAGCGCGCGCTTTAGATCCTATAGGTGAGATGAATATTTACAATTATTATTAGGGTTATAATTATATTCGAGTGCTGATTGCCGTGTTATAGTTTGTTAACGAAACTACCCCTCAATTCTAAATATTGTAAGGCAGTTTGTCGTGTGCGTATCATGGCCACGCATGCTTATATCGCATTTCCGTTTCTCTACCACGGTTGCGCTCTAAAACCACGGCGCTGCAAGTTTGCTTTCCTTTCCTTCCCTCTTCTCCGCCCTTAAACTGGCTCTCATAACTACTACACGCACAGACAAAGAAACAGCACGCGCATGCGATCGCATAGATGAGATGAATACATATACATAGAAAAGCATCAGTCATAGCTCTCGAAGTATAATATAATATAATATAGAATAGCTCTCGGAGATAGCTATTCCGGCGGCTAGCTTCCCACGCTATGCGTGCCGTCCTCGCACCTGTTAAAGCTTTTCCTGGACGCTAGAACTATACTATTCCTACGCAACCTTGAGCGACCGGAAAGCGCGTTTTCCACGCCTGGCCGGCGGAGAGGGAAGGCTTCGTTCCGGGCGCGAAGCTCTCCACATCCCCGTAAGGAGCCTGGTGGTGGTCTCGCGCTGACGATGCCCTCTCGGTGAGCGCATATTTCCCCCCTCATCTTTTAAGAGATTCAATACATACAAGCATTTGTCTCGCAAACCAGATTTATTTCAAGGGAATTTTCCACGTCTCAATTATTTCTCTCGTCGTATTCGAGTGCTCATTGCCGTGTTATAGTTTGTTAACGAAGCTTCCCCTCAAGTCTAAATATTGTAAGGCAGTTTGTCGTGTGCGTATCATGGCCACGCATGCTTATATCGCCTTTCCGTTTCTCTACCACGGTTGCGCCTTAAAACCACGGCGCTGCAAGTTTGCTTTCTTTTCCTTCCCTCTTCTCCGCCCTTAAACTGGCTCTCTTAACTACTACACGCAGAGGCAAGAAACAGCGCGCGCTTTAGATCCTATAGATGAGATGAATATTTACAATTATTATTAGGGTTATAATTATATTCGAGTGCTGATTGCCGTGTTATATTTTGTTAACGAAACTACCCCTCAATTCTAAATATTGTAAGGCAGTTTGTCGTGTGCGTATCATGGCCACGCATGCTTATATCGCCTTTCCGTTTCTCTACCACGGTTGCGCTTTAAAACTACGGCGCTGCAAGTTTGCTTTACTTTCCTTCCCTCTTCTCCGCCCTTAAACTGGCTCTCTTAACTACTACACGCAGAGACAAAGAAACAGCACGCGCATGCGATCGCATAGATGAGATGAATACATACATATAGAAAAGCATCAGTCATAGCTCTCGAAGTATAATATAATATAATAGAGAATAGCTCTCGAAGATAGCTATTCCGGCGGCTAGCTTCCCACGCTATGCGTGCCGTCCTCGCACCAGTTAAAGCTTTTCCTGGACGCTAGAACTATACTATTCCTACGCAACCTTGAGCGATCGGAAAGCGCGTTTTCCACGCCTGGCCGGCGGAGAGGGGAGGCTTCGTTCCGGCCGCGAAGCTCTCCACATCCCCGTAGGGAGCCTGGTGGTGGTCTCGCGCTGACGATGCCCTCTCGGTGAGCGCATATTTCCCCCCTCATCTTTTAAGAGATTCAATGCATACAAGCATTTGTCTCGCAAACCAAATTTATTTCAAGGGAATTTTCCACGTCTCAATTATTTCTCTCGTCGTATTCGAGTGCTCATTGCCGTGTTATAGTTTGTTAACGAAGCTACCCCCAAAGCCTAAATATTGTAAGGCAGTTTGTCGTGTGTGTATCATGGCCACGCATGCTTATATCGCCTTTCCGTTTCTCTACCACGGTTGCGCCTTAAAACCACGGCGCTGCAAGTTTGCTTTCTTTTCCTTCCCTCTTCTCCGCCCTTAAAATGGCTCTCTTAACTACTACACGCAGAGGCAAGAAACAGCGCGCGCTTTAGATTCTATAGATGAGATGAATATTTACAATTATTATTAGGGTTATAATTATATTCGAGTGCTGATTGCCGTGTTATAGTTTGTTAACGAAACTACCCCTCAATACTAAATATTGTAAGGCAGTTTGTCGTGTGCGTATCATGGCAACGCATGCTTATATCGCCTTTCCGTTTCTCTATCATGGTTGCGCTTTAAAACCACGGCGCTGCAAGTTTGCTTTCCTTTCCTTCCCTCTTCTCCGCCCTTAAACTGGCTCTCTTAACTACTACGCGCAGAGACAAAGAAACAGCACGCGCATGCGATCGCATAGATGAGATGAATACATATATATATAGAAAAGCATCAGTCATAGCTCTCGAAGTATAATATAATATAATATAGAATAGCTCTCAAAGATAGCTATTCCGGCGGCTAGCTTCCCACGCTATGCGTGCGTCCTCGCACCTGTTAAAGCTTTTCCTGGACGCTAGAACTATACTATTCCTACGCAACCTTGAGCGACCGGAAAGCGCGTTTTCCACGCCTGGCCGGCGGAGAGGGGAGGCTTCGTTGCGGCCGCGAAACTCTCCACATCCCCGTAAGGAGCCTGGTGGTGGTCTCGCGCTGACGATGCCCTCTCGGTGAGCGCATATTTCCCCCCTCATCTTTTAAGACATTCAATACATACAAGCATTTGTCTCGCAAACCAGATTTATTTCAAGGGAATTTTCCACGTCTCAATTATTTCTCTCGTCGTATTCGAGTGCTCATTGCCGTGTTATAGTTTGTTGACGAAGCTTCCCCTCAAGTCTAAATATTGTAAGGCAGTTTGTCGTGTGCGTATCATGGCCACGCATGCTTATATCGCCTTTCCGTTTCTCTACCACGGTTGCGCCTTAAAACCACGGCGCTGCAAGTTTGCTTTCTTTTCCTTCCCTCTTCTCCGCCCTTAAACTGGCTCTCTTAACTACTACTCGCAGAGGCAAGAAACAGCGCGCGCTTTAGATCCTATAGGTGAAATGAATATTTACAATTATTATTAGGGTTATAATTATATTCGAGTGCTGATTGCCGTGTTATAGTTTGTAACGAAACTACCCCTCAATTCTAAATATTGTAAGGCAGTTTGTCGTGTGCGTATCATGGCCACGCATGCTTATATCGCCTTTCCGTTTCTCTACCACGGTTGCGCTTTAAAACCACGGCGCTGGAAGTTTGCTTTCCTTTCCTTCCCTCTTCTCCGCCCTTAAACTGGCTCTCTTAACTACTACACGCAGAGACAAAGAAACAGCACGCGCATGCGATCGCATAGATGAGATGAATACATATATATAGAAAAGCATCAGTCATAGCTCTCGAAGTATAGTATAATATAATATAGAATAGCTCTCGAAGATAGCTATTCCGGCGGCTAGCTTCCCACGCTATGCGTGCCGTCCTCGCACCTGTTAAAGCTTTTCCTGGACGCTAGAACTATACTATCCCTACGCAACCTTGAGCGACCGGAAAGCGCGTTTTCCACGCCTGGCCGGCGGAGAGGGGAGGCTTCGTTCCGGCCGCGAAGCTCTCCACATCCCGGTAAGGAGCCTGGTGGTGGTCTCGCGCTGACGATGCCCTCTCGGTGAGCGCATATTTCCCCCCTCAACTTTTAAGAGATTCAATACATACAAGCATTTGTCTCGCAAACCAGATTTATTTCAAGGGAATTTTCCACGTCTCAATTATTTCTCTCGTCGTATTCGAGTGCTCATTGCCGTGTTATAGTTTGTTGACGAAGCTTCCCCTCAAGTTTAAATATTGTAAGGCAGTTTGTCGTGTGCGTATCATGGCCACGCATGCTTATATCGCCTTTCCGTTTCTCTACCACGGTTGCGCCTTAAAACCACGGCGCTGCAAGTTTGCTTTCTTTTCCTTCCCTCTTCTCCGCCCTTAAACTGGCTCTCTTAACTACTACACGCAGAGGCAAGAAACAGCGCGCGCTTTAGATCCTATAGGTGAAATGAATATTCACAATTATTATTAGGGTTATAATTATATTCGAGTGCTGATTGCCGTGTTATAGTTTGTTAACGAAACTACCCCTCAATTCTAAATATTGTAAGGCAGTTTGTCGTGTGCGTATCATGGCCACGCATGCTTATATCGCCTTTCCGTTTCTCTACCACGGTTGCGCTTTAAAACCACGGCGCTGCAAGGTTGCTTTCCTTTCCTTCCCTCTTCTCCGCCCTTAAACTGGCTCTCTTAACTACTACACGCAGAGACAAAGAAACAGCACGCGCATGCGATCGCATAGATGAGATGAATACATATATATAGAAAAGCATCAGTCATAGCTCTCGAAGTATAATATAATATAATATAGAATAGCTCTCGAAGATAGCTATTCCGGCGGCTAGCTTCCCACGCTATACGTGCCGTCCTCACACCTGTTAAAGCTTTTCCTGGACGCTAGAACTATACTATTCCTACGCAACCTTGAGCGACCGGAAAGCGCGCTTTCCACGCCTGGCCGGCGGAGAGGGGAGGCTTCGTTCCGGCCGCGAAGCTCTCCACATCCACGTAAGGAGCCTGGTGGTGGTCTCGCGCTGACGATGCCCTCTCGGTGAGCGCATATTTCCCCCCTCATCTTTTAAGAGATTCAATACATACAAGCATTTGTCTCGCAAACCAGATTTATTTCAAGGGAATTTTCCACGTCTCAATTATTTCTCTCGTCGTATTCGAGTGCTCATTGCCGTGTTATAGTTTGTTAACGAAGATCCCCTCAAGTCTAAATATTGTAAGGCAGTTTGTCGTGTGCGTATCATGGCCACGCATGCTTATATCGCCTTTCCGTTTCTCTACCACGGTTGCGCCTTAAAACCACGGCGCTGCAAGTTTGCTTTCTTTTCCTTCCCTCTTCTCCGCCCTTAAACTGGCTCTCTTAACTACTACACGCAGAGGCAAGAAACAGCGCGCGCTTTAGATCCTATAGATGAGATGAATATTTACAATTATTATTAGGGTTATAATTATATTCGAGTGCTGATTGCCGTGTTATAGTTTGTAACGAAACTACCCCTCAATTCTAAATATTGTAAGGCAGTTTGTCGTGTGCGTATCATGGCCACGCATGCTTATATCGCCTTTCCGTTTCTCTACCACGGTTGCGCTTTAAAACCACGGCGCTGCAAGTTTGCTTTCCTTTCCTTCCCTCTTCTCCGCCCTTAAACTGGCTCTCTTAACTACTACACGCAGAGACAAAGAAACAGCACGCGCATGCGATCGCATAGATGAGATGAATACATATATATAGAAAAGCATCAGTCATAGCTCTCGAAGTATAATATAATATAATATAGAATAGCTCTCGAAGATAGCTATTCCGGCGGCTAGCTTCCCACGCTATGCGTGCCGTCCTCGCACCTGTTAAAGATTTTCCTGGACGCTAGAACTATACTATTCCTACGCAACCTTGAGCGACCGGAAAGCGCGTTTTCCACGCCTGGCCGGCGGAGAGGGGAGGCTTCGTTCCGGCCGCGAAGCTCTCCACATCCCCGTAAGGAGCCTGGTGGTGGTCTCGCGCTGACGATGCCCTCTCGGTGTGCGCATATTTCCCCCCTCATCTTTTAAGAGATTCAATACATACAAGCATTTGTCTCGCAAACAAGATTTATTTCAAGGGAATTTTCCACGTCTCAATTATTTCTCTCGTCGTATTCGAGTGCTCATTGCCGTGTTATAGTTTGTTAACGAAGCTTCCCCTCAAGTCTAAATATTGTAAGGCAGTTTGTCGTGTGCGTATCATGGCCACGCATGCTTATATCGCCTTTCCGTTTCTCTACCACGGTTGCGCCTTAAAACCACAGCGCTGCAAGTTTGCTTTCTTTTCCTTCCCTCTTCTCCGCCCTTAAACTGGCTCTCTTAACTACTACACGCAGAGGCAAGAAACAGTGCGCGCTTTAGATCCTATAGATGAGATGAATATTTACAATTATTAATAGGGTTATAATTATATTCGAGTGCTGATTGCCGTGTTATAGTTTGTTAACGAAACTACCCCTCAATTCTAAATATTGTAAGGCAGTTTGTCGTGTGCGTATCATGGCCACGCATGCTTATATCGCCTTTCCGTTTCTCTACCACGGTTGCGCTTTAAAACCACGGCGCTGCAAGTTTGCTTTCCTTTCCTTCCCTCTTCTCCGCCCTTAAACTGGCTCTCTTAACTACTACTCGCAGAGACAAAGAAACAGCACGCGCATGCGATCGCATAGATGAGATGAATACATATATATAGAAAAGCATCAGTCATAGCTCTCGAAGTATAGTATAATATAATATAGAATAGCTCTCGAAGATAGCTATTCCGGCGGCTAGCTTCCCACGCTATGCGTGCCGTCCTCGCACCTGTTAAAGCTTTTCCTGGACGCTAGAACTATACTATCCCTACGCAACCTTGAGCGACCGGAAAGCGCGTTTTCCACGCCTGGCCGGCGGGGAGGGGAGGCTACGTTCCGGCCGCGAAGCTCTCCACATCCCGGTAAGGAGCCTGGTGGTGGTCTGGCGCTGACGATGCCCTCTCGGTGAGCGCATATTTCCCCCCTCATCTTTTAAGAGATTCAATACATACAAGCATTTGTCTCGCAAACCAGATTTATTTCAAGGGAATTTTCCACGTCTCAATTATTTCTCTCGTCGTATTCGAGTGCTCATTGCCGTGTTGTAGTTTGTTAACGAAGCTTCCCCTCAAGTCTAAATATTGTAAGGCAGTTTGTCGTGTGCGTATCATGGCCACGCATGCTTATATCGCCTTTCCGTTTCTCTACCACGGTTGCGCCTTAAAACCTCGGCGCTGCAAGTTTGCTTTCTTTTCCTTCCCTCTTCTCCGCCCTTAAACTGGCTCTCTTAACTACTACACGCAGAGGCAAGAAACAGCGCGCGCTTTAGATCCTATAGGTGAAATGAATATTTACAATTATTATTAGGGTTATAATTATATTCGAGTGCTGATTGCCGTGTTATAGTTTGTTAACGAAACTACCCCTCAATTCTAAATATTGTAAGGCAGTTTGTCGTGTGCGTAATATGGCCACGCATGCTTATATCGCCTTTCCGTTTCTCTACCACGGTTGCGCTTTAAAACCACGGCGCTGCAAGGTTGCTTTCCTTTCCTTCCCTCTTCTCCGCCCTTAAACTGGCTCTTTTAACTACTACACGCAGAGACAAAGAAACAGCACGCGTATGCGATCGCATAGATGAGATGAATACATATATATAGAAAAGCATCAGTCATAGCTCTCGAAGTATAATATAATATAATATAGAATAGCTCTCGAAGATAGCTATTCCGGCGGCTAGCTTCCCACGCTATACGTGCCGTCCTCACACCTGTTAAAGCTTTTCCTGGACGCTAGAACTATACTATTCCTACGCAACCTTGAGCGACCGGAAAGCGCGCTTTCCACGCCTGGCCGGCGGAGACGGGAGGCTTCGTTCCGGCCGCGAAGCTCTCCACATCCACGTAAGGAGCCTGGTGGTGGTCTCGCGCTGACGATGCCCTCTCGGTGAGCGCATATTTCCCCCCTCATCTTTTAAGAGATTCAATACATACAAGCATTTGTCTCGCAAACCAGATTTATTTCAAGGGAATTTTCCACGTCTCAATTATTTCTCTCGTCGTATTCGAGTGCTCATTGCCGTGTTATAGTTTGTTAACGAAGATCCCCTCAAGTCTAAATATTGTAAGGCAGTTTGTCGTGTGCGTATCATGGCCACGCATGCTTATATCGCCTTTCCGTTTCTACCACGGTTGCGCCTTAAAACCACGGCGCTGCAAGTTTGCTTTCTTTTCCTTCCCTCTTCTCCGCCCTTAAACTGGCTCTCTTAACTACTACACGCAGAGGCAAGAAACAGCGCGCGCTTTAGATCCTATAGATGAGATGAATATTTACAATTATTATTAGGGTTATAATTATATTCGAGTGCTGATTGCCGTGTTATAGTTTGTAACGAAACTACCCCTCAATTCTAAATATTGTAAGGCAGTTTGTCGTGTGCGTATCATGGCCACGCATGCTTATATCGCCTTTCCGTTTCTCTACCACGGTTGCGCTTTAAAACCACGGCGCTGCAAGTTTGCTTTCCTTTCCTTCCCTCTTCTCCGCCCTTAAACTGGCTCTCTTAACTACTACACGCAGAGACAAAGAAACAGCACGCGCATGCGATCGCATAGATGAGATGAATACATATATATAGAAAAGCATCAGTCATAGCTCTCGAAGTATAATATAATATAATATAGAATAGCTCTCGAAGATAGCTATTCCGGCGGCTAGCTTCCCACGCTATGCGTGCCGTCCTCGCACCTGTTAAAGCTTTTCCTGGACGCTAGAACTATACTATTCCTACGCAACCTTGAGCGACCGGAAAGCGCGTTTTCCACGCCTGGCCGGCGGAGAGGGGAGGCTTCGTTCCGGCCGCGAAGCTCTCCACATCCCCGTAAGGAGCCTGGTGGTGGTCTCGCGCTGACGATGCCCTCTCGGTGTGCGCATATTTCCCCCCTCATCTTTTAAGAGATTCAATACATACAAGCATTTGTCTCGCAAACCAGATTTATTTCAAGGGAATTTTCCACGTCTCAATTATTTCTCTCGTCGTATTCGAGTGCTCATTGCCGTGTTATAGTTTGTTAACGAAGCTTCCCCTCAAGTCTAAATATTGTAAGGCAGTTTGTCGTGTGCGTATCATGGCCACGCATGCTTATATCGCCTTTCCGTTTCTCTACCACGGTTGCGCCTTAAAACCACGGCGCTGCAAGTTTGCTTTCTTTTCCTTCCCTCTTCTCCGCCCTTAAACTGGCTCTCTTAACTACTACACGCAGAGGCAAGAAACAGTGCGGGCTTTAGATCCTATAGATGAGATGAATATTTACAATTATTATTAGGGTTATAATTATATTCGAGTGCTGATTGCCGTGTTATAGTTTGTTAACGAAACTACCCCTCAATTCTAAATATTGTAAGGCAGTTTGTCGTGTGCGTATCATGGCCACGCATGCTTATATCGCCTTTCCGTTTCTCTACCACGGTTGCGCTTTAAAACCACGGCGCTGCAAGTTTGCGTTCCTTTCCTTCCCTCTTCTCCGCCCTTAAACTGGCTCTCTTAACTACTACACGCAGAGACAAAGAAACAGCACGCGCATGCGATCGCATAGATGAGATGAATACATATATATAGAAAAGCATCAGTCATAGCTCTCGAAGTATAGTATAATATAATATAGAATAGCTCTCGAAGATAGCTATTCCGGCGGCTAGCTTCCCACGCTATGCGTGCCGTCCTCGCACCTGTTAAAGCTTTTCCTGGACGCTAGAACTATACTATCCCTACGCAACCTTGAGCGACCGGAAAGCGCGTTTTCCACGCCTGGCCGGCGGAGAGGGGAGGCTTCGTTCCGGCCGCGAAGCTCTCCACATCCCGGTAACGAGCCTGGTGGTGGTCTCGCGCTGACGATGCCCTCTCGGTGAGCGCATATTTCCCCCCTCATCTTTTAAGAGATTCAATACATACAAGCATTTGTCTCGCAAACCAGATTTATTTCAAGGGAATTTTCCATGTCTCAATTATTTCTCTCGTCGTATTCGAGTGCTCATTGCCGTGTTGTAGTTTGTTAACGAAGCTTCCCCTCAAGTCTAATTATTGTAAGGCAGTTTTTCGTGTGCGTATCATGGCCACGCATGCTTATATCGCCTTTCCGTTTCTCTACCACGGTTGCGCCTTAAAACCACGGCGCTGCAAGTTTGCTTTCTTTTCCTTCCCTCTTCTCCGCCCTTAAACTGGCTCTCTTAACTACTACACGCAGAGGCAAGAAACAGTGCGCGCTTTAGATCCTATAGATGAGATGAATATTTACAATTATTATTAGGGTTATAATTATATTCGAGTGCTGATTGCCGTGTTATAGTTTGTTAACGAAACTACCCCTCAATTCTAAATATTGTAAGGCAGTTTGTCGTGTGCGTATCATGGCCACGCATGCTTATATCGCCTTTCCGTTTCTCTACCATGGTTGCGCTTTAAAACCACGGCGCTGCAAGTTTGCTTTCCTTTCCTTCCCTCTTCTCCGACCTTAAACTGGCTCTCTTAACTACTACACGCAGAGACAAAGAAACAGCACGCGCATGCGATCGCATAGATGAGATGAATACATATATATAGAAAAGCATCAGTCATAGCTCTCGAAGTATAATATATTATAAGATAGAATAGCTCTCGAAGATAGCTATTCCGGCGGCTAGCTTCCCACGCTATGCGTGCCGTCCTCGCACCTGTTAAAGCTTTTCCTGGACGCTAGAACTATACTATTGCTACGCAACCTTGAGCGATCGGAAAGCGTGTTTTCCACGCCTGGCCGGCGGAGAGGGGAGGCTTCGTTCCGGCCGCGAAGCTCTCCACATCCCCGTAAGGAGCCTGGTGGTGGTCTCGCGCTGACGATGCCCTCTCGGTGAGCGCATATTTCCCCCCTCATCTTTTAAGAGATTCAATACATACAAGCATTTGTCTCGCAAACCAGATTTATTTCAAGGGAATTTTCAGCGTCTCAATTATTTCTCTCGTCGTATTCGAGTGCTCATTGCCGTGTTATAGTTTGTTAACGAAGCTTCCCCTCAAGTCTAAATATTGTAAGGCAGTTTGTCGTGTGCGTATCATGGCCACGCAGGCTTATATCGCCTTTCCGTTTCTCTACCACGGTTGCGCCTTAAAACCACGGCGCTGCAAGTTTGCTTTCTTTTCCTTCCCTCTTCTCCGCCCTTAAACTGGCTCTCTTAACTACTACACGCAGAGGCAAGAAACAGCGCGCGCTTAAGATCCTATAGATGAGATGAATATTTACAATTATTATTAGGGTTATAATTATATTCGAGTGCTGATTGCCGTGTTATAGTTTGTTAACGAAACTACCCCTCAATTCTAAATATTGTAAGGCAGTTTGTCGTGTGCGTATCATGGCCACGCATGCTTATATCGCCTTTCCGTTTCTCTACCACGGTTGCGCTTTAAAACCACGGCGCTGCAAGTTTGCTTTCCTTTCCTTCCCTCTTCTCCGCCCTTAAACTGGCTCTCTTAACTACTACACGCAGAGACAAAGAAACAGCACGCGCATGCGATCGCATAGATGAGATGAATACATATATATAGAAAAGCATCAGTCATAGCTCTCGAAGTATAATATAATATAATATAGAATAGCTCTCGAAGATAGCTATTCCGGCGGCTAGTTTCCCACGCTATGCGTGCCGTCCTCGCACCTGTTAAAGCTTTTCCTGGACGCTAGAACTATACTATTCCTACGCAACCTTGAGCGATCGGAAAGCGCGTTTTCCACGCCTGGCCGGCGGAGAGGGGAGGCTTCGTTCCGGCCGCGAAGCTCTCCACATCCCCGTAAGGAGCTTGGTGTTGGTCTCGCGCTGACGATGCCCTCTCGGTGAGCGCATATTTCCCCCCTCATCTTTTAAGAGATTCAATACATACAAGCATTTGTCTCGCAAACCAGATTTATTTCAAGGGAATTTTCCACGTCTCAATTATTTCTCTCGTCGTATTCTAGTGCTCATTGCCGTGTTATAGTTTGTTAACGAAGCTACCCCCAAAGCCTAAATATTGTAAGGCAGTTTGTCGTGTGTGTATCATGGCCACGCATGCTTATATCGCCTTTCCGTTTCTCTACCACGGTTGCGCCTTAAAACCACGGCGCTGCAAGTTTGCTTTCTTTTCCTTCCCTCTTCTCCGCCCTTAAACTGGCTCTCTTAACTACTACACGCAGAGGCAAGAAACAGCGCGCGCTTTAGATTCTATAGATGAGATGAATATTTACAATTATTATTAGGGTTATAATTATATTCGAGTGCTGATTGCCGTGTTATAGTTTGTTAACGAAACTACCCCTCAATTCTAAATATTGTAAGGCAGTTTGTCGTGTGCGTATCATGGCCACGCATGCTTATATCGCCTTTCCGTTTCTCTACCATTGTTGCGCTTTAAAACCACGGCGCTGCAAGTTTGCTTTCCTTTCCTTCCCTCTTCTCCGCCCTTAAACTGGCTCTCTTAACTACTACGCGCAGAGACAAAGAAACAGCACGCGCATGCGATCGCATAGATGAGATGAATACATATATATAGAAAAGCATCAGTCATAGCTCTCGAAGTATAATATAATATAATATAGAATAGCTCTCGAAGATAGCTATTCCGGCGGCTAGCTTCCCACGCTATGCGTGCCGTCCTCGCACCTGTTAAAGCTTTTCCTGGACGCTAGAACTATACTATTCCTACGCAACCTTGAGCGACCGGAAAGCGCGTTTTCCACGCCTGGCCGGCGGAGAGGGGAGGCTTCGTTGCGGCCGCGAAACTCTCCACATCCCCGTAAGGAGCCTGGTGGTGGTCTCGCGCTGACGATGCCCTCTCGGTGAGCGCATATTTCCCCCCTCATCTTTTAAGAGATTCAATACATACAAGCATTTGTCTCGCAAACCAGATTTATTTCAAGGGAATTTTCCACGTCTCAATTATTTCTCTCGTCGTATTCGAGTGCTCATTGCGGTGTTATAGTTTGTTAACGAAGCTTCCCCTCAAGTCTAAATATTGTAAGGCAGTCTGTCGTGTGCGTATCATGGCCACGCATGCTTATATCGCCTTTCCGTTTCTCTACCACGGTTGCGCCTTAAAACCACGGCGCTGCAAGTTTTGCTTTCTTTTCCTTCCCTCTTCTCCGCCCTTAAACTGGCTCTCTTAACTTCTACACGCAGAGGCAAGAAACAGCGCGCGCTTTAGATCCTATAGATGAGGTGAATATTTACAATTATTATTAGGGTTATAATTATATTCGAGTGCTGATTGCCGTGTTATAGTTTGTTAACGAAACTACCCCTCAATTCTAAATATTGTAAGGCAGTTTGTCGTGTGCGTATCATGGCCACGCATGCTCATATCGCCTTTCCGTTTCTCTACCACGGTTGCGCTTTAAAACCACGGCGCTGCAAGTTTGCTTTCTTTTCCTTCCCTCTTCTCCGCCCTTAAACTGGCTCTCTTAACTACTACACGCAGAGGCAAGAAACAGCGCGCGCTTTAGATCCTATAGGTGAAATGAATATTTACAATTATTATTAGGGTTATAATTATATTCGAGTGCTGATTGCCGTGTTATAGTTTGTTAACGAAACTACCCCTCAATTCTAAATATTGTAAGGCAGTTTGTCGTGTGCGTATCATGGCCACGCATGCTTATATCGCCTTTCCGTTTCTCTACCACGGTTGCGCTTTAAAACCACGGCGCTGCAAGTTTGCTTTCCTTTCCTTCCCTCTTCTCCGCCCTTAAACTGGCTCTCTTAACTACTACACGCAGAGACAAAGAAACAGCACGCGCATGCGATCGCATAGATGAGATGAATACATATATATAGAAAAGCATCAGTCATAGCTCTCGAAGTATAGTATAATATAATATAGAATAGCTCTCGAAGATAGCTATTCCGGCGGCTAGCTTCCCACGCTATGCGTGCCGTCCTCGCACCTGTTAAAGCTTTTCCTGGACGCTAGAACTATACTATTCCTACGCAACCTTGAGCGACCGGAAAGCGCGTTTTCCACGCCTGGCCGGCGGAGAGGGGAGGCTTCGTTGCGGCCGCGAAACTCTCCACATCCCCGTAAGGAGCCTGGTGGTGGTCTCGCGCTGACGATGCCCTCTCGGTGAGCGCATATTTCCCCCCTCATCTTTTAAGAGATTCAATACATACAAGCATTTGTCTCGCAAACCAGATTTATTTCAAGGGAATTTTCCACGTCTCAATTATTTCTCTCGTCGTATTCGAGTGCTCATTGCCGTGTTATAGTTTGTTGACGAAGCTTCCCCTCAAGTCTAAATATTGTAAGGCAGTTTGTCGTGTGCGTATCATGGCCACGCATGCTTATATCGCCTTTCCGTTTCTCTACCATGGTTGCGCCTTAAAACCACGGCGCTGCAAGTTTGCTTTCTTTTCCTTCCCTCTTCTCCGCCCTTAAACTGGCTCTCTTAACTACTACACGCAGAGGCAAGAAACAGCGCGCGCTTTAGATCCTATAGGTGAAATGAATATTTACAATTATTATTAGGGTTATAATTATATTCGAGTGCTGATTGCCGTGTTATAGTTTGTTAACGAAACTACCCCTCAATTCTAAATATTGTAAGGCAGTTTGTCGTGTGCGTATCATGGCCACGCATGCTTATATCGCCTTTCCGTTTCTCTACCACGGTTGCGCTTTAAAACCACGGCGCTGCAAGGTTGCTTTCCTTTCCTTCCCTCTTCTCCGCCCTTAAACTGGCTCTCTTAACTACTACACGCAGAGACAAAGAAAGAGCACGCGCATGCGATCGCATAGATGAGATGAATACATATATATAGAAAAGCATCAGTCATAGCTCTCGAAGTATAATATAATATAATATAGAATAGCTCTCGAAGATAGCTATTCCGGCGGCTAGCTTCCCACGCTATACGTGCCGTCCTCGCACCTGTTAAAGCTTTTCCTGGACGCTAGAACTATACTATTCCTACGCAACCTTGAGCGACCGGAAAGCGCGTTTTCCACGCCTGGCCGGCGGAGAGGGGAGGCTTCGTTCCGGCCGCGAAGCTCTCCACATCCCCGTAAGGAGCCTGGTGGTGGTCTCGCGCTGACGATGCCCTCTCGGTGAGCGCATATTTCCCCCCTCATCTTTTAAGAGATTCAATACATACAAGCATTTGTCTCGCAAACCAGATTTATTTCAAGGGAATTTTCCACGTCTCAATTATTTCTCTCGTCGTATTCGAGTGCTCATTGCCGTGTTATAGTTTGTTAACGAAGATCCCCTCAAGTCTAAATATTGGAAGGCAGTTTGTCGTGTGCGTATCATGGCCACGCATGCTTATATCGCCTTTCCGTTTCTCTACCACGGTTGCGCCTTAAAACCACGGCGCTGCAAGTTTGCTTTCTTTTCCTTCCCTCTTCTCCGCCCTTAAACTGGCTCTCTTAACTACTACACGCAGAGGCAAGAAACAGCGCGCGCTTTAGATCCTATAGATGAGATGAATATTTACAATTATTATTAGGGTTATAATTATATTCGAGTGCTGATTGCCGTGTTATAGTTTGTAACGAAACTACCCCTCAATTCTAAATATTGTAAGGCAGTTTGTCGTGTGCGTATCATGGCCACGCATGCTTATATCGCCTTTCCGTTTCTCTACCACGGTTGCGCTTTAAAACCACGGCGCTGCAAGTTTGCTTTCCTTTCCTTCCCTCTTCTCCGCCCTTAAACTGGCTCTCTTAACTACTACACGCAGAGACAAAGAAACAGCACGCGCATGCGATCGAATAGATGAGATGAATACATATATATAGAAAAGCATCAGTCATAGCTCTCGAAGTATAATATAATATAATATAGAATAGCTCTCGAAGATAGCTATTCCGGCGGCTAGCTTCCCACGCTATGCGTGCCGTCCTCGCACCTGTTAAAGCTTTTCCTGGACGCTAGAACTATACTATCCCTACGCAACCTTGAGCGACCGAAAAGCGCGTTTTCCACGCCTGGCCGGCGGAGAGGGGAGGCTTCGTTCCGGCCGCGAAGCTCTCCACATCCCGGTAAGGAGCCTGGTGGTGGTCTCGCGCTGACGATGCCCTCTCGGTGAGCGCATATTTCCCCCCTCATCTTTTAAGAGATTCAATACATACAAGCATTTGTCTCGCAAACCAGATTTATTTCAAGGGAATTTTCCACGTCTCAATTATTTCTCTCGTCGTATTCGAGTGCTCATTGCCGTGTTATAGTTTGTTGACGAAGCTTCCCCTCAAGTCTAAATATTAAAGGCACTTTGTCGTGTGCGTATCATGGCCACGCATGCTTATATCGCCTTTCCGTTTCTCTACCACGGTTGCGCCTTAAAACCACGGCGCTGCAAGTTTGATTTCTTTTCCTTCCCTCTTCTCCGCCCTTAAACTGGCTCTCTTAACTACTACACGCAGAGGCAAGAAACAGCGCGCGCTTTAGATCCTATAGGTGAAATGAATATTTACAATTATTATTAGGGTTATAATTATATTCGAGTGCTGATTGCCGTGTTATAGTTTGTTAACGAAACTACCCCTCAATTCTAAATATTGTAAGGCAGTTTGTCGTGTGCGTATCATGGCCACGCATGCTTATATCGCCTTTCCGTTTCTCTACCACGGTTGCGCTTTAAAACCACGGCGCTGCAAGTTTGCTTTCCTTTCCTTCCCTCTTCTCCGCCCTTAAACTGGCTCTCTTAACTACTACACGCAGAGACAAAGAAACAGCACGCGCATGCGATCGCATAGATGAGATGAATACATATATATAGAAAAGCATCAGTCATAGCTCTCGAAGTATAGTATAATATAATATAGAATAGCTCTCGAAGATAGCTATTCCGGCGGCTAGCTTCCCACGCTATGCGTGCCGTCCTCGCACCTGTTAAAGCTTTTCCTGGACGCTAGAACTATACTATTCCTACGCAACCTTGAGCGACCGGAAAGCGCGTTTTCCACGCCTGGCCGGCGGAGAGGGGAGGCTTCGTTGCGGCCGCGAAACTCTCCACATCCCCGTAAGGAGCCTGGTGGTGGTCTCGCGCTGACGATGCCCTCTCGGTGAGCGCATATTTCCCCCCTCATCTTTTAAGAGATTCAATACATACAAGCATTTGTCTCGCAAACCAGATTTATTTCAAGGGAATTTTCCACGTCTCAATTATTTCTCTCGTCGTATTCGAGTGCTCATTGCCGTGTTATAGTTTGTTGACGAAGCTTCCCCTCAAGTCTAAATATTGTAAGGCAGTTTGTCGTGTGCGTATCATGGCCACGCATGCTTATATCGCCTTTCCGTTTCTCTACCATGGTTGCGCCTTAAAACCACGGCGCTGCAAGTTTGCTTTCTTTTCCTTCCCTCTTCTCCGCCCTTAAACTGGCTCTCTTAACTACTACACGCAGAGGCAAGAAACAGCGCGCGCTTTAGATCCTATAGGTGAAATGAATATTTACAATTATTATTAGGGTTATAATTATATTCGAGTGCTGATTGCCGTGTTATAGTTTGTTAACGAAACTACCCCTCAATTCTAAATATTGTAAGGCAGTTTGTCGTGTGCGTATCATGGCCACGCATGCTTATATCGCCTTTCCGTTTCTCTACCACGGTTGCGCTTTAAAACCACGGCGCTGCAAGGTTGCTTTCCTTTCCTTCCCTCTTCTCCGCCCTTAAACTGGCTCTCTTAACTACTACACGCAGAGACAAAGAAAGAGCACGCGCATGCGATCGCATAGATGAGATGAATACATATATATAGAAAAGCATCAGTCATAGCTCTCGAAGTATAATATAATATAATATAGAATAGCTCTCGAAGATAGCTATTCCGGCGGCTAGCTTCCCACGCTATACGTGCCGTCCTCGCACCTGTTAAAGCTTTTCCTGGACGCTAGAACTATACTATTCCTACGCAACCTTGAGCGACCGGAAAGCGCGTTTTCCACGCCTGGCCGGCGGAGAGGGGAGGCTTCGTTCCGGCCGCGAAGCTCTCCACATCCCCGTAAGGAGCCTGGTGGTGGTCTCGCGCTGACGATGCCCTCTCGGTGAGCGCATATTTCCCCCCTCATCTTTTAAGAGATTCAATACATACAAGCATTTGTCTCGCAAACCAGATTTATTTCAAGGGAATTTTCCACGTCTCAATTATTTCTCTCGTCGTATTCGAGTGCTCATTGCCGTGTTATAGTTTGTTAACGAAGATCCCCTCAAGTCTAAATATTGGAAGGCAGTTTGTCGTGTGCGTATCATGGCCACGCATGCTTATATCGCCTTTCCGTTTCTCTACCACGGTTGCGCCTTAAAACCACGGCGCTGCACGTTTGCTTTCTTTTCCTTCCCTCTTCTCCGCCCTTAAACTGGCTCTCTTAACTACTACACGCAGAGGCAAGAAACAGCGCGCGCTTTAGATCCTATAGATGAGATGAATATTTACAATTATTATTAGGGTTATAATTATATTCGAGTGCTGATTGCCGTGTTATAGTTTGTAACGAAACTACCCCTCAATTCTAAATATTGTAAGGCAGTTTGTCGTGTGCGTATCATGGCCACGCATGCTTATATCGCCTTTCCGTTTCTCTACCACGGTTGCGCTTTAAAACCACGGCGCTGCAAGTTTGCTTTCCTTTCCTTCCCTCTTCTCCGCCCTTAAACTGGCTCTCTTAACTACTACACGCAGAGACAAAGAAACAGCACGCGCATGCGATCGAATAGATGAGATGAATACATATATATAGAAAAGCATCAATCATAGCTCTCGAAGTATAATATAATATAATATAGAATAGCTCTCGAAGATAGCTATTCCGGCGGCTAGCTTCCCACGCTATGCGTGCCGTCCTCGCACCTGTTAAAGCTTTTCCTGGACGCTAGAACTATACTATCCCTACGCAACCTTGAGCGACCGGAAAGCGCGTTTTCCACGCCTGGCCGGCGGAGAGGGGAGGCTTCGTTCCGGCCGCGAAGCTCTCCACATCCCGGTAAGGAGCCTGGTGGTGGTCTCGCGCTGACGATGCCCTCTCGGTGAGCGCATATTTCCCCCCTCATCTTTTAAGAGATTCAATACATACAAGCATTTGTCTCGCAAACCAGATTTATTTCAAGGGAATTTTCCACGTCTCAATTATTTCTCTCGTCGTATTCGAGTGCTCATTGCCGTGTTATAGTTTGTTGACGAAGCTTCCCCTCAAGTCTAAATATTAAAGGCACTTTGTCGTGTGCGTATCATGGCCACGCATGCTTATATCGCCTTTCCGTTTCTCTACCACGGTTGCGCCTTAAAACCACGGCGCTGCAAGTTTGATTTCTTTTCCTTCCCTCTTCTCCGCCCTTAAACTGGCTCTCTTAACTACTACACGCAGAGGCAAGAAACAGCGCGCGCTTTAGATCCTATAGGTGAAATGAATATTTACAATTATTATTAGGGTTATAATTATATTCGAGTGCTGATTGCCGTGTTATAGTTTGTTAACGAAACTACCCCTCAATTCTAAATATTGTAAGGCAGTTTGTCGTGTGCGTATCATGGCCACGCATGCTTATATCGCCTTTCCGTTTCTCTACCACGGTTGCGCTTTAAAACCACGGCGCTGCAAGTTTGCTTTCCTTTCCTTCCCTCTTCTCCGCCCTTAAACTGGCTCTCTTAACTACTACACGCAGAGACAAAGAAACAGCACGCGCATGCGATCGCATAGATGAGATGAATACATATATATAGAAAAGCATCAGTCATAGCTCTCGAAGTATAATATAATATAATATAGAATAGCTCTCGAAGATAGCTATTCCGGCGGCTAGCTTCCCACGCTATGCGTGCCGTCCTCGCACCTGTTAAAGCTTTTCCTGGACGCTAGAACTATACTATTCCTACGCAACCTTGAGCGACCGGAAAGCGCGTTTTCCACGCCTGGCCGGCGGAGAGGGGAGGCTTCGTTCCGGCCGCGAAGCTCTCCACATCCCCGTAAGGAGCCTGGTGGTGGTCTCGCGCTGACGATGCCCTCTCGGTGTGCGCATATTTCCCCCCTCATCTTTTAAGAGATTCAATACATACAAGCATTTGTCTCGCAAACCAGATTTATTTCAAGGGAATTTTCCACGTCTCATTTATTTCTCTCGTCGTATTCGAGTGCTCATTGCCGTGTTATAGTTTGTTAACGAAGCTTCCCCTCAAGTCTAAATATTGTAAGGCAGTTTGTCGTGTGCGTATCATGGCCACGCATGCTCATATCGCCTTTCCGTTTCTCTACCACGGTTGCGCCTTAAAACCACGGCGCTGCAAGTTTGCTTTCTTTTCCTTCCCTCTTCTCCGCCCTTAAACTGGCTCTCTTAACTACTACACGCAGAGGCAAGAAACAGCGCGCGCTTTAGATTCTATAGATGAGATGAATATTTACAATTATTATTAGGGTTATAATTATATTCGAGTGCTGATTGCCGTGTTATAGTTTGTTAACGAAACTACCCCTCAATTCTAAATATTGTAAGGCAGTTTGTCGTGTGCGTATCATGGCCACGCATGCTTATATCGCCTTTCCGTTTCTCTATCATGGTTGCGCTTTAAAACCACGGCGCTGCAAGTTTGCTTTCCTTTCCTTCCCTCTTCTCCGCCCTTAAACTGGCTCTCTTAACTACTACGCGCAGAGACAAAGAAACAGCACGCGCATGCGATCGCATAGATGAGATGAATACATATATATAGAAAAGCATCAGTCATAGCTCTCGAAGTATAATATAATATAATATAGAATAGCTCTCGAAGATAGCTATTCCGGCGGCTAGCTTCCCACGCTATGCGTGCCGTCCTCGCACCTGTTAAAGCTTTTCCTGGACGCTAGAACTATACTATTCCTACGCAACCTTGAGCGACCGGAAAGCGCGTTTTCCACGCCTGGCCGGCGGAGAGGGGAGGCTTCGTTGCGGCCGCGAAACTCTCCACATCCCCGTAAGGAGCCTGGTGGTGGTCTCGCGCTGACGATGCCCTCTCGGTGAGCGCATATTTCCCCCCTCATCTTTTAAGAGATTCAATACATACAAGCATTTGTCTCGCAAACCAGATTTATTTCAAGGGAATTTTCCACGTCTCAATTATTTCTCTCGTCGTATTCGAGTGCTCATTGCCGTGTTATAGTTTGTTGACGAAGCTTCCCCTCAAGTCTAAATATTGTAAGGCAGTTTGTCGTGTGCGTATCATGGCCACGCATGCTTATATCGCCTTTCCGTTTCTCTACCACGGTTGCGCCTTAAAACCACGGCGCTGCAAGTTTGCTTTCTTTTCCTTCCCTCTTCTCCGCCCTTAAACTGGCTCTCTTAACTACTACACGCAGAGGCAAGAAACAGCGCGCACTTTAGATCCTATAGGTGAAATGAATATTTACAATTATTATTAGGGTTATAATTATATTCGAGTGCTGATTGCCATGTTATAGTTTGTTAACGAAACTACCCCTCAATTCTAAATATTGTAAGGCAGTTTGTCGTGTGCGTATCATGGCCACGCATGCTTATATCGCCTTTCCGTTTCTCTACCACGGTTGCGCTTTAAAACCACGGCGCTGCAAGGTTGCTTTCCTTTCCTTCCCTCTTCTCCGCCATTAAACTGGCTCTCTTAACTACTACACGCAGAGACAAAGAAACAGCACGCGCATGCGATCGCATAGATGAGATGAATATATATATATAGAAAAGCATCAGTCATAGCTCTCGAAGTATAATATAATATAATATAGAATAGCTCTCGAAGATAGCTATTCCGGCGGCTAGCTTCCCACGCTATGCGTGCCGTCCTCGCACCTGTTAAAGCTTTTCCTGGACGCTAGAACTATACTATTGCTACGCAACCTTGAGCGATCGGAAAGCGTGTTTTCCACGCCTGGCCGGCGGAGAGGGGAGGCTTCGTTCCGGCCGCGAAGCTCTCCACATCCCCGTAAGGAGCCTGGTGGTGGTCTCGCGCTGACGATGCCCTCTCGGTGAGCGCATATTTCCCCCCTCATCTTTTAAGAGATTCAATACATACAAGCATTTGTCTCGCAAACCAGATTTATTTCAAGGGAATTTTCAGCGTCTCAATTATTTCTCTCGTCGTATTCGAGTGCTCATTGCCGTGTTATAGTTTGTTAACGAAGCTTCCCCTCAAGTCTAAATATTGTAAGGCAGTTTGTCGTGTGCGTATCATGGCCACGCAGGCTTATATCGCCTTTCCGTTTCTCTACCACGATTGCGCCTTAAAACCTCGGCGCTGCAAGTTTGCTTTCTTTTCCTTCCCTCTTCTCCGCCCTTAAACTGGCTCTCTTAACTACTACACGCAGAGGCAAGAAACAGCGCGCGCTTAAGATCCTATAGATGAGATGAATATTTACAATTATTATTAGGGTTATAATTATATTCGAGTGCTGATTGCCGTGTTATAGTTTGTTAACGAAACTACCCCTCAATTCTAAATATTGTAAGGCAGTTTGTCGTGTGCGTATCATGGCCACGCATGCTCATATCGCCTTTCCGTTTCTCTACCACGGTTGCGCTTTAAAACCACGGCGCTGCAAGTTTGCTTTCTTTTCCTTCCCTCTTCTCCGCCCTTAAACTGGCTCTCTTAACTACTACACGCAGAGGCAAGAAACAGTGCGCGCTTTAGATCCTATATATGAGATGAATATTTACAATTATTATTAGGGTTATAATTATATTCGAGTGCTGATTGCCGTGTTATAGTTTGTTAACGAAACTACCCCTCAATTCTAAATATTGTAAGGCAGTTTGTCGTGTGCGTATCATGGCCACGCATGCTTATATCGCCTTTCCGTTTCTCTACCACGGTTGCGCTTTAAAACCACGGCGCTGCAAGTTTGCTTTCCTTTCCTTCCCTCTTCTCCGCCCTTAAACTGGCTCTCTTAACTACTACACGCAGAGACAAAGAAACAGCACGCGCATGCGATCGCATAGATGAGATGAATACATATATATAGAAAAGCATCAGTCATAGCTCTCGAAGTATAGTATAATATAATATAGAATAGCTCTCGAAGATAGCTATTCCGGCGGCTAGCTTCCCACGCTATGCGTGCCGTCCTCGCACCTGTTAAAGCTTTTCCTGGACGCTAGAACTATACTATCCCTACGCAACCTTGAGCGACCGGAAAGCGCGTTTTCCACGCCTGGCCGGCGGAGAGGGGAGGCTTCGTTCCGGCCGCGAAGCTCTCCACATCCCGGTAAGGAGCCTGGTGGTGGTCTCGCGCTGACGATGCCCTCTCGGTGAGCGCATATTTCCCCCCTCATCTTTTAAGAGATTCAATACATACAAGCATTTGTCTCGCAAACCAGATTTATTTCAAGGGAATTTTCCACGTCTCAATTATTTCTCTCGTCGTATTCGAGTGCTCATTGCCGTGTTGTAGTTTGTTAACGAAGCTTCCCCTCAAGTCTAAATATTGTAAGGCAGTTTTTCGTGTGCGTATCATGGCCACGCATGCTTATATCGCCTTTCCGTTTCTCTACCACGGTTGCGCCTTAAAACCACGGCGCTGCAAGTTTGCTTTCTTTTCCTTCCCTCTTCTCCGCCCTTAAACTGGCTCTCTTAACTACTACACGCAGAGGCAAGAAACAGTGCGCGCTTTAGATCCTATAGATGAGATGAATATTTACAATTATTATTAGGGTTATAATTATATTCGAGTGCTGATTGCCGTGTTATAGTTTGTTAACGAAACTACCCCTCAATTCTAAATATTGTAAGGCAGTTTGTCGTGTGCGTATCATGGCCACGCATGCTTATATCGCCTTTCCGTTTCTCTACCATGGTTGCGCTTTAAAACCACGGCGCTGCAAGTTTGCTTTCCTTTCCTTCCCTCTTCTCCGACCTTAAACTGGCTCTCTTAACTACTACACGCAGAGACAAAGAAACAGCACGCGCATGCGATCGCATAGATGAGATGAATACATATATATAGAAAAGCATCAGTCATAGCTCTCGAAGTATAATATATTATAATATAGAATAGCTCTCGAAGATAGCTATTCCGGCGGCTAGCTTCCCACGCTATGCGTGCCGTCCTCGCACCTGTTAAAGCTTTTCCTGGACGCTAGAACTATACTATTGCTACGCAACCTTGAGCGATCGGAAAGCGTGTTTTCCACGCCTGGCCGGCGGAGAGGGGAGGCTTCGTTCCGGCCGCGAAGCTCTCCACATCCCCGTAAGGAGCCTGGTGGTGGTCTCGCGCTGACGATGCCCTCTCGGTGAGCGCATATTTCCCCCCTCATCTTTTAAGAGATTCAATACATACAAGCATTTGTCTCGCAAACCAGATTTATTTCAAGGGAATTTTCAGCGTCTCAATTATTTCTCTCGTCGTATTCGAGTGCTCATTGCCGTGTTATAGTTTGTTAACGAAGCTTCCCCTCAAGTCTAAATATTGTAAGGCAGTTTGTCGTGTGCGTATCATGGCCACGCAGGCTTATATCGCCTTTCCGTTTCTCTACCACGGTTGCGCCTTAAAACCACGGCGCTGCAAGTTTGCTTTCTTTTCCTTCCCTCTTCTCCGCCCTTAAACTGGCTCTCTTAACTACTACACGCAGAGGCAAGAAACAGCGCGCGCTTAAGATCCTATAGATGAGATGAATATTTACAATTATTATTAGGGTTATAATTATATTCGAGTGCTGATTGCCGTGTTATAGTTTGTTAACGAAACTACCCCTCAATTCTAAATATTGTAAGGCAGTTTGTCGTGTGCGTATCATGGCCACGCATGCTTATATCGCCTTTCCGTTTCTCTACCACGGTTGCGCTTTAAAACCACGGCGCTGCAAGTTTGCTTTCCTTTCCTTCCCTCTTCTCCGCCCTTAAACTGGCTCTCTTAACTACTACACGCAGAGACAAAGAAACAGCACGCGCATGCGATCGCATAGATGAGATGAATACATATATATAGAAAAGCATCAGTCATAGCTCTCGAAGTATAATATAATATAATATAGAATAGCTCTCGAAGATAGCTATTCCGGCGGCTAGTTTCCCACGCTATGCGTGCCGTCCTCCCACCTGTTAAAGCTTTTCCTGGACGCTAGAACTATACTATTCCTACGCAACCTTGAGCGATCGGAAAGCGCGTTTTCCACGCCTGGCCGGCGGAGAGGGGAGGCTTCGTTCCGGCCGCGAAGCTCTCCACATCCCCGTAAGGAACTTGGTGTTGGTCTCGCGCTGACGATGCCCTCTCGGTGAGCGCATATTTCCCCCCTCATCTTTTAAGAGATTCAATACATACAAGCATTTGTCTCGCAAACCAGATTTATTTCAAGGGAATTTTCCACGTCTCAATTATTTCTCTCGTCGTATTCGAGTGCTCATTGCCGTGTTATAGTTTGTTAACGAAGCTACCCCCAAAGCCTAAATATTGTAAGGCAGTTTGTCGTGTGTGTATCATGGCCACGCATGCTTATATCGCCTTTCCGTTTCTCTACCACGGTTGCGCCTTAAAACCACGGCGCTGCAAGTTTGCTTTCTTTTCCTTCCCTCTTCTCCGCCCTTAAACTGGCTCTCTTAACTACTACACGCAGAGGCAAGAAACAGCGCGCGCTTTAGATTCTATAGATGAGATGAATATTTACAATTATTATTAGGGTTATAATTATATTCGAGTGCTGATTGCCGTGTTATAGTTTGTTAACGAAACTACCCCTCAATTTTAAATATTGTAAGGCAGTTTGTCGTGTGCGTATCATGGCCACGCATGCTTATATCGCCTTTCCGTTTCTCTACCATGGTTGCGCTTTAAAACCACGGCGCTGCAAGTTTGCTTTCCTTTCCTTCCCTCTTCTCCGCCCTTAAACTGGCTCTCTTAACTACTACGCGCAGAGACAAAGAAACAGCACGCGCATGCGATCGCATAGATGAGATGAATACATATATATAGAAAAGCATCAGTCATAGCTCTCGAAGTATAATATAATATAATATAGAATAGCTCTCGAAGATAGCTATTCCGGCGGCTAGCTTCCCACGCTATGCGTGCCGTCCTCGCACCTGTTAAAGCTTTTCCTGGACGCTAGAACTATACTATTCCTACGCAACCTTGAGCGACCGGAAAGCGCGTTTTCCACGCCTGGCCGGCGGAGAGGGGAGGCTTCGTTGCGGCCGCGAAACTCTCCACATCCCCGTAAGGAGCCTGGTGGTGGTCTCGCGCTGACGATGCCCTCTCGGTGAGCGCATATTTCCCCCCTCATCTTTTAAGAGATTCAATACATACAAGCATTTGTCTCGCAAACCAGATTTATTTCAAGGGAATTTTCCACGTCTCAATTATTTCTCTCGTCGTATTCGAGTGCTCATTGCCGTGTTATAGTTTGTTGACGAAGCTTCCCCTCAAGTCTAAATATTGTAAGGCAGTTTGTCGTGTGCGTATCATGGCCACGCATGCTTATATCGCCTTTCCGTTTCTCTACCACGGTTGCGCCTTAAAACCACGGCGCTGCAAGTTTGCTTTCTTTTCCTTCCCTCTTCTCCGCCCTTAAACTGGCTCTCTTAACTACTACACGCAGAGGCAAGAAACAGCGCGCGCTTTAGATCCTATAGGTGAAATGAATATTTACAATTATTATTAGGGTTATAATTATATTCGAGTGCTGATTGCCGTGTTATAGTTTGTTAACGAAACTACCCCTCAATTCTAAATATTGTAAGGCAGTTTGTCGTGTGCGTATCATGGCCACGCATGCTTATATCGCCTTTCCGTTTCTCTACCACGGTTGCGCTTTAAAACCACGGCGCTGCAAGGTTGCTTTCCTTTCCTTCCCTCTTCTCCGCCCTTAAACTGGCTCTCTTAACTACTACACACAGAGACAAAGAAACAGCACGCGCATGCGATCGCATAGATGAGATGAATACATATATATAGAAAAGCATCAGTCATAGCTCTCGAAGTATAATATAATATAATATAGAATAGCTCTCGAAGATAGCTATTCCGGCGGCTAGCTTCCCACGCTATACGTGCCGTCCTCGCACCTGTTAAAGCTTTTCCTGGACGCTAGAACTATACTATTCCTACGCAACCTTGAGCGACCGGAAAGCGCGTTTTCCACGCCTGGCCGGCGGAGAGGGGAGGCTTCGTTCCGGCCGCGAAGCTCTCCACATCCCCTTAAGGAGCCTGGTGGTGGTCTCGCGCTGACGATGCCCTCTCGGTGAGCGCATATTTCCCCCCTCATCTTTTAAGAGATTCAATACATACAAGCATTTGTCTCGCAAACCAGATTTATTTCAAGGGAATTTTCCACGTCTCAATTATTTCTCTCGTCGTATTCGAGTGCTCATTGCCGTGTTATAGTTTGTTAACGAAGATCCCCTCAAGTCTAAATATTGTAAGGCAGTTTGTCGTGTGCGTATCATGGCCACGCATGCTTATATCGCCTTTCCGTTTCTCTACCACGGTTGCGCCTTAAAACCACGGCGCTGCAAGTTTGCTTTCTTTTCCTTCCCTCTTCTTCGCCCTTAAACTGGCTCTCTTAACTACTACACGCAGAGGCAAGAAAAAGCGCGCTTTAGATCCTATAGATGAGATGAATATTTACAATTATTATTAGGGTTATAATTATATTCGAGTGCTGATTGCCGTGTTATAGTTTGTAACGAAACTACCCCTCAATTCTAAATATTGTAAGGCAGTTTGTCGTGTGCGTATCATGGCCACGCATGCTTATATCGCCTTTCCGTTTCTTTACCACGGTTGCGCTTTAAAACCACGGCGCTGCAAGTTTCCTTTCCTTTCCTTCCCTCTTCTCCGCCCTTAAACTGGCTCTCTTAACTACTACACGCAGAGACAAAGAAACAGCACGCGCATGCGATCGAATAGATGAGATGAATACATATATATAGAAAAGCATCAGTCATAGCTCTCGAAGTATAATATAATATAATATAGAATAGCTCTCGAAGATAGCTATTCCGGCGGCTAGCTTCCCACGCTATGCGTGCCGTCCTCGCACCTGTTAAAGCTTTTCCTGGACGCTAGAACTATACTATCCCTACGCAACCTTGAGCGACCGGAAAGCGCGTTTTCCACGCCTGGCCGGCGGAGAGGGGAGGCTTCGTTCCGGCCGCGAAGCTCTCCACATCCCGGTAAGGAGCCTGGTGGTGGTCTCGCGCTGACGATGCCCTCTCGGTGAGCGCATATTTCCCCCCTCATCTTTTAAGAGATTCAATACATACAAGCATTTGTCTCGCAAACCAGATTTATTTCAAGGGAATTTTCCACGTCTCAATTATTTCTCTCGTCGTATTCGAGTGCTCATTGCCGTGTTATAGTTTGTTGACGAAGCTTCCCCTCAAGTCTAAATATTGTAAGGCAGTTTGTCGTGTGCGTATCATGGCCACGCATGCTTATATCGCCTTTCCGTTTCTCTACCACGGTTGCGCCTTAAAACCACGGCGCTGCAAGTTTGATTTCTTTTCCTTCCCTCTTCTCCGCCCTTAAACTGGCTCTCTTAACTACTACACGCAGAGGCAAGAAACAGCGCGCGCTTTAGATCCTATAGGTGAAATGAATATTTACAATTATTATTAGGGTTATAATTATATTCGAGTGCTGATTGCCGTGTTATAGTTTGTTAACGAAACTACCCCTCAATTCTAAATATTGTAAGGCAGTTTGTCGTGTGCGTATCATGGCCACGCATGCTTATATCGCCTTTCCGTTTCTCTACCACGGTTGCGCTTTAAAACCACGGCGCTGCATGGTTGCTTTCCTTTCCTTCCCTCTTCTCCGCCCTTAAACTGGCTCTCTTAACTACTACACGCAGAGACAAAGAAACAGCACGCGCATGCGATCGCATAGATGAGATGAATACATATATATAGAAAAGCATCAGTCATAGCTCTCGAAGTATAATATAATATAATATAGAATAGCTCTCGAAGATAGCTATTTCGGCGGCTAGCTTCCCACGCTATACGTGCCGTCCTCGCACCTGTTAAAGCTTTTCCTGGACGCTAGAACTATACTATTCCTACGCAACCTTGAGCGACCGGAAAGCGCGTTTTCCACGCCTGGCCGGCGGAGAGGGGAGGCTTCGTTCCGGCCGCGAAGCTCTCCACATCCCCGTAAGGAGCCTGGTGGTGGTCTCGCGCTGACGATGCCCTCTCGGTGAGCGCATATTTTCCCCCTCATCTTTTAAGAGATTCAATACATACAAGCATTTGTCTCGCAAACGAGATTTATTTCAAGGGAATTTTCCACGTCTCAATTATTTCTCTCGTCGTATTCGAGTGCTCATTGCCGTGTTATAGTTTGTTAACGAAGATCCCCTCAAGTCTAAATATTGTAAGGCAGTTTGTCGTGTGCGTATCATGGCCACGCATGCTTATATCGCCTTTCCGTTTCTCTACCACGGTTGCGCCTTAAAACCACGGCGCTGCAAGTTTGCTTTCTTTTCCTTCCCTCTTCTCCGCCCTTAAACTGGCTCTCTTAACTACTACACGCAGAGGCAAGAAACAGCGCGCGCTTTAGATCCTATAGATGAGATGAATATTTACAATTATTATTAGGGTTATAATTATATTCGAGTGCTGATTGCCGTGTTATAGTTTGTAAGGAAACTACCCCTCAATTCTAAATATTGTAAGGCAGTTTGTCGTGTGCGTATCATGGCCACGCATGCTTATATCGCCTTTCCGTTTCTCTACCACGGTTGCGCTTTAAAACCACGGCGCTGCAAGTTTGCTTTCCTTTCCTTCCCTCTTCTCCGCCCTTAAACTGGCTCTCTTAACTACTACACGCAGAGACAAAGAAACAGCACGCGCATGCGATCGCATAGATGAGATGAATACATATATATAGAAAAGCATCAGTCATAGCTCTCGAAGTATAATATAATATAATATAGAATAGCTCTCGAAGATAGCTATTCCGGCGGCTAGCTTCCCACGCTATGCGTGCCGTCCTCGCACCTGTTAAAGCTTTTCCTGGACGCTAGAACTATACTATTCCTACGCAACCTTGAGCGACCGGAAAGCGCGTTTTCCACGCCTGGCCGGCGGAGAGGGGAGGCTTCGTTCCGGCCGCGAAGCTCTCCACATCCCCGTAAGGAGCCTGGTGGTGGTCTCGCGCTGACGATGCCCTCTCGGTGTGCGCATATTTCCCCCCTCATCTTTTAAGAGATTCAATACATACAAGCATTTGTCTCGCAAACCAGATTTATTTCAAGGGAATTTTCCACGTCTCAATTATTTCTCTCGTCGTATTCGAGTGCTCATTGCCGTGTTATAGTTTGTTAACGAGGCTTCCCCTCAAGTCTAAATATTGTAAGGCAGTTTGTCGTGTGCGTATCATGGCCACGCATGCTCATATCGCCTTTCCGTTTCTCTACCACGGTTGCGCCTTAAAACCACGGCGCTGCAAGTTTGCTTTCTTTTCCTTCCCTCTTCTCCGCCCTTAAACTGGCTCTCTTAACTACTACACGCAGAGGCAAGAAACAGCGCGCGCTTTAGATTCTATAGATGAGATGAATATTTACAATTATTATTAGGGTTATAATTATATTCGAGTGCTGATTGCCGTGTTATAGTTTGTTAACGAAACTACCCCTCAATTCTAAATATTATAAGGCAGTTTGTCGTGTGCGTATCATGGCCACGCATGCTTATATCGCCTTTCCGTTTCCCTACCACGGTTGCGCTTTAAAACCACGGCGCTGCAAGGTTGCTTTCCTTTCCTTCCCTCTTCTCCGCCCTTAAACTGGCTCTCTTAACTACTACACGCAGAGACAAAGAAACAGCACGCGCATGCGATCGCATAGATGAGATGAATATATATATATATAGAAAAGCATCAGTCATAGCTCTCGAAGTATAATATAATATAATATAGAATAGCTCTCGAAGATAGCTATTCCGGCGGCTAGCTTCCCACGCTATACGTGCCGTCCTCGCACCTGTTAAAGCTTTTCCTGGACGCTAGAACTATACTATCCCTACGCAACCTTGAGCGACCGGAAAGCGCGTTTTCCACGCCTGGCCGGCGGAGAGGGGAGGCTTCGTTCCGGCCGCGAAGCTCTCCACATCCCCGTAAGGAGCCTGGTGGTGGTCTCGCGCTGACGATGCCCTCTCGGTGAGCGCATATTTCCCCCCTCATCTTTTAAGAGATTCAATACATACAAGCATTTGTCTCGCAAACCAGATTTATTCCAAGGGAATTTTCCACGTCTCAATTATTTCTCTCGTCGTATTCGAGTGCTCATTGCCGTGTTGTAGTTTGTTAACGAAGCTTCCCCTCAAGTCTAAATATTGTAAGGCAGTTTTTCGTGTGCGTATCATGGCCACGCATGCTTATATCGCCTTTCCGTTTCTCTACCACGGTTGCGCCTTAAAACCACGGCGCTGCAAGTTTGCTTTCTTTTCCTTCCCTCTTCTCCGCCCTTAAACTGGCTCTCTTAACTACTACACGCAGAGGCAAGAAACAGTGCGCGCTTTAGATCCTATAGATGAGATGAATATTTACAATTATTATTAGGGTTATAATTATATTCGAGTGCTGATTGCCGTGTTATAGTTTGTTAACGAAACTACCCCTCAATTCTAAATATTGTAAGGCAGTTTGTCGTGTGCGTATCATGGCCACGCATGCTTATATCGCCTTTCCGTTTCTCTACCATGGTTGCGCTTTAAAACCACGGCGCTGCAAGTTTGCTTTCCTTTCCTTCCCTCTTCTCCGCCCTTAAACTGGCTCTCTTAACTACTACACGCCGAGACAAAGAAACAGCACGCGCATGCGATCGCATAGATGAGATGAATACATATATATAGAAAAGCATCAGTCATAGCTCTCGAATTATAATATATTATAATATAGAATAGCTCTCGAAGATAGCTATTCCGGCGGCTAGCTTCCCACGCTATGCGTGCCGTCCTCGCACCTGTTAAAGCTTTTCCTGGACGCTAGAACTATACTATTGCTACGCAACCTTGAGCGATCGGAAAGCGTGTTTTCCACGCCTGGCCGGCGGAGAGGGGAGGCTTCGTTCCGGCCGCGAAGCTCTCCACATCCCCGTAAGGAGCCTGGTGGTGGTCTCGCGCTGACGATGCCCTCTCGGTGAGCGCATATTTCCCCCCTCATCTTTTAAGAGATTCAATACATACAAGCATTTGTCTCGCAAACCAGATTTATTTCAAGGGAATTTTCAGCGTCTCAATTATTTCTCTCGTCGTATTCGAGTGCTCATTGCCGTGTTATAGTTTGTTAACGAAGCTTCCCCTCAAGTCTAAATATTGTAAGGCAGTTTGTTGTGTGCGTATCATGGCCACGCAGGCTTATATCGCCTTTCCGTTTCTCTACCACGGTTGCGCCTTAAAACCACGGCGCTGCAAGTTTGCTTTCTTTTCCTTCCCTCTTCTCCGCCCTTAAACTGGCTCTCTTAACTACTACACGCAGAGGCAAGAAACAGCGCGCGCTTAAGATCCTATAGATGAGATGAATATTTACAATTATTATTAGGGCTATAATTATATTCGAGTGCTGATTGCCGTGTTATAGTTTGTTAACGAAACTACCCCTCAATTCTAAATATTGTAAGGCAGTTTGTCGTGTGCGTATCATGGCCACGCATGCTTATATCGCCTTTCCGTTTCTCTACCACGGTTGCGCTTTAAAACCACGGCGCTGCAAGTTTGCTTTCCTTTCCTTCCCTCTTCTCCGCCCTTAAACTGGCTCTCTTAACTACTACACGCAGAGACAAAGAAACAGCACGCGCATGCGATCGCATAGATGAGATGAATACATATAGATAGAAAAGCATCAGTCATAGCTCTCGAAGTATAATATAATATAATATAGAATAGCTCTCGAAGATAGCTATTCCGGCGGCTAGCTTCCCACGCTATGCGTGCCGTCCTCGCACCTGTTAAAGCTTTTCCTGGACGCTAGAACTATACTATTCCTACGCAACCTTGAGCGATCGGAAAGCGCGTTTTCCACGCCTGGCCGGCGGAGAGGGGAGGCTTCGTTCCGGCCGCGAAGCTCTCCACATCCCCGTAAGGAGCTTGGTGTTGGTCTCGCGCTGACGATGCCCTCTCGGTGAGCGCATATTTCCCCCCTCATCTTTTAAGAGATTCAATACATACAAGCATTTGTCTCGCAAACCAGATTTATTTCAAGGGAATTTTCCACGTCTCAATTATTTCTCTCGTCGTATTCGAGTGCTCATTGCCGTGTTATAGTTTGTTAACGAAGCTACCCCCAAAGCCTAAATATTGTAAGGCAGTTTGTCGTGTGTGTATCATGGCCACGCATGCTAATATCGCCTTTCCGTTTCTCTACCACGGTTGCGCCTTAAAACCACGGCGCTGCAAGTTTGCTTTCTTTTCCTTCCCTCTTCTCCGCCCTTAAACTGGCTCTCTTAACTACTACACGCAGAGGCAAGAAACAGCGCGCGCTTTAGATTCTATAGATGAGATGAATATTTACAATTATTATTAGGGTTATAATTATATTCGAGTGCTGATTGCCGTCTTATAGTTTGTTAACGAAACTACCCCTCAATTCTAAATATTGTAAGGCAGTTTGTCGTGTGCGTATCATGGCCACGCATGCGTATATCGCCTTTCCGTTTCTCTACCATGGTTGCGCTTTAAAACCACGGCGCTGCAAGTTTGCTTTCCTTTCCTTCCCTCTTCTCCGCCCTTAAACTGGCTCTCTTAACTACTACGCGCAGAGACAAAGAAACAGCACGCGCATGCGATCGCATAGATGAGATGAATACATATATATAGAAAAGCATCAGTCATAGCTCTCGAAGTATAATATAATATAATATAGAATAGCTCTCGAAGATAGCTATTCCGGCGGCTAGCTTCCCACGCTATGCTTGCCGTCCTCGCACCTGTTAAAGCTTTTCCTGGACGCTAGAACTATACTATTCCTACGCAACCTTGAGCGACCGGAAAGCGCGTTTTCCACGCCTGGCCGGCGGAGAGGGGAGGCTTCGTTGCGGCCGCGAAACTCTCCACATCCCCGTAAGGAGCCTGGTGGTGGTCTCGCGCTGACGATGCCCTCTCGGTGAGCGCATATTTCCCCCCTCATCTTTTAAGAGATTCAATACATACAAGCATTTGTCTCGCAAACCAGATTTATTTCAAGGGAATTTTCCACGTCTCAATTATTTCTCTCGTCGTATTCGAGTGCTCATTGCCGTGTTATAGTTTGTTGACGAAGCTTCCCCTCAAGTCTAAATATTGTAAGGCAGTTTGTCGTGTGCGTATCATGGCCACGCATGCTTATATCGCCTTTCCGTTTCTCTACCACGGTTGCGCCTTAAAACCACGGCGCTGCAAGTTTGCTTTCTTTTCCTTCCCTCTTCTCCGCCCTTAAACTGGCTCTCTTAACTACTACACGCAGAGGCAAGAAACAGCGCGCGCTTTAGATCCTATAGGTGAAATGAATATTTACAATTATTATTAGGGTTATAATTATATTCGAGTGCTGATTGCCGTGTTATAGTTTGTTAACGAAACTACCCCTCAATTCTAAATATTGTAAGGCAGTTTGTCGTGTGCGTATCATGGCCACGCATGCTTATATCGCCTTTCCGTTTCTCTACCACGGTTGCGCTTTAAAACCACGGCGCTGCATGGTTGCTTTCCTTTCCTTCCCTCTTCTCCGCCCTTAAACTGGCTCTCTTAACTACTACACGCCGAGACAAAGAAACAGCACGCGCATGCGATCGCATAGATGAGATGAATACATATATATAGAAAAGCATCAGTCATAGCTCTCGAAGTATAATATAATATAATATAGAATAGCTCTCGAAGATAGCTATTCCGGCGGCTAGCTTCCCACGCTATACGTGCCGTCCTCGCACCTGTTAAAGCTTTTCCTGGACGCTAGAACTATACTATTCCTACGCAACCTTGAGCGACCGGAAAGCGCATTTTCCACGCCTGGCCGGCGGAGAGGGGAGGCTTCGTTCCGGCCGCGAAGCTCTCCACATCCCCGTAAGGAGCCTGGTGGTGGTCTCGCGCTGACGATGCCCTCTCGGTGAGCGCATATTTCCCCCCTCATCTTTTAAGAGATTCAATACATACAAGCATTTGTCTCGCAAACCAGATTTATTTCAAGGGAATTTTCCACGTCTCAATTATTTCTCTCGTCGTATTCGAGTGCTCATTGCCGTGTTATAGTTTGTTAACGAAGATCCCCTCAAGTCTAAATATTGTAAGGCAGTTTGTCGTGTGCGTATCATGGCCACGCATGCTTATATCGCCTTTCCGTTTCTCTACCACGGTTGCGCCTTAAAACCACGGCGCTGCAAGTTTGCTTTCTTTTCCTTCCCTCTTCTCCGCCCTTAAACTGGCTCTCTTAACTACTACACGCAGAGGCAAGAAACAGCGCGCGCTTTAGATCCTATAGATGAGATGAATATTTACAATTATTATTAGGGTTATAATTATATTCGAGTGCTGATTGCCGTGTTATAGTTTGTAACGAAACTACCCCTCAATTCTAAATATTGTAAGGCAGTTTGTCGTGTGCGTATCATGGCCACGCATGCTTATATCGCCTTTCCGTTTCTCTACCACGGTTGCGCTTTAAAACCACGGCGCTGCAAGTTTGCTTTCCTTTCCTTCCCTCTTCTCCGCCCTTAAACTGGCTCTCTTTACTACACGCAGAGACAAAGAAACAGCACGCGCATGCGATCGCATAGATGAGATGAATACATATATATAGAAAAGCATCAGTCATAGCTCTCGAAGTATAATATAATATAATATAGAATAGCTCTCGAAGATAGCTATTCCGGCGGCTAGCTTCCCACGCTATGCGTGCCGTCCTCGCACCTGTTAAAGCTTTTCCTGGACGCTAGAACTATACTATTCCTACGCAACCTTGAGCGACCGGAAAGCGCGTTTTCCACGCCTGGCCGGCGGAGAGGGGAGGCTTCG
Source organism: Dermacentor variabilis (assembly GCF_050947875.1). Classification (NCBI taxonomy): domain Eukaryota; kingdom Metazoa; phylum Arthropoda; class Arachnida; order Ixodida; family Ixodidae; genus Dermacentor; species Dermacentor variabilis. Next base: position 238,339 of record NW_027460555.1, on the reverse strand, counting down.
TTCCGGCCGCGAAGCTCTCCACATCCCCGTAAGGAGCCTGGTGGTGGGCTCGCGCTGACGATGCCCTCTCGGTGTGCGCATATTTCCCCCCTCATCTTTTAAGAGATTCAATACATACAAGCATTTGTCTCGCAAACCAGATTTATTTCAAGGGAATTTTCCACGTCTCAATTATTTCTCTCGTCGTATTCGAGTGCTCATTGCCGTGTTATAGTTTGTTAACGAAGCTTCCCCTCAAGTCTAAATATTGTAAGGCAGTTTGTCGTGTGCGTATCATGGCCACGCATGCTTATATCGCCTTTCCTTTCTCTACCACGGTTGCGCCTTAAAACCACGGCGCTGCAAGTTTGCTTTCTTTTCCTTCCCTCTTCTCCGCCCTTAAACTGGCTCTCTTAACTACTACACGCAGAGGCAAGAAACAGTGCGCGCTTTAGATCCTATAGATGAGATGAATATTTACAATTATTATTAGGGTTATAATTATATACGAGTGCTGATTGCCGTGTTATAGTTTGTTAACGAAACTACCCCTCAATTCTAAATATTGTAAGGCAGTTTGTCGTGTGCGTATCATGGCCACGCATGCTTATATCGCCTTTCCGTTTCTCTACCACGGTTGCGCTTTAAAACCACGGCGCTGCAAGTTTGCTTTCCTTTCCTTCCCTCTTCTCCGCCCTTAAACTGGCTCTCTTAACTACTACACGCAGAGACAAAGAAACAGCACGCGCATGCGATCGCATAGATGAGATGAATACATATATATAGAAAAGCATCATACATAGCTCTCGAAGTATAGTATAATATAATATAGAATAGCTCTCGAAGATAGCTATTCCGGCGGCTAGCTTCCCACGGTATGCGTGCCGTCCTCGCACCTGTTAAAGCTTTTCCTGGACGCTAGAACTATACTATCCCTACGCAACCTTGAGCGACCGGAAAGCGCGTTTTCCACGCCTGGCCGGCGGAGAGGGGAGGCTTCGTTCCGGCCGCGAAGCTTTCCACATCCCGGTAAGGAGCCTGGTGGTGGTCTCGCGCTGACGATGCCCTCTCGGTGAGCGCATATTTCCCCCCTCATCTTTTAAGAGATTCAATACATACAAACATTTGTCTCGCAAACCAGATTTATTTCAAGGGAATTTTCCACGTCTCAATTATTTCTCTCGTCGTATTCGAGTGCTCATTGCCGTGTTGTAGTTTGTTAACGAAGCTTCCCCTCAAGTCTAAATATTGTAAGGCAGTTTTTCGTGTGCGTATCATGGCCACGCATGCTTATATCGCCTTTCCGTTTCTCTACCACGGTTGCGCCTTAAAACCACGGCGCTGCAAGTTTGCTTTCTTTTCCTTCCCTCTTCTCCGCCCTTAAACTGGCTCTCTTAACTACTACACGCAGAGGCAAGAAACAGTGCGCGCTTTAGATCCTATAGATGAGATGAATATTTACAATTATTATTAGGGTTATAATTATATTCGAGTGCTGATTGCCGTGTTATAGTTTGTTAACGAAACTACCCCTCAATTCTAAATATTGTAAGGCAGTTTGTCGTGTGCGTATCATGGCCACGCATGCTTATATCGCCTTTCCGTTTCTCTACCATGGTTGCGCTTTAAAACCACGGCGCTACAAGTTTGCTTTCCTTTCCTTCCCTCTTCTCCGCCCTTAAACTGGCTCTCTTAACTACTACACGCAGAGACAAAGAAACAGCACGCGCATGCGATCGCATAGATGAGATGAATACATATATATAGAAAAGCATCAGTCATAGCTCTCGAAGTATAATATATTATAATATAGAATAGCTCTCGAAGATAGCTATTCCGGCGGCTAGCTTCCCACGCTATGCGTGCCGTCCTCGCACCTGTTAAAGCTTTTCCTGGACGCTAGAACTATACTATTGCTACGCAACCTTGAGCGATCGGAAAGCGCGTTTTCCACGCCTGGCCGGCGGAGAGGGGAGGCTTCGTTCCGGCCGCGAAGCTCTCCACATCCCCGTAAGGAGCCTGGTTGTGGTCTCGCGCTGACGATGCCCTCTCGGTGAGCGCATATTTCCCCCCTCATCTTTTAAGAGATTCAATACATACAAGCATTTGTCTCGCAAACCAGATTTATTTCAAGGGAATTTTCAGCGTCTCAATTATTTCTCTCGTCGTATTCGAGTGCTCATTGCCGTGTTATAGTTTGTTAACGAAGCTTCCCCTCAAGTCTAAATATTGTAAGGCAGTTTGTCGTGTGCGTATCATGGCCACGCATGCTTATATCGCCTTTCCGTTTCTCTACCACGGTTGCGCCTTAAAACCACGGCGCTGCAAGTTCGCTTTCTTTTCCTTCCCTCTTCTCCGCCCTTAAACTGGCTCTCTTAACTACTACACGCAGAGGCAAGAAACAGCGCGCGCTTAAGATCCTATAGATGAGATGAATATTTACAATTATTATTAGGGTTATAATTATATTCGAGTGCTGATTGCCGTGTTATAGTTTGTTAACGAAACTACCCCTCAATTCTAAATATTGTAAGGCAGTTTGTCGTGTGCGTATCATGGCCACGCATGCTTATATCGCCTTTCCGTTTCTCTACCACGGTTGCGCTTTAAAACCACGGCGCTGCAAGTTTGCTTTCCTTTCCTTCCCTCTTCTCCGCCCTTAAACTGGCTCTCTTAACTACTACACGCAGAGACAAAGAAACAGCACGCGCATGCGATCGCATAGATGAGATGAATACATATATATAGAAAAGCATCAGTCATAGCTCTCGAAGTATAATATAATATAATTTAGAATAGCTCTCGAAGATAGCTATTCCGGCGGCTAGCTTCCCACGCTATGCGTGCCGTCCTCGCACCTGTTAAAGCTTTTCCTGGACGCTAGAACTATACTATTCCTACGCAACCTTGAGCGATCGGAAAGCGCGTTTTCCACGCCTGGCCGGCGGAGAGGGGAGGCTTCGTTCCGGCCGCGAAGCTCTCCACATCCCCGTAAGGAGCTTGGTGTTGGTCTCGCGCTGACGATGCCCTCTCGGTGAGCGCATATTTCCCCCCTCATCTTTTAAGAGATTCAATACATACAAGCATTTGTCTCGCAAACCAGATTTATTTCAAGGGAATTTTCCACGTCTCAATTATTTCTCTCGTCGTATTCGAGTGCTCATTGCCGTGTTATAGTTTGTTAACGAAGCTTCCCCTCAAGTCTAAATATTGTAAGGCAGTTTGTCGTGTGCGTATCATGGCCACGCATGCTTATATCGCCTTTCCGTTTCTCTACCACGGTTGCGCTTTAAAACCACGGCGCTGCAAGTTTGCTTTCCTTTCCTTCCCTCTTCTCCGCCCTTAAACTGGCTCTCTTAACTACTACACGCAGAGACAAAGAAACAGCACGCGCATGCGATCGCATAGATGAGATGAATACATATATATAGAAAAGCATCAGTCATAGCTCTCGAAGTATAATATAATATAATATAGAATAGCTCTCGAAGATAGCTATTCCGGCGGCTAGCTTCCCACTCTATGCGTGCCGTCCTCGCACCTGCTAAAGCTTTTCCTGGACGCTAGAACTATACTATTCCTACGCAACCTTGAGCGACCGGAAAGCGCGTTTTCCACGCCTGGCCGGCGGAGAGGGGAGGCTTCGTTCCGGCCGCGAAGCTCTCCACATCCCCGTAAGGAGCCTGGTGGTGGTCTCGCGCTGACGATGCCCTCTCGGCGAGCGCATTTCCCCCCTCATCTTTTAAGAGATTCAATACATACAAGCATTTGTTTCGCAAACCAGATTTGTTTCAAGGGAATTTTCCACGTCTCAATTATTTCTCTCGTCGTATTCGAGTGCTCATTGCCGTGTTATAGTTTGTTAACGAAGCTTCCCCTCAAGTCTAAATATTGTAAGGCAGTTTGTCGTGTGCGTATCATGGCCACGCATGCTTATATCGCCTTTCCGTTTCTCTACCACGGTTGCGCCTTAAAACCACGGCGCTGCAAGTTTGCTTTGTTTTCCTTCCCTCTTCTCCGCCCTTAAACTGGCTCTCTTAACTACTACACGCAGAGGCAAGAAACAGTGCGCGCTTTAGATCCTATAGATGAGATGAATATTTACAATTATTATTAGGGTTATAACTATATTCGAGTGCTGATTGCCGTGTTATAGTTTGTTAACGAAACTACCCCTCAATTCTAAATATTGTAAGGCAGTTTGTCGTGTGCGTATCATGGCCACGCATGCTTATATCGCCTTTCCGTTTCTCTACCACGGTTGCGCTTTAAAACCACGGCGCTGCAAGTTTGCTTTCCTTTCTTTCCCTCTTCTCCGCCCTTAAACTGGCTCTCTTAACTACTACACGCAGAGACAAAGAAACAGCACGCGCATGCGATCGCATAGATGAGATGAATACATATATGTAGAAAAGCATCAGTCATAGCTCTCGAAGTATAATATATTATAATATAGAGTAGCTCTCGAAGATAGCTATTCCGGCGGCTAGCTTCCCACGCTATGCGTGCCGTCCTCGCACCTGTTAAAGCTTTTCCTGGACGCTAGAAGTATACTATTCCTACGCAACCTTGAGCGATCGGAAAGCGCGTTTTCCACACCTGGCCGGCGGAGAGGGGAGGCTTCGTTCCGGCCGCGAAGCTCTCCACATCCCCGTAAGGAGCCTGGTGGTGGTCTCGCGCTGACGATGCCCTCTCGGTGAGCGCATATTTCCCCCCTCATCTTTTAAGAGATTCAATACATACAAGCATTTGTCTCGCAAACCAGATTTATTTCAAGGGAATTTTCAGCGTCTCAATTATTTCTCTCGTCGTATTCGAGTGCTCATTGCCGTGTTATAGTTTGTTAACGAAGCTTCCCCTCAAGTCTAAATATTGTAAGGCAGTTTGTCGTGTGCGTATCATGGCCACGCATGCTTATATCGCCTTTCCGTTTCTCTACCACGGTTGCGCTTTAAAACCACGGCGCTGCAAGTTTGCTTTCCTTTCCTTCCCTCTTCTCCGCCCTTAAACTGGCTCTCTTAACTACTACACGCAGAGACAAAGAAACAGCACGCGCATGCGATCGCATAGATGAGATGAATACATACATATAGAAAAGCATCAGTATAATATCTCGAAGTATAATATAATATAATATAGAATAGCTCTCGAAGATAGCTATTCCGGCGGCTAGCTTCCCACGCTATGCGTGCCGTCCTCGCACCTGTTAAAGCTTTTCCTGGACGCTAGAACTATACTATTCCTACGCAACCTTGAGCGATCGGAAAGCGCGTTTTCCACGCCTGGCCGGCGGAGAGGGGAGGCTTCGTTCCGGCCGCGAAGCTCTCCACATCCCCGTAAGGAGCCTGGTGGTGGTCTCGCGCTAACGATGCCCTCTCGGTGAGCGCATATTTCCCCCCTCATCTTTTAAGAGATTCAATACATACAAGCATTTGTCTCGCAAACCAGATTTATTTCAAGGGAGTTTTCCACGTCTCAATTATTTCTCTCGTCGTATTCGAGTGCTCATTGCCGTGTTATAGTTTGTTAACGAAGCTTCCCCTCAAGTCTAAATATTGAAAGGCAGTTTGTCGTGTGCGTATCATGGCCACGCATGCTTATATCGCCTTTCCGTTTCTCTACCACGGTTGCGCCTTAAAACCACGGCGCTGCAAGTTTTCTTTCTTTTCCTTCCCTCTTCTCCGCCCTTAAACTGGCTCTCTTAACTACGACACGCAGAGGCAAGAAACAGCGCGCGCTTTAGATCCTATAGATGAGATGAATATTTAGAATTATTATTAGGGTTATAATTATATTCGAGTGCTGATTGCCGTGTTATAGTTTGTTAACGAAACTTCCCCTCAATTCTAAATATTCTAAGGCAGTTTGTCGTGTGCGTATCATGGCCACGCATGCTTATATCGCCTTTCCGTTTCTCTACCACGGTTGCGCTTTAAAACCACGGCGCTGCAAGTTTGCTTTCCTTTCCTTCCCTCTTCTCCGCCCCTAAACTGGCTCTCTTAACTACTACACGCAGAGACAAAGAAACAGCACGCGCATGCGATCGCATAGATGAGATGAATACATATATATAGAAAATCATCAGTCATAGCTCTCGAAGTATAATATAATATAATATAGAATAGCTCTCGAAGATAGCTATTCCGGCGGCTAGCTTCCCACGCTATGCGTGCCGTCCTCGCACCTGTTAAAGCTTTTCCTGGACGCTAGAACTATACTATTCCTACGCAACCTTGAGCTACCGGAAAGCGCGTTTTCCACGCCTGGCCGGCGGAGAGGGGAGGCTTCGTTCCGGCCGCGAAGCTCTCCACATCCCCGTAAGGAGCCTGGTGGTGGTCTCGCGCTGACGATGCCCTCTCGGTGAGCGCATATTTCCCCCCTCATCTTTTAAGAGATTCAATACATACAAGCATTTGTCTCGCAAACCAGATTTATTTCAAGGGAATTTTCAAAGTCTCAATTATTTCTCTCGTCGTATTCGAGTGCTCATTGCCGTGTTATAGTTTGTTAACGAAGCTTCCCCTCAAGTCTACATATTGTAAGGCAGTTTGTCGTGTGCGTATCATGGCCACGCATGCTTATATCGCCTTTCCGTTTCTCTACCACGGTTGCGCCTTAAAACCACGGCGCTGCAAGTTTGCTTTCTTTTCCTTCCCTCTTCTCCGCCCTTAAACTGGCTCTCTTAACTACTACACGCAGAGGCAAGAAACAGCGCGCGCTTTAGATCCTATAGATGAGATGAATATTTACAATTATATTAGGGTTATATTTATATTCGAGTGCTGATTGCCGTGTTATAGTTTGTTAACGAAACTACCCCTCAATTGTAAATATTGTAAGGCAGTTTGTCGTGTGCGTATCATGGCCACGCATGCTTATATCGCCTTTCCGTTTCTCTACCACGGTTGCGCTTTAAAACCACGGCGCTGCAAGTTTGCTTTCCTTTCCTTCCCTCTTCTCCGCCCTTAAACTGGCTCTCTTAACTACTACACGTAGAGACAAAGAAACAGCACGCGCATGCGATCGCATAGATGAGATGAATACATATATATAGAAAAGCATCAGTCATAGCTCTCGAAGTATAATATAATGTAATATAGAATAGCTCTCGAAGATAGCTATTCCGGCGGCTAGCTTCCCACGCTATGCGTGCCGTCCTCGCACCTGTTAAAGCTTTTCCTGGACGCTAGAACTATACTATTCCTACGCAACCTTGAGCGATCGGAAAGCGCGTTTTCCACGCCTGGCCGGCGGAGAGGGGAGGCTTCGTTCCGGCCGCGAAGCTCTCCACATCCCCGTAAGGAGCCTGGTGGTGGTCTCGCGCTGACGATGCCCTCTCGGTGAGCGCATATTTCCCCCCTCATCCTTTAAGAGATTCAATACATACAAGCATTTGTTTCGCAAACCAGATTTATTTCAAGGGAATTTTCCACGTCTCAATTATTTCTCTCGTCGTATTCGAGTGCTCATTGCCGTGTTATAGTTTGTTAACGAAGCTTCCCCTCAAGTCTAAATATTGTAAGGCACTTTGTCGTGTGCGTATCATGGCCACGCATGCTTATATCGCCTTTCCGTTTCTCTACCACGGTTGCGCCTTAAAACCACGGCGCTGCAAGTTTGCTTTCTTTTCCTTCCCTCTTCTCCGCCCTTAAACTGGCTCTCTTAACTACTACACGCACAGGCAAGAAACAGCGCGCGCTTTAGATCCTATAGATGAGATGAATATTTACAATTATTATTACGGTTATAATTATATTCGAGTGCTGATTGCCGTGTTATAGTTTGTTAACGAAACTACCCCTCAATTGTAAATATTGTAAGGCAGTTTGTCGTGTGCGTATCATGGCCACGCATGCTTATATCGCCTTTCCGTTTCTCTACCACGGTTGCGCTTTAAAACCACGGCGCTGCAAGTTTGCTTTCCTTTCCTTCCCTCTTCTCCGCCCTTAAACTGGCTCTCTTAACTACTACACGTAGAGACTAAGAAACAGCACGCGCATGCGATCGCATAGATGAGATGAATACATATATATAGAAAAGCATCAGTCATAGCTCTCGAAGTATAATATAATGTAATATAGAATAGCTCTCGAAGACAGCTATTCCGGCGGCTAGCTTCCCACGCTATGCGTGCCGTCCTCGCACCTGTTAAAGCTTTTCCTGGACGCTAGAACTATACTATTCCTACGCAACCTTGAGCGATCGGAAAGCGCGTTTTCCACGCCTGGCCGGCGGAGAGGGGAGGCTTCGTTCCGGCCGTGAAGCTCTCCACATCCCCGTAAGGAGCCTGGTGGTGGTCTCGCGCCGACGATGCCCTCTCGGTGAGCCCATATTTCCCCCCTCATCTTTTAAGAGATTCAATACATACAAGCATTTGTCTCGCAAACCAGATTTATTTCAAGCGAATTTTCCACGTCTCAATTATTTCTCTCGTCGTATTCGAGTGCTCATTGCCGTGTCATAGTTTGTTAACGAAGCTTCCCCTCAAGTCTAAATATTGTAAGACAGTTTGTCGTGTGCGCATCATGGCCACGCATGCTTATATCGCCTTTCCGTTTCTCTACCACGGTTGCGCTTTAAAACCACGGCGCTGCAAGTTTGCTTTCCTTTCCTTCCCTCTTCTCCGCCCTTAAACTGGCTCTCTTAACTACTACACGCAGAGGCAAGAAACAGCGCGCGCTTTAGATCCTATAGATGAGATGAATATTTACAATTATTATTACGGTTATAATTATATTCGAGTGCTGATTGCCGTGTTATAGTTTGTTAACGAAACTACCCCTCAATTCTAAATACTGTAAGGCAGTTTGTCGTGTGCGTATCATGGCCACGCATGCTTATATCGCCTTTCCGTTTCTCTACCACGGTTGCGCTTTAAAACCACGGCGCTGCAAGTTTGCTTTCCTTTCCTTCCCTCTTCTCCGCCCTTAAACTGGCTCTCTTAACTACTACACGCAGAGACAAAGAAACAGCACGCGCATGCGATCGCATAGATGAGATGAATACATATATATAGAAAAGCATCAGTCATAGCTCTCGAAGTATAATATAATATAATATAGAATAGCTCTCGAAGATAGCTATTCCGGCGGCTAGCTTCCCACGCTATGCGTGCCGTCCTCGCACCTGTTAATGCTTTTCCTGTACGCTAGAACTATACTATTCCTACGCAACCTTGAGCGATCGGAAAGCGCGTTTTCCACGCCTGGCCGGTGGAGAGGGGAGGCTTCGTTCCGGCCGCGAAGCTCTCCGCATCCCCGTAAGGAGCCTGGTGGTGGTCTCGCGCTGACGATGCCCTCTCGGTGAGCGCATATTTCCCCCCTCATCTTTTAAGAGATTCAATACATACAAGCATTTGTCTCGCAAACCAGATTTATTTCAAGGGAATTTTCCACGTCTCAATTATTTCTCTCGTCGTATTCGAGTGCTCATTGCCGTGTTATAGTTTGTTAACGAAGCTTCCCCTCAAGTCTAAATATTGTAAGGCAGTTTGTCGTGTGCGTATCATGGCCACGCATGCTTATATCGCCTTTCCGTTTCTCTACCACGGTTGCGCCTTAAAACCACGGCGCTGCAAGTTTGCTTTCTTTTCCTTCCCTCTTCTCCGCCCTTAAACAGGCTCTCTTAACTACTACACGCAGAGGCAAGAAACAGCGCGCGCTTTAGATCCTATAGATGAGATGAATATTTAAAATTATTATTTGGGTTATAATTATATTCGAGTGCTGATTGCCGTGTTATAGTTTGTTAACGAAACTACCCCTCAATTCTAAATATTGTAAGGCAGTTTGTCGTGTGCGTATCATGGCCACGCATGCTTATATCGCCTTTCCGTTTCTCTACCACGGTTGCGCTTTAAAACCACGGCGCTGCCAGTTTGCTTTCCTTTCCTTCCCTCTTCTCCGCCCTTAAACTGGCTCTCTTAACTACTACACGCAGAGACAAAGAAACAGCACGCGCATGCGATCGCATAGATGAGATGAATACATATATATAGAAAAGCATCAGTCATAGCTCTCGAAGTATAATATAATATAATATAGAATAGCTCTCGAAGATAGCTATTCCGGCGGCTAGCTTCCCACGCTATGCGTGCCGTCCTCGCACCTGTTAAAGCTTTTCCTGGACGCTAGAACTATACTATTCCTGCGCAACCTTGAGCGATCGGAAAGCGCGTTTTCCACGCCTGGCCGGCGCAGAGGGGAGGCTTCGTTCCGGCCGCGAAGCTCTCCACATCCCCGTAAGGAGCCTGGTGGTGGTCTCGCGCTGACGATGCCCTCTCGGTGAGCGCATATTTCCCCCCTCATCTTTTAAGAGATTCAATACATACAAGCATTTGTCTCGCAAACCAGATTTATTTCAAGGGAATTTTCCACGTCTCAATTATTTCTCTCGTCGTATTCGAGTGCTCATTGCCGTGTTATAGTTTGTTAACGAAGCTTCCCCTCAAGTATAAAAATTGTAAGGCAGTTTGTCGTGTGCGTATCATGGCCACGCATGCTTATATCGCCTTTCCGTTTCTCTACCACGGTTGCGCCTTAAAACCACGGCGCTGCAAGCTTGCTTTCTTTTCCTTCCCTCTTCTCCGGCCTCAAACTGGCTCTCTTAACTACTACACGCAGAGGCAACAGCGCGCGCTTTAGATCCTATAGATGAGATGAATATTTACAATTATTATTAGGGTTATAATTATATTCGAGTGCTGATTGCCGTGTTATAGTTTGTTAACAAAACTACCCCTCTATTCTAAATATTGTAAGGCAGTTTGTCGTGTGCGTATCATGGCCACGCATGCTTATATCGCCTTTCCGTTTCTCTACCACGGTTGCGCCTTAAAACCACGGCGCTGCAAGCTTGCTTTCTTTTCCTTCCCTCTTCTCCGCCCTTAAACTGGCTCTCTTAACTACTACACGCAGAGGCAAGAAACAGCGCGCGCTTTAGATCCTATAGATGAGATGAATATTTACAATTATTATTAGGGTTATAATTATATTCGAGTACTGATTGCCGTTTTATAGTTTGTTAACGAAACTACCCCTCAATTCTAAATATTGTAAGGCAGTTTGTCGTGTGTGTATCATGGCCACGCATGCTTCTATCGCCTTTCCGTTTCTCTACCACGGTTGCGCTTTAAAACCACGGCGCTGCAAGTTTGCTTTCCTTTCTTTCCCTCTTCTCCGCCCTTAAACTGGCTCTCTTAACTACTACACGCAGAGACAAAGAAACAGCACGCGCATGCGATCGCATAGATGAGATGAATACATATATATAGAAAAGCATCAGTCATAGCTCTCGAAGTATAATATAATATAATATAGAATAGCTCTCGAAGATAGCTATTCCGGCGGCTAGCTTCCCACGCTATGCGTGCCGTCCTCGCACCTGTTAAAGCTTTTCCTGGACGCTAGAACTATACTATTCCTGCGCAACCTTGAGCGATCGGAAAGCGCGTTTTCCACGCTTGGCCGGCGGAGAGGGGAGGCTTCGTTCCGGCCGCGAAGCTCTCCACATCCCCGTAAGGAGCCTGGTGGTGGTCTCGCTCTGACGATGCCCTCTCGGTGAGCGCATATTTCCCCCCTCATCTTTTAAGAGATTCAATACATACAAGCATTTGTCTCGCAAACCAGATTTATTTCAAGGCAATTTTCCACGTCTCAATTATTTCTCTCGTCGTATTCGAGTGCTCATTGCCGTGTTATAGTTTGTTAACGAAGCTTCCCCTCAAGTCTAAATATTGTGAGGCAGTTTGTCGTGTGCGTATCATGGCCACGCATGCTTATATCGCCTTTCCCTTTCTCTACCACGGTTGCGCCTTAAAACCACGGCGCTGCAAGTTTGCTTTCTTTTCCTTCCCTCTTCTCCGCCCTTAAACTGGCTCTCTTAACTACTACACGCAGAGGCAAGAAACAGCGCGCGCTTTAGATCCTATAGATGAGATGAATATTTACAATTATTATTAGGGTTATAATTATATTCGAGTGCTGATTGCCGTGTTATAGTTTGTTAACGAAACTACCCCTCAATTCTAAATATTGTAAGGCAGTTTGTCGTGTGCGTATCATGGCCACGCATGCTTATATCGCCTTTCCGTTTCTCTACCACGGTTGCGCTTTAAAACCACGGCGCTGCAAGTTTGCTTTCCTTTCCTTCCCTCTTCTCCGCCCTTAAACTGGCTCTCTTAACTACTACACGCAGAGACAAAGAAACAGCACGCGCATGCGATCGCATAGATGAGATGAATACATATATATAGAAAAGCATCAGTCATAGCTCTCGAAGTATAATATAATGTAATATAGAATATCTCTCGAAGGTAGCTATTCCGGCGGCTAGCTTCCCACGCTATGCGTGCCGTCCTCGCAGCTGTTAAAGCTTTTCCTGGACGCTAGAACTATACTATTCCTACGCAACCTTGAGCGATCGGAAAGCGTGTTTTCCACGCCTGGCCGGCGGAGAGGGGAGGCTTCGTTCCGGCCGCGAAGCTCTCCACATCCCCGTAAGGAGCCTGGTGGTGGTCTCGCGCTGACGATGCCCTCTCGGTGAGCGCATATTTCCCCCCTCATCTTTTAAGAGATTCAATACATACAAGCATTTGTCTCGCAAACCAGATTTATTTCAAGGGAATTTTCAAAGTCTCAATTATTTCTCTCGTCGTATTCGAGTGCTCATTGCCGTGTTATAGTTTGTTAACGAAGCTTCCCCTCAAGTCTACATATTGTAAGGCAGTTTGTCGTGTGCGTATCATGGCCACGCATGCTTATATCGCCTTTCCGTTTCTCTACCACGGTTGCGCCTTAAAACCACGGCGCTGCAAGTTTGCTTTCTTTTCCTTCCCTCTTCTCCGCCCTTAAACTGGCTCTCTTAACTACTACACGCAGAGGCAAGAAACAGCGCGCGCTTTAGATCCTATAGATGAGATGAATATTTACAATTATATTAGGGTTATATTTATATTCGAGTGCTGATTGCCGTGTTATAGTTTGTTAACGAAACTACCCCTCAATTCTAAATATTGTAAGGCAGTTTGTCGTGTGCGTATCATGGCCACGCATGCTTATATCGCCTTTCCGTTTCTCTACCACGGTTGCGCTTTAAAACCACGGCGCTGCAAGTTTGCTTTCCTTTCCTTCCCTCTTCTCCGCCCTTAAACTGGATCTCTTAACTACTACACGCAGAGACAAAGAAACAGCACGCGCATGCGATCGCATAGATGAGATGAATACATATATATAGAAAAGCATCAGTCATAGTTCTCGAAGTATAATATAATATAATATAGAATAGCTCTCGAAGATAGCTATTCCGACGGCTATCTTCCCACGCTATGCGTGCCGTCCTCGCACCTGTTAAAGCTTTTCCTGGACGCTAGAACTATACTATTCCTACGCAACCTTGAGCGATCGGAAAGCGCGTTTTCCACGCCTGGCCGGCGGAGAGGGGAGGCTTCGTTCCGTCCGCGAAGCTCTCCACATCCCCGTAAGGTGCCTGGTGGTGGTCTCGCGCTGACGATGCCCTCTCGGTGAGCGCATATTTCCCCCCTCATCTTTTAGAGATTCAATACATACAAGCATTTGTCTCGCAAACCAGATTTATTTCAAGGGAATTTTCCACGTCTCAATTATTTCTCTCGTCGTATTCGAGTGCTCATTGCCGTGTCATAGTTTGTTAACGAAGCTTCCCCTCAAGTCTAAATATTGTAAGGCAGTTTGTCGTGTGCGTATCATGGCCACGCATGCTTATATCGCCTTTCCGTTTCTCTACCACGGTTGCGCCTTAAAATCACGGCGCTGCAAGTTTGCTTTCTTTTCCTTCCCTCTTCTCCGCCCTTAAACTGGCTCTCTTAACTACTACACGCACAGGCAAGAAACAGCGCGCGCTTTAGATCCTATAGATGAGATGAATATTTACAATTATTATTACGGTTATAATTATATTCGAGTGCTGATTGCCGTGTTATAGTTTGTTAACGAAACTACCCCTCAATTCTAAATATTGTAAGGCAGTTTGTCGTGTGCGTATCATGGCCACGCATGCTTATATCGCCTTTCCGTTTCTCTACCACGGTTGCGCTTTAAAACCACGGCGCTGCAAGTTTGCTTTCCTTTCCTTCCCTCTTCTCCGCCCTTAAACTGGCTCTCTTAACTACTACACGTAGAGACAAAGAAACAGCACGCGCATGCGATCGCATAGATGAGATGAATACATATATATAGAAAAGCATCAGTCATAGCTCTCGAAGCATAATATAATGTAATATAGAATAGCTCTCGAAGATAGCTATTCCGGCGGCTAGCTTCCCACGCTATGCGTGCCGTCCTCGCACCTGTTAAAGCTTTTCCTGGACGCTAGAACTATACTATTCCTACGCAACCTTGAGCGATCGGAAAGCGCGTTTTCCACGCCTGGCCGGCGGAGAGGGGAGGCTTCGTTCCGGCCGCGAAGCTCTCCACATCCCCGTAAGGAGCCTGGTGGTGGTCTCGCGCTGACGATGCCCTCTCGGTGAGCGCATATTTCCCCCCTCATCTTTTAAGAGATTCAATACATACAAGCATTTGTCTCGCAAACCAGATTTATTTCAAGGGAATTTTCCACGTCTCAATTATTTCTCTCGTCGTATTCGAGTGCTCATTGCCGTGTTATAGTTTGTTAACGAAGCTTCCCCTCAAGTCTAAATATTGTAAGGCAGTTTGTCGTGTGCGCATCATGGCCACGCATGCTTATATCGCCTTTCCGTTTCTCTACCACGGTTGCGCTTTAAAACCACGGCGCTGCAAGTTTGCTTTCCTTTCCTTCCCTCTTCTCCGCCCTTAAACTGGCTCTCTTAACTACTACACGCAGAGGCAAGAAACAGCGCGCGCTTTAGATCCTATAGATGAGATGAATATTTACAATTATTATTACGGTTATAATTATATTCGAGTGCTGATTGCCGTGTTATAGTTTGTTAACGAAACTACACCTCAATTCTAAATACTGTAAGGCAGTTTGTCGTGTGCGTATCATGGCCACGCATGCTTATATCGCCTTTCCGTTTCTCTACCACGGTTGCGCTTTAAAACCACGGCGCTGCAAGTTTGCTTTCCTTTCCTTCCCTCTTCTCCGCCCTTAAACTGGCTCTCTTAACTACTACACGCAGAGACAAAGAAACAGCACGCGCATGCGATCGCATAGATGAGATGAATACATATATATAGAAAAGCATCAGTCATAGCTCTCGAAGTATAATATAATATAATATAGAATAGCTCTCGAAGATAGCTATTCCGGCGGCTAGCTTCCCACGCTATGCGTGCCGTCCTCGCACCTGTTAAAGCTTTTCCTGGACGCTAGAACTATACTATTCCTACGCAACCTTGAGCGATCGGAAAGCGCGTTTTCCACGCCTGGCCGGCGGAGAGGGCAGGCTTCGTTCCGACCGCGAAGCTCTCCACATCCCCGTAAGGAGCCTGGTGGTGGTCTCGCGCTGACGATGCCCTCTCGGTGAGCGCATATTTCCCCCCTCATCTTTTAAGAGATTCAATACATACAAGCATTTGTCTCGCAAACCAGATTTATTTCAAGGGAATTTTCCACGTCTCAATTATTTCTCTCGTCGTATTCGAGAGCTCATTGCCGTGTTATAGTTTGTTAACGAAGCTTCCCCTCAAGTCTAAATATTGTAAGGCAGTTTGTCGTGTGCGTATCATGGCCACGCATGCTTATATCGCCTTTCCGTTTCTCTACCACGGTTGCGCCTTGAAACCACGGCGCTGCAAGTTTGCTTTCTTTTCCTTCCCTCTTCTCCGCCCTTAAACTTGCTCTCTTAACTACTACACGCAGAGGCAACAGCGCGCGCTTTAGATCCTATAGATGAGATGAATATTTACAATTATTATTAGGGTTATAATTATATTCGAGTGCTGATTGCCGTGTTATAGTTTGTTAACAAAACTACCCCTCTATTCTAAATATTGTAAGGCAGCTTGTCGTGTGCGTATCATGGCCACGCATGCTTATATCGCCTTTCCGTTTCTCTACCACGGTTGCGCTTTAAAACCACGGCGCTGCATGTTTGCTTTCCTTTCCTTCCCTCTTCTCCGCCCTTAAACTGGCTCTCTTAACTACTACACGCAGAGACAAAGAAACAGCACGCGCATGCGATCGCATAGATGAGATGAATACATATATATAGAAAAGCATCAGTCATAGCTCTCGAAGTATAATATAATATTATATAGAATAGCTCTCGAAGATAGCTATTCTGGCGGCTAGCTTCCCACGCTATGCGTGCCGTCCTCGCACCTGTTAAAGCTTTTCCTGGACGCTAGAACTATACTATTCCTGCGCAATCTTGAGCGATCGGAAAGCGCGTTTTCCACGCTTGGTCGGCGGAGAGGGGAGGCTTCGTTCCGGCCGCGAAGCTCTCCACATCCCCGTAAGGAGCCTGGTGGTGGTCTCGCGCTGACGATGCCCTCTCGGTGAGCGCATATTTCCCCCCTCATCTTTTAAGAGATTCAATACATACAAGCATTTGTCTCGCAAACCAGATTTATTTCAAGGGAATTTTCCACGTCTCTATTATTTCTCTCGTCGTATTCGAGAGCTCATTGCCGTGTTATAGTTTGTTAACGAAGCTTCCCCTCAAGTCTAAATATTGTAAGGCAGTTTGTCGTGTGCGTATCATGGCCACGCATGCTTATATCGCCTTTCCGTTTCTCTACCACGGTTTCGGCTTAAAACCACGGCGCTGCAAGCTTGCTTTCTTTTCCTTCCCTCTTCTCCGCCCTTAAACTGGCTCTCTTAACTACTACACGCTGAGGCAAGAAACAGCGCGCGCTTTAGATCCTATAGATGAGATGAATATTTACAATTATTATTAGGGTTATAATTATATTCGAGTGCTGATTGCCGTGTTATAGTTTGTCAACGAAACTACCCCTCAATTCTAAATATTGTAAGGCAGTTTGTCGTGTGTGTATCATGGCCACGCATGCTTCTATCGCCTTTCCGTTTCTCTACCACGGTTGCGCTTTAAAACCACGGCGCTGCAAGTTTGCTTTCCTTTCTTTCCCTCTTCTCCGCCCTTAAACTGGCTCTCTTAACTACTACACGCAGAGACAAAGAAACAGCACGCGCATGCGATCGCATAGATGAGATGAATACATATATATAGAAAAGCATCAGTCATAGCTTTCGAAGTATAATATAATATAATATAGAATAGCTCTCGAAGATAGCTATTCCGGCCGCTAGCTTCCCACGCTATGCGTGCCGTCCTCGCACCTGTTAAAGCTTTTCCTGGACGCTAGAACTATACTATTCCTGCGCAACCTTGAGCGATCGGAAAGCGCGTTTTCCACGCTTGGCCGGCGGAGAGGGGAGGCTTCGTTCCGGCCGCGAAGCTCTCCACATCCCCGTAAGGAGCCTGGTGGTGGTCTCACTCTGACGATGCCCTCTCGGTAAGCGCATATTTCCCCCCTCATCTTTTAAGAGATTCAATACATACAAGCATTTGTCTCGCAAACCAGATTTATTTCAAGGCAATTTACCACGTCTCAATTATTTCTCTCGTCGTATTCGAGTGCTCTTTGCCGTGTTATAGTTTGTTAACGAAGCTTCCCCTCAAGTCTAAATATTGTAAGGCAGTTTGTCGTGTGCGTATCATGGCCACGGATGCTTATATCGCCTTTCCGTTTCTCTACCACGGTTGTGCCTTAAAACCACGGCGCTGCAAGTTTGCTTTCTTTTCCTTCCCTCTTCTCCGCCCTTAAACTGGCTCTCTTAACTACTACGCGCAGAGGCAAGAAACAGCGCGCGCTTTAGATCCTATAGATGAGATGAATATTTACAATTATTATTAGGGTTATAATTATATTCGAGTGCTGATTGCCGTGTTATAGTTTGTTAACGAAACTACCCCTCAATTCTAAATATTGTAAGGCAGTTTGTCGTGTGCGTATCATGGCCACGCATGCTTACATCGCCTTTCCGTTCTCTACCACGGTTGCGCTTTAAAACCACGGCGCTGCAAGTTTGCTTTCCTTTCCTTCCCTCTTCTCCGCCCTTAAACTGGCTCTCTTAACTACTACACGCAGAGACAAAGAAACAACACGCGCATGCGATCGCATAGATGAGATGAATACATATATATAGAAAAGCATCAGTCATAGCTCTCGAAGTATAATATAATATAATATAGAATAGCTCTCGAAGATAGCTATTCCGGCGGCTAGCTTCCCACGCTATGCGTGCCGTCCTCGCACCTGTTAAAGCTTTTCCTGGACGCTAGAACTATACTATTCCTACGCAACCTTGAGCGATCGGAAAGCGCGTTTTCCACGCTTGGCCGGCGGAGAGGGGAGGCTTCGTTCCGGCCGCGAAGCTCTCCACATCCCCGTAAGGAGCCTGGTGGTGGTCTCGCGCTGACGATGCCCTCTCGGTGAGCGCATATTTCCCCCCTCATCTTTTAAGAGATTCAATACATACAAGCATTTGTCTCGCAAACCAGATTTATTTCAAGGGAATTTTCCACGTCTCAATTATTTCTCTCGTCGTATTCGAGTGCTCATTGCCGTGTTATAGTTTGTTAACGAAGCTTCCCATCAAGTCTAAATATTGTAAGGCAGTTTGTCGTGTGCGTATCATGGCCACGCATGCTTATATCGCCTTTCCGTTTCTCTACCACGGTTGCGCCTTAAAACCACGGCGCTGCAAGTTTGCTTTCTTTTCCTTCCCTCTTCTGCGCCCTTAAACTGGCTCTCTTAACTACTACACGCAGAGGCAAGAAACAGCGCGCGCTTTAGATCCTATAGATGAGATGAATATTTACAATTATTATTAGGGTTATAATTATATTCGAGTGCAGATTGCCGTGTTATAGTTTGTTAACGAAACTACCCCTCAATTCTAAATATTGTAAGGCAGTTTGTCGTGTGCGTATCATGACCACGCATGCTTATATCGCCTTTCCGTTTCTCTACCACGGTTGCGCTTTAAAACCACGGCGCTGCAAGTTTGCTTTCCTTTCCTTCCCTCTTCTCCGCCCTTAAACTGGCTCTCTTAACTACTACACGCAGAGACAAAGAAACAGCACGCGCATGCGATCGCATAGATGATATGAATACATATATATAGAAAAGCATCAGTCATAGCTCTCGAAGTATAATATAATATAATATAGAATAGCTCTCGAAGATAGCTATTCCGGCGGCTAGCTTCCCACGCTATGCGTGCCGTCCTCGCACCTGTTAAAGCTTTTCCTGGACGCTAGAACTATACTATTCCTACGCAACCTTGAGCGATCGGAAAGCGCGTTTACCACGCCTGGCCGGCGGAGAGGGGAGGCTTCGTTCCGGCCGCGAAGCTCTCCACATCCCCGTAAGGAGCCTGGTGGTGGTCTCGCGCTGACGATGCCCTCTCGGTGAGCGCATATTTTCCCCCTCATCTTTTAAGAGATTCAATACATACAAGCATTTGTCTCGCAAACCAGATTTATTTCAAGGGAATTTTCCACGTCTCAATTATTTCTCTCGTCGTATTCGAGTGCTCATTGCCGTGTTATAGTTTGTTAACGAAGCTTCCCCTCAAGTCTAAATATTGTAAGGCAGTTTGTCGTGTGCGTATCATGGCCACGCATGCTTATATCGCCTTTCCGTTTCTCTACCACGGTTGCGCCTTAAAACCACGGCGCTGCAAGTTTGCTTTCTTTTCCTTCCCTCTTCTCCGCCCTTAAACTGGCTCTCTTAACTACTACACGCAGAGGCAAGAAACAGCGCGCGCTTTAGATCCTATAGATGAGATGAATATTTACAATTATTATTAGGGTTATAATTATATTCGAGTGCTGATTGCCGTGTTATAGTTTGTTAACGAAACTACCCCTCAATTCTAAATATTGTAAGGCAGTTTGTCGTGTGCGTATCATGGCCACGCATGCTTATATCGCCTTTGCGTTTCTCTACCACGGTTGCGCTTTAAAACCACGGCGCTGCAAGTTTGCTTTCCTTTCCTTCCCTCTTCTCCGCCCTTAAACTGGCTCTCTTAACTACTACACGCAGAGGCAAAGAAACAGCACGCGCATGCGATCGCATAGATGAGATGAATACATATATATAGAAAAGCATCAGTCATAGCTCTCGAAGTATAATATAATATAATATAGAATAGCTCTCGAAGATAGCTATTCCGGCGGCTAGCTTCCAACGCTATGCGTGCCGTCCTCGCACCTGTTAAAGCTTTTCCTGGACGCTAGAACTATACTATTCCTACGCAACCTTGAGCGATCGGAAAGCGCGTTTTCCACGCGTGGCCGGCGGAGAGGGGAGGCTTCGTTCCGGCCGCGAAGCTCTCCACATCCCCGTAAGGAGCCTGGTGGTGGTCTCGCGCTGACGATGCCCTCTCGGTGAGCGCATATTTCCCCCCTCATCTTTTAAGAGATTCAATACATAAAAGCATTCGTCTCGCAAACCAGATTTATTTCAAGGGAATTTCCCACGTCTCAATTATTTCTCTCGTCATATTCGAGTGTTCATTGCCGTGTTATAGTTTGTTAACGAAGCTTCCCCTCAAGTCTAAATATTGTAAGGCAGTTTGTCGTGTGCGTATCATGGCCACGCATGCTTATATCGCCTTTCCGTTTCTCTACCACGGTTGCGCCTTAAAACCACGGCGCTGCAAGTTTGCTTTCTTTTCCTTCCCTCTTCTCCGCCCTTAAGCTGGCTCTCTTAACTACTACACGCAGAGGCAAGAAACAGCGCGCGCTTTAGATCCTATAGATGAGATGAATATTTACAATTATCATTAGGGTTATAATTATATTCGAGTGCTGATTGCCATGTTATAGTTTGTTAACGAAACTACCCCTCAATTCTAAATATTGTAAGGCAGTTTGTCGTGTGCGTATCATGGCCACGCATGCTTATATCGCCTTTCCGTTTCTCTACCACGGTTGCGCTTTAAAACCACGGCGCTGCAAGTTTGCTTTCCTTTCCTTCCCTCTTCTGCGCCCTTAAACTGGCTCTCTTAACTACTACACGCAGAGGCAAGAAACAGCGCACGCTTTAGATCCTATAGATGAGATGAATATTTACAATTATTATTAGGGTTATAATTATATTCGAGTGCAGATTGCCGTGTTATAGTTTGTTAACGAAACTACCCCTCAATTCTAAATATTGTAAGGCAGTTTGTCGTGTGCGTATCATGACCACGCATGCTTATATCGCCTTTCCGTTTCTCTACCACGGTTGCGCTTTAAAACCACGGCGCTGCAAGTTTGCTTTCCTTTCCTTCCCTCTTCTCCGCCCTTAAACTGGCTCTCTTAACTACTACACGCAGAGACAAAGAAACAGCACGCGCATGCGATCGCATAGATGAGATGAATACATATATATAGAAAAGCATCAGTCATAGCTCTCGAAGTATAATATAATATAATATAGAATAGCTCTCGAAGATAGCTATTCCGGCGGCTAGCTTCCCACGCTATGCGTGCCGTCCTCGCACCTGTTAAAGCTTTTCCTGGACGCTAGAACTATACTATTCCTACGCAACCTTGAGCGATCGGAAAGCGCGTTTTCCACGCCTGGCCGGCGGAGAGGGGAAGCTTCGTTCCGGCCGCGAAGCTCTCCACATCCCCGTAAGGAGCCTGGTGGTGGTCTCGCGCTGACGATGCCCTCTCGGTGAGCGCATATTTCCCCCCTCATCTTTTAAGAGATTCAATACATACAAGCATTTGTCTCGCAAACCAGATTTATTTCAAGGGAATTTTCCACGTCTCAATTATTTCTCTCGTCGTATTCGAGTGCTCATTGCCGTGTTATAGTTTGTTAACGAAGCTTCCCCTCAAGTATAAATATTGTAAGGCAGTTTGTCGTGTGCGTATCATGGCCACGCATGCTTATATCGCCTTTCCGTTTCTCTACCACGGTTGCGCCTTAAAACCACGGCGCTGCAAGTTTGCTTTCTTTTCCTTCCCTCTTCTCCGCCCTTAAACTGGCTCTCTTAACTACTACACGCAGAGGCAAGAAACAGCGCGCGCTTTAGATCCTATAGATGAGATGAATATTTACAATTATTATTAGGGTTATAATTATATTCGAGTGCTGATTGCCGTGTTATAGTTTGTTAACGAAACTACCCCTCAATTCTAAATATTGTAAGGCAGTTTGTCGTGTGCGTATCATGGCCACGCATGCTTATATCGCCTTTCCGTTTCTCTACCACGGTTGCGCTTTAAAACCACGGCGCTGCAAGTTTGCTTTCCTTTCCTTCCCTCTTCTCCGCCCTTAAACTGGGCTCTCTTAACTACTACACGCAGAGACAAAGAAACAGCACGCGCATGCGATCGCATAGATGAGATGAATACATATATATAGAAAAGCATCAGTCATAGCTCTCGAAGTATAATATAATATAATATAGAATAGCTCTCGAAGATAGCTATTCCGGCGGCTAGCTTCCCACGCTATGCGTGCCGTCCTCGCACCTGTTAAAGCTTTTCCTGGACGCTAGAACTATACTATTCCTACGCAACCTTGAGCGATCGGAAAGCGCGTTTTCCACGCCTGGCCGGCGGAGAGGGGAGGCTTCGTTCCGGCCGCGAAGCTCTCCACATCCCCGTAAGGAGCCTGGTGGTGGTCTCGCGCTGACGATGCCCTCTCGGTGAGCGCATATTTCCCCCCTCATCTTTTAAGAGATTCAATACATACAAGCATTTGTCTCGCAAACCAGATTTATTTCAAGGGAATTTTCCACGTCTCAATTATTTCTCTCGTCATATTCGAGTGCTCATTGCCGTGTTATAGTTTGTTAACGAAGCTTCCCCTCAAGTCTAAATATTGTAAGGCAGTTTGTCGTGTGCGTATCATGGCCACGCATGCTTATATCGCCTTTCCGTTTCTCTACCACGGTTGCGCCTTAAAACCAGGGCGCTGCAAGTTTGCTTTCTTTTCCTTCCCTCTTCTCCGCCCTTAAGCTGGCTCTCTTAACTACTACACGCAGAGGCAAGAAACAGCGCGCGCTTTAGATCCTATAGATGAGATGAATATTTACAATTATTATTAGGGTTATAATTATATTCGAGTGCTGATTGCCGTGTTATAGTTTGTTAACGAAACTACCCCTCAATTCTAAATATTGTAAGGCAGTTTGTCGTGTGCGTATCATGGCCACGCATGCTTATATCGCCTTTCCGTTTCTCTACCACGGTTGCGCTTTAAAACCACGGCGCTGCAAGTTTGCTTTCCTTTCCTTCCCTCCTCTCCGCCCTTAAACTGGCTCTCTTAACTACTACACGCAGAGACGAAGAAACGGCACGCGCATGCGATCGCATAGATGAGATGAATACATATATATAGAAAAGCATCAGTCATAGCTCTCGAAGTATAATATAATATAATATAGAATAGCTCTCGAAGATAGCTATTCCGGCGGCTAGCTTCCCACGCTATGCGTGCCGTCCTCGCACCTGTTAAAGCTTTTCCTGGACGCTAGAACTATACTATTCCTACGCAACCTTGAGCGATCGGAAAGCGCGTTTTCCACGCCTGGCCGGCGGAGAGGGGAGGCTTCGTTCCGGCCGCGAAGCTCTCCACATCCCCGTAAGGAGCCTGGTGGTGGTCTCGCGCTGACGATGCCCTCTCGGTGAGCGCATATTTCCCCCCTCATCTTTTAAGAGATTCAATACATACAAGCATTTGTCTCGCAAACCAGATTTATTTCAAGGGAATTTTCCACGTCTCAATTATTTCTCTCGTCGTATTCGAGTGCTCATTGCCGTGTTATAGTTTGTTAACGAAGCTTCCCCTCAAGTCTAAATATTGTAAGGCAGTTTGTCGTGTGCGTATCATGGCCACGCATGCTTATATCGCCTTTCCGTTTCTCTACCACGGTTGCGCCTTAAAACCACGGCGCTGCAAATTTGCTTTCTTTTCCTTCCCTCTTCTCCGCCCTTAAACTGGCTCTCTTAACTACTACACGCAGAGGCAAGAAACTGCGCGCGCTTCAGATCCTATAGATGAGATGAATATTTACAATTATTATTAGGGTTATAATTATATTCGAGTGCTGATTGCCGTGTTATAGTTTGTTAACGAAACTACCCCTCAATTCGAAATATTGTAAGGCAGTTTGTCGTGTGCGTATCATGGGCAGGCATTCTTATATCGCCTTTCCTTTCTCTACCACGGTTGCGCTTTAAAACCACGGCGCTGCAAGTTTGCTTTCCTTTCCTTCCCTCTTCTCCGCCCTTAAACTGGCTCTCTTAACTACTACACACAGAGACAAAGAAACAGCACGCGCATGCGATCGCATAGATGAGATGAATACATATATATAGAAAAGCATCAGTCATAGCTCTCGAAGTATAATATAATATAATATAGAATAGCTCTCGAAGATAGCTATTCCGGCGGCTAGCTTCCCACGCTATGCGTGCCGTCCTCGCACCTGTTAAAGCTTTTCCTGGACGCTAGAACTATACTATTCCTACGCAACCTTGAGCGATCGGAAAGCGCGTTTTCCACGCCTGGCCGTCGGAGAGGGGAGGCTTCGTTCCGGCCGCGAAGCTCTCCACATCCCCGTAAGGAGCCTGGTGGTGGTCTCGCGCTGACGATGCCCTCTCGGTGAGCGCATATTTCCCCCCTCATCTTTTAAGAGATTCAATACATACAAGCATTTGTCTCGCAAACCAGATTTATTTCAAGGGAATTTTCCACGTCTCAATTATTTCTCTCGTCGTATTCGAGTGCTCATTGCCGTGTTATAGTTTGTTAACGAAGCTTCCCCTCAAGTCTAAATATTGTAAGGCAGTTTGTCGTGTGCGTATCATGGCCACGCATGCTTATATCGCCTTTCCGTTTCTCTACCACGGTTGCGCCTTAAAACCACGGCGCTGCAAGTTTGCTTTCTTTTCCTTCCCTCTTCTGCGCCCTTAAACTGGCTCTCTTTACTACTACACGCAGAGGCAAGAAACAGCGCACGCTTTAGATCCTATAGATGAGATGAATATTTACAATTATTATTAGGGTTATAATTATATTCGAGTGCAGATTGCCGTGTTATAGTTTGTTAACGAAACTACCCCTCAATTCTAAATATTGTAAGGCAGTTTGTCGTGTGCGTATCATGACCACGCATGCTTATATCGCCTTTCCGTTTCTGTACCACGGTTGCGCTTTAAAACCACGGCGCTGCAAGTTTGCTTTCCTTTCCTTCCCTCTTCTCCGCCCTTAAACTGGCTCTCTTAACTACTACACGCAGAGACAAAGAAACATCACGCGCATGCGATCGCATAGATGAGATGAATACATATATATATAGAAAAGCATCAGTCATAGCTCTCGAAGTATAATATAATATAATATAGAATAGCTCTCGAAGATAGCTATTCCGGCGGCTAGCTTCCCACGCTATGCGTGCCGTCCTCGCTCCTGTTAAAGCTTTTCCTGGACGCTAGAACTATACTATTCCTACGCAACCTTGAGCGATCGGAAAGCGCGTTTTCCACGCCTGGCCGGCGGAGAGGGGAGGCTTCGTTCCGGCCGCGAAGCTCTCCACATCCCCGTAAGGAGCCTGGTGGTGGTCTCGCGCTGACGATGCCCTCTCGGTCAGCGCATATTTTCCCCCTCATCTTTTAAGAGATTCAATACATACAAGCATTTGTCTCGCAAACCAGATTTATTTCAAGGGAATTTTCCACGTCTCAATTATTTCTCTCGTCGTATTCGAGTGCTCATTGCCGTGTTATAGTTTGTTAACGAAGCTTCCCCTCAAATCTAAATATTGTAAGGCAGTTTGTCGTGTGCGTATCATGGCCACGCATGCTTATATCGCCTTTCCGTTTCTCTACCACGGTTGCGCCTTAAAACCACGGCGCTGCAAGTTTGCTTTCTTTTCCTTCCCTCTTCACCGCCCTTAAACTGGCTCTCTTAACTACTACACGCAGAGGCAAGAAACAGTGCGCGCTTTAGATCCTATAGATGAGATGAATATTTACAATTATTATTAGGGTTACAATTATATTCGAGTGCTGATTGCCGTGTTATAGTTTGTTAACGAAACTACCCCTCAATTCTAAATATTGTAAGGCAGTTTGTCGTGTGCGTATCATGGCCACGCATGCTTATATCGCCTTTGCGTTTCTCTACCACGGTTGCGCTTTAAAACCACGGCGCTGCAAGTTTGCTTTCCTTTCCTTCCCTCTTCTCCGCCCTTAAACTGGCTCTCTTAACTACTACACGCAGAGACAAAGAAACAGCACGCGCATGCGATCGCATAGATGAGATGAATACATATATATAGAAAAGCATCAGTCGTAGCTCTCGAAGTATAATATAATATAATATAGAATAGCTCTCGAAGATAGCTATTCCGGCGGCTAGCTTCCCACGCTATGCGTGCCGTCCTCGCACCTGTTAAAGCTTTTCCTGGACGCTAGAACTATACTATTCCTACGCAACCTTGAGCGATCGGAAAGCGCGTTTTCCACGCCTGGCCGGCGGAGAGGGGAGGCTTCGTTCCGGCCGCGAAGCTCTCCACATCCCCGTAAGGAGCCTGGTGGTGGTCTCGCGCTGACGATGCCCTCTCGGTGAGCGCATATTTGCCCCCTCATCTTTTAAGAGATTCAATACATACAAGCATTTGTCTCGCAAACCAGATTTATTTCAAGGGAATTTTCCACGTCTCAATTATTTCTCTCGTCGTATTCGAGTGCTCATTGCCGTGTTATAGTTTGTTAACGAAGCTTCCCCTCATGTCTAAATATTGTAAGGCAGTTTGTCGTGTGCGTATCATGGCCACGCATGCTTATATCGCCTTTCCGTTTCTCTACCACGGTTGCGCCTTAAAACCACGGCGCTGCAAGTTTGCTTTCTTTTCCTTCCCTCTTCTCCGCCCTTAAACTGGCTCTCTTAACTACTACACGCAGAGGCAAGAAACAGCGCGCGCTTTAGATCCTATAGATGAGATGAATATTTACAATTATTATTAGGGTTACAATTATATTCGAGTGCTGATTGCCGTGTTATAGTTTGTTAACGAAACTACCCCTCAATTCTAAATATTGTAAGGCAGTTTGTCGTGTGCGTATCATGGCCACGCATGCTTATATCGCCTTTGCGTTTCTCTACCACGGTTGCGCTTTAAAACCACGGCGCTGCAAGTTTGCTTTCCTTTCCTTCCCTCTTCTCCGCCCTTAAACTGGCTCTCTTAACTACTACACGCAGAGACAAAGAAACAGCACGCGCATGCGATCGCATAGATGAGATGAATTCATATATATAGAAAAGCATCAGTCATAGCTCTCGAAGTATAATATAATATAATATAGAATAGCTCTCGAAGATAGCTATTCCGGCGGCTAGCTTCCCACGCTATGCGTGCCGTCCTCGCACCTGTTAAAGCTTTTCCTGGACGCTAGAACTATCCTATTCCTACGCAACCTTGAGCGATCGGAAAGCGCGTTTTCCACGCGTGGCCGGCGGAGAGGGGAGGCTTCGTTCCGGCCGCGAAGCTCTCCACATCCCCGTAAGGAGCCTGGTGGTGGTCTCGCGCTGACGATGCCCTCTCGGTGAGCGCATATTTCCCCCCTCATCTTTTAAGAGATTCAATACATACAAGCATTTGTCTCGCAAACCAGATTTATTTCAAGGGAATTTTCCACGTCTCAATTATTTCTCTCGTCGTATTCGAGTGCTCATTGCCGTGTTATAGTTTGTTAACGAAGCTTCCCCTCAAGTCTAAATATTGTAAGGCAGTTTGTCGTGTGCGTATCATGGCCACGCATGCTTATATCGCCTTTCCGTTTCTCTACCACGGTTGCGCCTTAAAACCACGGCGCTGCAAGTTTGCTTTCTTTTCCTTCCCTCTTCTCCGCCCTTAAGCTGGCTCTCTTAACTACTACACGCAGAGGCAAGAAACAGCGCGCGCTTTAGATCCTATAGATGAGATGAATATTTACAATTATTATTAGGGTTATAATTATATTCGAGTGCTGATTGCCGTGTTATAGTTTGTTAACGAAACTACCCCTCAATTCTAAATATTGTAAGGCAGTTTGTCGTGTGCGTATCATGGCCACGCATGCTTATATCGCCTTTCCGTTTCTCTACCACGGTTGCGCTTTAAAACCACGGCGCTGCAAGTTTGCTTTCCTTTTCTTCCCTCTTCTCCGCCCTTAAACTGGCTCTCTTAACTACTACACGCAGAGACAAAGAAACGGCCCGCGCATGCGATCGCAAAGATGAGATGAATACATATATATAGAAAAGCATCAGTCATAGCTCTCGAAGTATAATATAATATAATATAGAATAGCTCTCGAAGATAGCTATTCCGGCGGCTAGCTTCCCACGCTATGCGTGCCGTCCTCGCACCTGTTAAAGCTTTTCCTGGACGCTAGAACTATACTATTCCTACGCAACCTTGAGCGATCGGAAAGCGCGTTTTCCACGCCTGGCCGGCGGAGAGGGGAGGCTTCGTTCCGGCCGCGAAGCTCTCCACATCCCCGTAAGGAGCCTGGTGGTGGTCTCGCGCTGACGATGCCCTCTCGGTGAGCGCATATTTCCCCCCTCATCTTTTAAGAGATTCAATACATACAAGCATTTGTCTCGCAAACCAGATTTATTTCAAGGGAATTTTCCACGTCTCAATTATTTCTCTCGTCGTATTCGAGTGCTCATTGCCGTGTCATAGTTTGTTAACGAAGCTTCCCCTCAAGTCTAAATATTGTAAGGCAGTTTGTCTTGTGCGTATCATGGCCACGCATGCTTATATCGCCTTTCCGTTTCTCTACCACGGTTGCGCCTTAAAACCACGGCGCTGCAAGTTTGCTTTCTTTTCCTTCCCTCTTCTCCGCCCTTAAACTGGCTCTCTTAACTACTACACGCAGAGGCAAGAAACAGCGCGCGCTTTAGATCCTATAGATGAGATGAATATTTACAATTATTATTACGGTTATAATTATATTCGAGAGCTGATTGCCGTGTTATAGTTTGTTAACGAAACTACCCCTCAATTCTAAATATTGTAAGGCAGTTTGTCGTGTGCGTATCATGGCCACGCATGCTTATATCGCCTTTCCGTTTCTCTACCACGGTTGCGCTTTAAAACCACGGCGCTGCAAGTTTGCTTTCCTTTTCTTCCCTCTTCTCCGCCCTTAAACTGGCTCTCTTAACTACTACACGCAGAGACAAAGAAACAGCACGCGCATGCGATCGCATAGATGAGATGAATACATATATATAGAAAAGCATCAGTCATAGCTCTCGAAGTATAATATAATATAATATAGAATAGCTCTCGAAGATAGCTATTCCGGCGGCTAGCTTCCCACGCTATGCGTGCCGTCCTCGCACCTGTTAAAGCTTTTCCTGGACGCTAGAACTATACTATTCCTACGCAACCTTGAGCGATCGGAAAGCGCGTTTTCCACGCCTGGCCGGCGGAGAGGGGAGGCTTCGTTCCGGCCGCGAAGCTCTCCACATCCCCGTAAGGAGCCTGGTGGTGGTCTCGCGCTGACGATGCCCTCTCGGTGAGCGCATATTTCCCCCCTCATCTTTTAAGAGATTCAATACACACAAGCATTTGTCTCGCAAACCAGATTTATTTCAAGAGAATTTTCCACGTCTCAATTATTTCTCTCGTCGTATTCGAGTGCTCATTGCCGTGTTATAGTTTGTTAACGAAGCTTCCCCTCAAGTCTAAATATTGTAAGGCAGTTTGTCGTGTGCGTATCATGGCCACGCATGCTTATATCGCCTTTCCGTTTCTCTACCACGGTTGCGCCTTAAAACCACGGCGCTGCAAGTTTGCTTTCTTTTCCTTCCCTCTTCTCCGCCCTTAAACTGGCTCTCCTAACTACTACACGCAGAGGCAAGAAACAGCGCGCGCTTTAGATCCTATAGATGAGATGAATATTTACAATTATTATTAGGATTATAATTATATTCGAGTGCTGATTGCCGTGTTATAGTTTGTTAACGAAACTACCCCTCAATTCTAAATATTGTAAGGCAGTTTGTCGTGTGCGTATCATGACCACGCATGCTTATATCGCCTTTCCGTTTCTCTACCACGGTTGCGCTTTATAACCACGGCGCTGTAAGTTTGCTTTCCTTTCCTTCCCTCTTCTCCGCCCTTAAACTGGCTCTCTTAACTACTACACGCAGAGACAAAGAAACAGCACGCGCATGCGATCGCATAGATGAGATGAATACATATATATAGAAAAGCATCAGTCATAGCTCTCGAAGTATAATATAATATAATATAGAACAGCTCTCGAAGATAGCTATTCCGGCGGCTAGCTTCCCACGCTATGCGTGCCGTCCTCGCACCTGTTAAAGCTTTTCCTGGACGCTAGAACTATACTATTCCTACGCAACCTTGAGCGATCGGAAAGCGCGTTTTCCACGCCTGGCCGGCGGAGAGGGGAGGCTTCGTTCCGGCCGCGAAGCTCTCCACATCCCCGTAAGGAGCCTGGTGGTGGTCTCGCGCTGACGATGCCCTCTCGGTGAGCGCATATTTCCCCCCTCATCTTTTAAGAGATTCAATACATACAAGCATTTGTCTCGCAAACCAGATTTATTTCAAGGGAATTTTCCACGTCTCAATTATTACTCTCGTCGTATTCGAGTGCTCATTGCCGTGTTATAGTTTGTTAACGAAGCTTCCCCTCAAGTCTAAATATTGTAAGGCAGTTTGTCGTGTGCGTATCATGGCCACGCATGCTTATATCGCCTTTCCGTTTCTCTACCACGGTTGCGCCTTAAAACCACGGCGCTGCAAGTTTGCTTTCTTTTCCTTCCCTCTTCTCCGCCCTTAAACTGGCTCTCTTAACTACTACACGCAGAGGCAAGAAACAGCGCGCGCTTTAGATCCTATAGATGAGATGAATATTTACAATTATTATTTGGGTTATAATTATATTCGAGTGCTGATTGCCGTGTTATAGTTTGTTAACGAAACTACCCCTCAATTCTAAATATTGTAAGGCAGTTTGTCGTGTGCGTATCATGGCCACGCATGCTTATATCGGCTTTCCGTTTCTCTACCACGGTTGCGCTTTAAAACCACGGCGCTGCAAGTTTGCTTTCCTTTCCTTCCCTCTTCTCCGCCCTTAAACTGGCTCTCTTAACTACTACACGCAGAGACAAAGAAACAGCACGCGCATGCGATCGGATAGATGAGATGAATACATATATATAGAAAAGCATCAGTCATAGCTCTCGAAGTATAATATAATATAATATAGAATAGCTCTCGAAGATAGCTATTCCGGCGGCTAGCTTCCCACGCTATGCGTGCCGTCCTCGCACCTGTTAAAGCTTTTCCTGGACGCTAGAACTATACTATTCCTACGCAACCTTGAGCGATCGGAAAGCGCGTTTTCCACGCCTGGCCGGCGGAGAGGGGAGGCTTCGTTCCGGCCGCGAAGCTCTCCACATCCCCGTAAGGAGCCTGGTGGTGGTCTCGCGCTGACGATGCCCTCTCGGTGAGCGCATATTTCCCCCCTCATCTTTTAAGAGATTCAATACATACAAGCATTTGTCTCGCAAACCAGATTTATTTCAAGGGAATTTTCCACGTCTCAATTATTTCTCCCGTCGTATTCGAGTGCTCATTGCCGTGTCATAGTTTGTTAACGAAGCTTCCCCTCAAGTCTAAATATTGTAAGGCAGTTTGTCGTGTGCGTATCATGGCCACGCATGCTTATATCGCCTTTCCGTTTCTCTACCACGGTTGCGCCTTAAAACCACGGCGCTGCAAGTTTGCTTTCTTTTCCTTCCCTCTTCTCCGCCCTTAAGCTGGCTCTCTTAACTACTACACGCAGAGGCAAGAAACAGCGCGCGCTTTAGATCCTATAGATGAGATGAATATTTACAATTATTATTAGGGTTATAATTATATTCGAGTGCTGATTGCCGTGTTATAGTTTGTTAACGAAACTACCCCTCAATTCTAAATATTGTAAGGCAGTTTGTCGTGTGCGTATCATGGCCACGCATGCTTATATCGCCTTTCCGTTTCTCTACCACGGTTGCGCTTTAAAACCACGGCGCTGCAAGTTTGCTTTCCTTTTCTTCCCTCTTCTCCGCCCTTAAACTGGCTCTCTTAACTACTACACGCAGAGACAAAGAAACGGCCCGCGCATGCGATCGCAAAGATGAGATGAATACATATATATAGAAAAGCATCAGTCATAGCTCTCGAAGTATAATATAATATAATATAGAATAGCTCTCGAAGATAGCTATTCCGGCGGCTAGCTTCCCACGCTATGCGTGCCGTCCTCGCACCTGTTAAAGCTTTTCCTGGACGCTAGAACTATACTATTCCTACGCAACCTTGAGCGATCGGAAAGCGCGTTTTCCACGCCTGGCCGGCGGAGAGGGGAGGCTTCGTTCCGGCCGCGAAGCTCTCCACATCCCCGTAAGGAGCCTGGTGGTGGTCTCGCGCTGACGATGCCCTCTCGGTGAGCGCATATTTCCCCCCTCATCTTTTAAGAGATTCAATACATACAAGCATTTGTCTCGCAAACCAGATTTATTTCAAGGGAATTTTCCACGTCTCAATTATTTCTCTCGTCGTATTCGAGTGCTCATTGCCGTGTCATAGTTTGTTAACGAAGCTTCCCCTCAAGTCTAAATATTGTAAGGCAGTTTGTCTTGTGCGTATCATGGCCACGCATGCTTATATCGCCTTTCCGTTTCTCTACCACGGTTGCGCCTTAAAACCACGGCGCTGCAAGTTTGCTTTCTTTTCCTTCCCTCTTCTCCGCCCTTAAACTGGCTCTCTTAACTACTACACGCAGAGGCAAGAAACAGCGCGCGCTTTAGATCCTATAGATGAGATGAATATTTACAATTATTATTACGGTTATAATTATATTCGAGAGCTGATTGCCGTGTTATAGTTTGTTAACGAAACTACCCCTCAATTCTAAATATTGTAAGGCAGTTTGTCGTGTGCGTATCATGGCCACGCATGCTTATATCGCCTTTCCGTTTCTCTACCACGGTTGCGCTTTAAAACCACGGCGCTGCAAGTTTGCTTTCCTTTCTTCCCTCTTCTCCGCCCTTAAACTGGCTCTCTTAACTACTACACGCAGAGACAAAGAAACAGCACGCGCATGCGATCGCATAGATGAGATGAATACATATATATAGAAAAGCATCAGTCATAGCTCTCGAAGTATAATATAATATAATATAGAATAGCTCTCGAAGATAGCTATTCCGGCGGCTAGCTTCCCACGCTATGCGTGCCGTCCCTCGCACCTGTTAAAGCTTTTCCTGGACGCTAGAACTATACTATTCCTACGCAACCTTGAGCGATCGGAAAGCGCGTTTTCCACGCCTGGCCGGCGGAGAGGGGAGGCTTCGTTCCGGCCGCGAAGCTCTCCACATCCCCGTAAGGAGCCTGGTGGTGGTCTCGCGCTGACGATGCCCTCTCGGTGAGCGCATATTTCCCCCCTCATCTTTTAAGAGATTCAATACACACAAGCATTTGTCTCGCAAACCAGATTTATTTCAAGAGAATTTTCCACGTCTCAATTATTTCTCTCGTCGTATTCGAGTGCTCATTGCCGTGTTATAGTTTGTTAACGAAGCTTCCCCTCAAGTCTAAATATTGTAAGGCAGTTTGTCGTGTGCGTATCATGGCCACGCATGCTTATATCGCCTTTCCGTTTCTCTACCACGGTTGCGCCTTAAAACCACGGCGCTGCAAGTTTGCTTTCTTTTCCTTCCCTCTTCTCCGCCCTTAAACTGGCTCTCCTAACTACTACACGCAGAGGCAAGAAACAGCGCGCGCTTTAGATCCTATAGATGAGATGAATATTTACAATTATTATTAGGATTATAATTATATTCGAGTGCTGATTGCCGTGTTATAGTTTGTTAACGAAACTACCCCTCAATTCTAAATATTGTAAGGCAGTTTGTCGTGTGCGTATCATGACCACGCATGCTTATATCGCCTTTCCGTTTCTCTACCACGGTTGCGCTTTATAACCACGGCGCTGTAAGTTTGCTTTCCTTTCCTTCCCTCTTCTCCGCCCTTAAACTGGCTCTCTTAACTACTACACGCAGAGACAAAGAAACAGCACGCGCATGCGATCGCATAGATGAGATGAATACATATATATAGAAAAGCATCAGTCATAGCTCTCGAAGTATAATATAATATAATATAGAACAGCTCTCGAAGATAGCTATTCCGGCGGCTAGCTTCCCACGCTATGCGTGCCGTCCTCGCACCTGTTAAAGCTTTTCCTGGACGCTAGAACTATACTATTCCTACGCAACCTTGAGCGATCGGAAAGCGCGTTTTCCACGCCTGGCCGGCGGAGAGGGGAGGCTTCGTTCCGGCCGCGAAGCTCTCCACATCCCCGTAAGGAGCCTGGTGGTGGTCTCGCGCTGACGATGCCCTCTCGGTGAGCGCATATTTCCCCCCTCATCTTTTAAGAGATTCAATACATACAAGCATTTGTCTCGCAAACCAGATTTATTTCAAGGGAATTTTCCACGTCTCAATTATTACTCTCGTCGTATTCGAGTGCTCATTGCCGTGTTATAGTTTGTTAACGAAGCTTCCCCTCAAGTCTAAATATTGTAAGGCAGTTTGTCGTGTGCGTATCATGGCCACGCATGCTTATATCGCCTTTCCGTTTCTCTACCACGGTTGCGCCTTAAAACCACGGCGCTGCAAGTTTGCTTTCTTTTCCTTCCCTCTTCTCCGCCCTTAAACTGGCTCTCTTAACTACTACACGCAGAGGCAAGAAACAGCGCGCGCTTTAGATCCTATAGATGAGATGAATATTTACAATTATTATTTGGGTTATAATTATATTCGAGTGCTGATTGCCGTGTTATAGTTTGTTAACGAAACTACCCCTCAATTCTAAATATTGTAAGGCAGTTTGTCGTGTGCGTATCATGGCCACGCATGCTTATATCGGCTTTCCGTTTCTCTACCACGGTTGCGCTTTAAAACCACGGCGCTGCAAGTTTGCTTTCCTTTCCTTCCCTCTTCTCCGCCCTTAAACTGGCTCTCTTAACTACTACACGCAGAGACAAAGAAACAGCACGCGCATGCGATCGGATAGATGAGATGAATACATATATATAGAAAAGCATCAGTCATAGCTCTCGAAGTATAATATAATATAATATAGAATAGCTCTCGAAGATAGCTATTCCGGCGGCTAGCTTCCCACGCTATGCGTGCCGTCCTCGCACCTGTTAAAGCTTTTCCTGGACGCTAGAACTATACTATTCCTACGCAACCTTGAGCGATCGGAAAGCGCGTTTTCCACGCCTGGCCGGCGGAGAGGGGAGGCTTCGTTCCGGCCGCGAAGCTCTCCACATCCCCGTAAGGAGCCTGGTGGTGGTCTCGCGCTGACGATGCCCTCTCGGTGAGCGCATATTTCCCCCCTCATCTTTTAAGAGATTCAATACATACAAGCATTTGTCTCGCAAACCAGATTTATTTCAAGGGAATTTTCCACGTCTCAATTATTTCTCCCGTCGTATTCGAGTGCTCATTGCCGTGTCATAGTTTGTTAACGAAGCTTCCCCTCAAGTCTAAATATTGTAAGGCAGTTTGTCGTGTGCGTATCATGGCCACGCATGCTTATATCGCCTTTCCGTTTCTCTACCACGGTTGCGCCTTAAAACCACGGCGCTGCAAGTTTGCTTTCTTTTCCTTCCCTCTTCTCCGCCCTTAAACTGGCTCTCTTAACTACTACACGCAGAGGCAAGAAACAGCGCGCGCTTTAGATCCTATAGATGAGATGAATATTTACAATTATTATTACGGTTATAATTATATTCGAGAGCTGATTGCCGTGTTATAGTTTGTTAACGAAACTACCCCTCAATTCTAAATATTGTAAGGCAGTTTGTCGTGTGCGTATCATGGCCACGCATGCTTATATCGCCTTTCCGTTTCTCTACCACGGTTGCGCTTTAAAACCACGGCGCTGCAAGTTTGCTTTCCTTTTCTTCCCTCTTCTCCGCCCTTAAACTGGCTCTCTTAACTACTACACGCAGAGACAAAGAAACAGCACGCGCATGCGATCGCATAGATGAGATGAATACATATATATAGAAAAGCATCAGTCATAGCTCTCGAAGTATAATATAATATAATATAGAATAGCTCTCGAAGATAGCTATTCCGGCGGCTAGCTTCCCACGCTATGCGTGCCGTCCTCGCACCTGTTAAAGCTTTTCCTGGACGCTAGAACTATACTATTCCTACGCAACCTTGAGAGATCGGAAAGCGCGTTTTCCACGCCTGGCCGGCGGAGAGGGGAGGCTTCGTTCCGGCCGCGAAGCTCTCCACATCCCCGTAAGGAGCCTGGTGGTGGTCTCGCGCTGACGATGCCCTCTCGGTGAGCGCATATTTCCCCCCTCATCTTTTAAGAGATTCAATACATACAAGCATTTGTCTCGCAAACCAGATTTATTTCAAGGGAATTTTCCACGTCTCAATTATTTCTCTCGTCGTATTCGAGTGCTCATTGCCGTGTTATAGTTTGTTAACGAAGCTTCCCCTCAAGTCTAAATATTGTAAGGCAGTTTGTCGTGTGCGTATCATGGCCACGCATGCTTATATCGCCTTTCCGTTTCTCTACCACGGTTGCGCCTTAAAACCACGGCGCTGCAAGTTTGCTTTCTTTTCCTTCCCTCTTCTCCGCCCTTAAACTGGCTCTCCTAACTACTACACGCAGAGGCAAGAAACAGCGCGCGCTTTAGATCCTATAGATGAGATGAATATTTACAATTATTATTAGGATTATAATTATATTCGAGTGCTGATTGCCGTGTTATAGTTTGTTAACGAAACTACCCCTCAATTCTAAATATTGTAAGGTAGTTTGTCGTGTGCGTATCATGACCACGCATGCTTATATCGCCTTTCCGTTTCTCTACCACGGTTGCGCTTTAAAACCACGGCGCTGTAAGTTTGCTTTCCTTTTCTTCCCTCTTCTCCGCCCTTAAACTGGCTCTCTTAACTACTACACGCAGAGACAAAGAAACAGCACGCGCATGCGATCGCATAGATGAGATGAATACATATATATAGAAAAGCATCAGTCATAGCTCTCGAAGTATAATATAATATAATATAGAATAGCTCTCGAAGATAGCTATTCCGGCGGCTAGCTTCCCACGCTATGCGTGCGGTCCTCGCACCTGTTAAAGCTTTTCCTGGACGCTAGAACTATACTATTCCTACGCAACCTTGAGCGATCGGAAAGCGCGTTTTCCACGCCTGGCCGGCGGAGAGGGGAGGCTTCGTTCCGGCCGCGAAGCTCTCCACATCCCCGTAAGGAGCCTGGTGGTGGTCTCGCGCTGACGATGCCCTCTCGGTGAGCGCATATTTCCCCCCTCATCTTTTAAGAGATTCAATACATACAAGCATTTGCCTCGCAAACCAGATTTATTTCAAGGGAATTTTCCACGTCTCAATTATTTCTCTCGTCGTATTCGAGTGCTCATTGCCGTGTTATAGTTTGTTAACGAAGCTTCCCCTCAAGTCTAAATATTGTAAGGCAGTTTGTCGTGTGCGTATCATGGCCACGCATGCTTATATCGCCTTTCCGTTTCTCTACCACGGTTGCGCCTTAAAACCACGGCGCTGCAAGTTTGCTTTCTTTTCCTTCCCTCTTCTCCGCCCTTAAACTGGCTCTCCTAACTACTACACGCAGAGGCAAGAAACAGCGCGCGCTTTAGATCCTATAGATGAGATGAATATTTACAATTATTATTAGGATTATAATTATATTCGAGTGCTGATTGCCGTGTTATAGTTTGTTAACGAAACTACCCCTCAATTCTAAATATTGTAAGGTAGTTTGTCGTGTGCGTATCATGACCACGCATGCTTATATCGCCTTTCCGTTTCTCTACCACGGTTGCGCTTTAAAACCACGGCGCTGTAAGTTTGCTTTCCTTTTCTTCCCTCTTCTCCGCCCTTAAACTGGCTCTCTTAACTACTACACGCAGAGACAAAGAAACAGCACGCGCATGCGATCGCATAGATGAGATGAATACATATATATAGAAAAGCATCAGTCATAGCTCTCGAAGTATAATATAATATAATATAGAATAGCTCTCGAAGATAGCTATTCCGGCGGCTAGCTTCCCACGCTATGCGTGCGGTCCTCGCACCTGTTAAAGCTTTTCCTGGACGCTAGAACTATACTATTCCTACGCAACCTTGAGCGATCGGAAAGCGCGTTTTCCACGCCTGGCCGGCGGAGAGGGGAGGCTTCGTTCCGGCCGCGAAGCTCTCCACATCCCCGTAAGGAGCCTGGTGGTGGTCTCGCGCTGACGATGCCCTCTCGGTGAGCGCATATTTCCCCCCTCATCTTTTAAGAGATTCAATACATACAAGCATTTGTCTCGCAAACCAGATTTATTTCAAGGGAATTTTCCACGTCTCAATTATTTCTCTCGTCGTATTCGAGTGCTCATTGCCGTGTTATAGTTTGTTAACGAAGCTTCCCCTCAAGTCTAAATATTGTAAGGCAGTTTGTCGTGTGCGTATCATGGCCACGCATGCTTATATCGCTTTCCGTTTCTCTACCACGGTTGCGCCTTAAAACCACGGCGCTGCAAGTTTGCTTTCTTTTCCTTCCCTCTTCTCCGCCCTTAAACTGGCTCTCTTAACTACTACACGCAGAGACAAAGAAACAGCACGCGCATGCGATCGCATAGATGAGATGAATACATATATATAGAAAAGCATCAGTCATAGCTCTCGAAGTATAATATAATATAATATAGAATAGCTCTCGAAGATAGCTATTCCGGCGGCTAGCTTCTCACGCTATGCGTGCCGTCCTCGCACCTGTTAAAGCTTTTCCTGGACGCTAGAACTATACTATTCCTACGCAACCTTGAGCGATCGGAAAGCGCGTTTTCCACGCCTCGCCGGTGGAGAGGGGAGGCTTCGTTCCGGCCGCGAAGCTCTCCACATCCCCGTAAGGAGCCTGGTGGTGGTCTCGCGCTGACGATGCCCTCTCGGTGAGCGCATATTTCCCCCCTCACCTTTTAAGAGATTCAATACATACAAGCATTTGTCTCGCAAACCAGATTTATTTCAAGGGAATTTTCCACGTCTCAATTATTTCTCTCGTCGTATTCGAGTGCTCATTGCCGTGTTATAGTTTGTTAACGAAGCTTCCCCTCAAGTCTAAATATTGTAAGGCAGTTTGTCGTGTGCGTATCATGGCCACGCATGCTTATATCGCCTTTCCGTTTCTCTACCACGGTTGCGCCTTAAAACCACGGCGCTGCAAGTTTGCTTTCTTTTCCTTCCCTCTTCTCCGCCCTTAAACTGGCTCTCTTAACTACTACACGCAGAGGCAAGAAACAGCGCGCGCTTTAGATCCTATAGATGAGATGAATATTTACAATTATTATTAGGGTTATAATTATATTCGAGTGCTGATTGCCGTGTTATAGTTTGTTAACGAAACTACCTCTCAATTCTAAATATTGTAAGGCAGTTTGTCGTGTGCGTATCATGGCCACGCATGCTTATATCGCCTTTCCGTTTCTCTACCACGGTTGCGCTTTAAAACCACGGCGCTGCAAGTTTGCTTTCCTTTCCTTCCCTCTTCTCCGCCCTTAAACTGGCTCTCTTAACTACTAGACGCAGAGACAAAGAAACAGCACGCGCATGCGATCGCATAGATGAGATGAATACATATATATAGAAAAGCATCAGTCATAGCTCTCGAAGTATAATATAATATAATATAGAATAGCTCTCGAAGATAGCTATTCCGGCGGCTAGCTTCCCACGCTATGCGTGCCGTCCTCGCACCTGTTAAAGCTTTTCCTGGACGCTAGAACTATACTATTCCTACGCAACCTTGAGCGATCGGAAAGCGCGTTTTCCACGCCTGGCCGGCGGAGAGGGGAGGCATCGTTCCGGCCGCGAAGCTCTCCACATCCCCGTAAGGAGCCTGGTGGTGGTCTCGCGCTGACGATGACCTCTCGGTGAGCGCATATTTCCCCCCTCATCTTTTAAGAGATTCAATACATACAAGCATTTGTCTCGCAAACCAGATTTATTTCAAGGGAATTTTCCACGTCTCAATTATTTCTCTCGTCGTATTCGAGTGGTCGTTGCCGTGTTATAGTTTGTTAACGAAGCTTCCCCTCAAGTCTAAATATTGTAAGGCAGTTTGTCGTGTGCGTATCATGGCCACGCATGCTTATATCGCCTTTCCGTTTCTCTACCACGGTTGCACCTTAAAACCACGGCGCTGCAAGTTTGCTTTCTTTTCCTTCCCTCTTCTCCGCCCTTAAACTGGCTCTCTTAACTACTACACGCAGAAGCAAGAAACAGCGCGCGCTTTAGATCCTATAGATGAGATGAATATTTACAATTATTATTACGGTTATAATTATATTCGAGAGCTGATTGCCGTGTTATAGTTTGTTAACGAAACTACCCCTCAATTCTAAATATTGTAAGGCAGTTTGTCGTGTGCGTATCATGGCCACGCATGCTTATATCGCCTTTCCGTTTCTCTACCACGGTTGCGCTTTAAAACCACGGCGCTGCAAGTTTGCTTTCCTTTTCTTCCCTCTTCTCCGCCCTTAAACTGGCTCTCTTAACTACTACACGCAGAGACAAAGAAACAGCACGCGCATGCGATCGCATAGATGAGATGAATACATATATATAGAAAAGCATCAGTCATAGCTCTCGAAGTATAATATAATATAATATAGAATAGCTCTCGAAGATAGCTATTCCGGCGGCTAGCTTCCCACGCTATGCGTGCCGTCCTCGCACCTGTTAAAGCTTTTCCTGGACGCTAGAACTATACTATTCCTACGCAATCTTGAGCGATCGGAAAGCGCGTTTTCCACGCCTGGCCGGCGGAGAGGGGAGGCTTCGTTCCGGCCGCGAAGCTCTCCACATCCCCGTAAGGAGCCTGGTGGTGGTCTCGCGCTGACGATGCCCTCTCGGTGAGCGCATATTTCCCCCCTCATCTTTTAAGAGATTCAATACATACAAGCATTTGTCTCGCAAACCAGATTTATTTCAAGGGAATTTTCCACGTCTCAATTATTTCTCTCGTCGTATTCGAGTGCTCATTGCCGTGTTATAGTTTGTTAACGAAGCTTCCCCTCAAGTCTAAATATTGTAAGGCAGTTTGTCGTGTGCGTATCATGGCCACGCATGCTTATATCGCCTTTCCGTTTCTCTACCACGGTTGCGCCTTAAAACCACGGCGCTGCAAGTTTGCTTTCTTTTCCTTCCCTCTTCTCCGCCCTTAAACTGGCTCTCCTAACTACTACACGCAGAGGCAAGAAACAGCGCGCGCTTTAGATCCTATAGATGAGATGAATATTTACAATTATTATTAGGATTATAATTATATTCGAGTGCTGATTGCCGTGTTATAGTTTGTTAACGAAACTACCCCTAAATTCTAAATATTGTAAGGTAGTTTGTCGTGTGCGTATCATGACCACGCATGCTTATATCGCCTTTCCGTTTCTCTACCACGGTTGCGCTTTAAAACCACGGCGCTGTAAGTTTGCTTTCCTTTTCTTCCCTCTTCTCCGCCCTTAAACTGGCTCTCTTAACTACTACACGCAGAGACAAAGAAACAGCACGCGCATGCGATCGCATAGATGAGATGAATACATATATATAGAAAAGCATCAGTCATAGCTCTCGAAGTATAATATAATATAATATAGAATAGCTCTCGAAGATAGCTATTCCGGCGGCTAGCTTCCCACGCTATGCGTGCCGTCCTCGCACCTGTTAAAGCTTTTCCTGGACGCTCGAACTATACTATTCCTACGCAACCTTGAGCGATCGGAAAGCGCGTTTTCCACGCCTGGCCGGCGGAGAGGGGAGGCTTCGTTCCGGCCGCGAAGCTCTCCACATCCCCGTAAGGAGCCTGGTGGTGGTCTCGCGCTGACGATGCCCTCTCGGTGAGCGCATATTTCCCCCCTCATCTTTTAAGAGATTCAATACATACAAGCATTTGTCTCGCAAACCAGATTTATTTCAAGGGAATTTTCCACGTCTCAATTATTTCTCTCGTCGTATTCGAGTGCTCATTGCCGTGTTATAGTTTGTTAACGAAGCTTCCCCTCAAGTCTAAATATTGTAAGGCAGTTTGTCGTGTGCGTATCATGGCCACGCATGCTTATATCGCTTTCCGTTTCTCTACCACGGTTGCGCCTTAAAACCACGGCGCTGCAAGTTTGCTTTCTTTTCCTTCCCTCTTCTCCGCCCTTAAACTGGCTCTCTTAACTACTACACGCAGAGACAAAGAAACAGCACGCGCATGCGATCGCATAGATGAGATGAATACATATATATAGAAAAGCATCAGTCATAGCTCTCGAAGTATAATATAATATAATATAGAATAGCTCTCGAAGATAGCTATTCCGGCGGCTAGCTTCTCACGCTATGCGTGCCGTCCTCGCACCTGTTAAAGCTTTTCCTGGACGCTAGAACTATACTATTCCTACGCAACCTTGAGCGATCGGAAAGCGCGTTTTCCACGCCTCGCCGGTGGAGAGGGGAGGCTTCGTTCCGGCCGCGAAGCTCTCCACATCCCCGTAAGGAGCCTGGTGGTGGTCTCGCGCTGACGATGCCCTCTCGGTGAGCGCATATTTCCCCCCTCACCTTTTAAGAGATTCAATACATACAAGCATTTGTCTCGCAAACCAGATTTATTTCAAGGGAATTTTCCACGTCTCAATTATTTCTCTCGTCGTATTCGAGTGCTCATTGCCGTGTTATAGTTTGTTAACGAAGCTTCCCCTCAAGTCTAAATATTGTAAGGCAGTTTGTCGTGTGCGTATCATGGCCACGCATGCTTATATCGCCTTTCCGTTTCTCTACCACGGTTGCGCCTTAAAACCACGGCGCTGCAAGTTTGCTTTCTTTTCCTTCCCTCTTCTCCGCCCTTAAACTGGCTCTCTTAACTACTACACGCAGAGGCAAGAAACAGCGCGCGCTTTAGATCCTATAGATGAGATGAATATTTACAATTATTATTAGGGTTATAATTATATTCGAGTGCTGATTGCCGTGTTATAGTTTGTTAACGAAACTACCCCTCAATTCTAAATATTGTAAGGCAGTTTGTCGTGTGCGTATCATGGCCACGCATGCTTATATCGCCTTTCCGTTTCTCTACCACGGTTGCGCTTTAAAACCACGGCGCTGCAAGTTTGCTTTCCTTTCCTTCCCTCTTCTCCGCCCTTAAACTGGCTCTCTTAACTACTACACGCAGAGACAAAGAAACAGCACGCGCATGCGATCGCATAGATGAGATGAATACATATATATAGAAAAGCATCAGTCATAGCTCTCGAAGTATAATATAATATAATATAGAATAGCTCTCGAAGATAGCTATTCCGGCGGCTAGCTTCCCACGCTATGCGTGCCGTCCTCGCACCTGTTAAAGCTTTTCCTGGACGCTAGAACTATACTATTCCTACGCAACCTTGAGCGATCGGAAAGCGCGTTTTCCACGCCTGGCCGGCGGAGAGGGGAGGCTTCGTTCCGGCCGCGAAGCTCTCCACATCCCCGTAAGGAGCCTGGTGGTGGTCTCGCGCTGACGATGACCTCTCGGTGAGCGCATATTTCCCCCCTCATCTTTTAAGAGATTCAATACATACAAGCATTTGTCTCGCAAACCAGATTTATTTCAAGGGAATTTTCCACGTCTCAATTATTTCTCTCGTCGTATTCGAGTGCTCGTTGCCGTGTTATAGTTTGTTAACGAAGCTTCCCCTCAAGTCTAAATATTGTAAGGCAGTTTGTCGTGTGCGTATCATGGCCACGCATGCTTATATCGCCTTTCCGTTTCTCTACCACGGTTGCGCCTTAAAACCACGGCGCTGCAAGTTTGCTTTCTTTTCCTTCCCTCTTCTCCGCCCTTAAACTGGCTCTCTTAACTACTACACGCAGAGGCAAGAAACAGCGCGCGCTTTAGATCCTATAGATGAGATGAATATTTACAATTATTATTAGGGTTATAATTATATTCGAGTGCTGATTGCCGTGTTATAGTTTGTTAACGAAACTACCCCTCAATTCTAAATATTGTAAGGCAGTTTGTCGTGTGCGTATCATGGCCACGCATGCTTATATCGCCTTTCCGTTTCTCTACCACGGTTGCGCTTTAAAACCACGGCGCTGCAAGTTTGCTTTCCTTTCCTTCCCTCTTCTCCGCCCTTAAACTGGCTCTCTTAACTACTACACGCAGAGACAAAGAAACAGCACGCGCATGCGATCGCATAGATGAGATGAATACATATATATAGAAAAGCATCACTCATAGCTCTCGAAGTATAATATAATGTAATATAGAATAGCTCTCGAAGATAGCTATTCCGGCGGCTAGCTTCCCACGCTATGCGTGCCGTCCTCGCACCTGTTAAAGCTTTTCCTGGACGCTAGAACTATACTATTCCTACGCAACCTTGAGCGATCGGAAAGCGCGTTTCCACGCCTGGCCGGCGGAGAGGGGAGGCTTCGTTCCGGCCGCGAAGCTCTCCACATCCCCGTAAGGAGCCTGGTGGTGGTCTCGCGCTGACGATGCCCTCTCGGTGAGCGCATATTTCCCCCCTCATCTCTTAAGAGATTCAATACATACAAGCATTTGTCTCGCAAACCAGATTTATTTCAAGGGAATTTTCCACGTCTCAATTATTTCTCTCGTCGTATTCGAGTGCTCATTGCCGTGTTATAGTTTGTTAACGAAGCTTCCCCTCAAGTCTAAATATTGTAAGGCAGTTTGTCGTGTGCGTATCATGGCCACGCATGCTTATATCGCTTTCCGTTTCTCTACCACGGTTGCGCCTTAAAACCACGGCGCTGCAAGTTTGCTTTCTTTTCCTTCCCTCTTCTCCGCCCTTAAACTGGCTCTCTTAACTACTACACGCAGAGACAAAGAAACAGCACGCGCATGCG
Organism: Dermacentor variabilis; assembly: GCF_050947875.1. NCBI lineage: Eukaryota > Metazoa > Arthropoda > Arachnida > Ixodida > Ixodidae > Dermacentor > Dermacentor variabilis. The sequence goes on along the minus strand of NW_027460555.1, from coordinate 193,390 downwards.
ATCGCATAGATGAGATGAATACATATATATAGAAAAGCATCAGTCATAGCTCTCGAAGTATAATATAATATAATATAGAATAGCTCTCGAAGATAGCTATTCCGGCGGCTAGCTTCTCACGCTATGCGTGCCGTCCTCGCACCTGTTAAAGCTTTTCCTGGACGCTAGAACTATACTATTCCTACGCAACCTTGAGCGATCGGAAAGCGCGTTTTCCACGCCTCGCCGGTGGAGAGGGGAGGCTTCGTTCCGGCCGCGAAGCTCTCCACATCCCCGTAAGGAGCCTGGTGGTGGTCTCGCGCTGACGATGCCCTCTCGGTGAGCGCATATTTCCCCCCTCACCTTTTAAGAGATTCAATACATACAAGCATTTGTCTCGCAAACCAGATTTATTTCAAGGGAATTTTCCACGTCTCAATTATTTCTCTCGTCGTATTCGAGTGCTCATTGCCGTGTTATAGTTTGTTAACGAAGCTTCCCCTCAAGTCTAAATATTGTAAGGCAGTTTGTCGTGTGCGTATCATGGCCACGCATGCTTATATCGCCTTTCCGTTTCTCTACCACGGTTGCGCCTTAAAACCACGGCGCTGCAAGTTTGCTTTCTTTTCCTTCCCTCTTCTCCGCCCTTAAACTGGCTCTCTTAACTACTACACGCAGAGGCAAGAAACAGCGCGCGCTTTAGATCCTATAGATGAGATGAATATTTACAATTATTATTAGGGTTATAATTATATTCGAGTGCTGATTGCCGTGTTATAGTTTGTTAACGAAACTACCCCTCAATTCTAAATATTGTAAGGCAGTTTGTCGTGTGCGTATCATGGCCACGCGTGCTTATATCGCCTTTCCGTTTCTCTACCACGGTTGCGCTTTAAAACCACGGCGCTGCAAGTTTGCTTTCCTTTCCTTCCCTCTTCTCCGCCCTTAAACTGGCTCTCTTAACTACTACACGCAGAGACAAAGAAACAGCACGCGCATGCGATCGCATAGATGAGATGAATACATATATATAGAAAAGCATCAGTCATAGCTCTCGAAGTATAATATAATATAATATAGAATAGCTCTCGAAGATAGCTATTCCGGCGGCTAGCTTCCCACGCTATGCGTGCCGTCCTCGCACCTGTTAAAGCTTTTCCTGGACGCTAGAACTATACTATTCCTACGCAACCTTGAGCGATCGGAAAGCGCGTTTTCCACGCCTGGCCGGCGGAGAGGGGAGGCTTCGTTCCGGCCGCGAAGCTCTCCACATCCCCGTAAGGAGCCTGGTGGTGGTCTCGCGCTGACGATGACCTCTCGGTGAGCGCATATTTCCCCCCTCATCTTTTAAGAGATTCAATACATACAAGCATTTGTCTCGCAAACCAGATTTATTTCAAGGGAATTTTCCACGTCTCAATTATTTCTCTCGTCGTATTCGAGTGCTCGTTGCCGTGTTATAGTTTGTTAACGAAGCTTCCCCTCAAGTCTAAATATTGTAAGGCAGTTTGTCGTGTGCGTATCATGGCCACGCATGCTTATATCGCCTTTCCGTTTCTCTACCACGGTTGCGCCTTAAAACCACGGCGCTGCAAGTTTGCTTTCTTTTCCTTCCCTCTTCTCCGCCCTTAAACTGGCTCTCTTAACTACTACACGCAGAGGCAAGAAACAGCGCGCGCTTTAGATCCTATAGATGAGATGAATATTTACAATTATTATTAGGGTTATAATTATATTCGAGTGCTGATTGCCGTGTTATAGTTTGTTAACGAAACTACCCCTCAATTCTAAATATTGTAAGGCAGTTTGTCGTGTGCGTATCATGGCCACGCATGCTTATATCGCCTTTCCGTTTCTCTACCACGGTTGCGCTTTAAAACCACGGCGCTGCAAGTTTGCTTTCCTTTCCTTCCCTCTTCTCCGCCCTTAAACTGGCTCTCTTAACTACTACACGCAGAGACAAAGAAACAGCACGCGCATGCGATCGCATAGATGAGATGAATACATATATATAGAAAAGCATCACTCATAGCTCTCGAAGTATAATATAATGTAATATAGAATAGCTCTCGAAGATAGCTATTCCGGCGGCTAGCTTCCCACGCTATGCGTGCCGTCCTCGCACCTGTTAAAGCTTTTCCTGGACGCTAGAACTATACTATTCCTACGCAACCTTGAGCGATCGGAAAGCGCGTTTCCACGCCTGGCCGGCGGAGAGGGGAGGCTTCGTTCCGGCCGCGAAGCTCTCCACATCCCCGTAAGGAGCCTGGTGGTGGTCTCGCGCTGACGATGCCCTCTCGGTGAGCGCATATTTCCCCCCTCATCTTTTAAGAGATTCAATACATACAAGCATTTGTCTCGCAAACCAGATTTATTTCAAGGGAATTTTCCACGTCTCAATTATTTCTCTCGTCGTATTCGAGTGCTCATTGCCGTGTTATAGTTTGTTAACGAAGCTTCCCCTCAAGTCTAAATATTGTAAGGCAGTTTGTCGTGTGCGTATCATGGCCACGCATGCTTATATCGCTTTCCGTTTCTCTACCACGGTTGCGCCTTAAAACCACGGCGCTGCAAGTTTGCTTTCTTTTCCTTCCCTCTTCTCCGCCCTTAAACTGGCTCTCTTAACTACTACACGCAGAGACAAAGAAACAGCACGCGCATGCGATCGCATAGATGAGATGAATACATATATATAGAAAAGCATCAGTCATAGCTCTCGAAGTATAATATAATATAATATAGAATAGCTCTCGAAGATAGCTATTCCGGCGGCTAGCTTCTCACGCTATGCGTGCCGTCCTCGCACCTGTTAAAGCTTTTCCTGGACGCTAGAACTATACTATTCCTACGCAACCTTGAGCGATCGGAAAGCGCGTTTTCCACGCCTCGCCGGTGGAGAGGGGAGGCTTCGTTCCGGCCGCGAAGCTCTCCACATCCCCGTAAGGAGCCTGGTGGTGGTCTCGCGCTGACGATGCCCTCTCGGTGAGCGCATATTTCCCCCCTCACCTTTTAAGAGATTCAATACATACAAGCATTTGTCTCGCAAACCAGATTTATTTCAAGGGAATTTTCCACGTCTCAATTATTTCTCTCGTCGTATTCGAGTGCTCATTGCCGTGTTATAGTTTGTTAACGAAGCTTCCCCTCAAGTCTAAATATTGTAAGGCAGTTTGTCGTGTGCGTATCATGGCCACGCATGCTTATATCGCCTTTCCGTTTCTCTACCACGGTTGCGCCTTAAAACCACGGCGCTGCAAGTTTGCTTTCTTTTCCTTCCCTCTTCTCCGCCCTTAAACTGGCTCTCTTAACTACTACACGCAGAGGCAAGAAACAGCGCGCGCTTTAGATCCTATAGATGAGATGAATATTTACAATTATTATTAGGGTTATAATTATATTCGAGTGCTGATTGCCGTGTTATAGTTTGTTAACGAAACTACCCCTCAATTCTAAATATTGTAAGGCAGTTTGTCGTGTGCGTATCATGGCCACGCATGCTTATATCGCCTTTCCGTTTCTCTACCACGGTTGCGCTTTAAAACCACGGCGCTGCAAGTTTGCTTTCCTTTCCTTCCCTCTTCTCCGCCCTTAAACTGGCTCTCTTAACTACTACACGCAGAGACAAAGAAACAGCACGCGCATGCGATCGCATAGATGAGATGAATACATATATATAGAAAAGCATCAGTCATAGCTCTCGAAGTATAATATAATATAATATAGAATAGCTCTCGAAGATAGCTATTCCGGCGGCTAGCTTCCCACGCTATGCGTGCCGTCCTCGCACCTGTTAAAGCTTTTCCTGGACGCTAGAACTATACTATTCCTACGCAACCTTGAGCGATCGGAAAGCGCGTTTTCCACGCCTGGCCGGCGGAGAGGGGAGGCTTCGTTCCGGCCGCGAAGCTCTCCACATCCCCGTAAGGAGCCTGGTGGTGGTCTCGCGCTGACGATGACCTCTCGGTGAGCGCATATTTCCCCCCTCATCTTTTAAGAGATTCAATACATACAAGCATTTGTCTCGCAAACCAGATTTATTTCAAGGGAATTTTCCACGTCTCAATTATTTCTCTCGTCGTATTCGAGTGCTCGTTGCCGTGTTATAGTTTGTTAACGAAGCTTCCCCTCAAGTCTAAATATTGTAAGGCAGTTTGTCGTGTGCGTATCATGGCCACGCATGCTTATATCGCCTTTCCGTTTCTCTACCACGGTTGCGCCTTAAAACCACGGCGCTGCAAGTTTGCTTTCTTTTCCTTCCCTCTTCTCCGCCCTTAAACTGGCTCTCTTAACTACTACACGCAGAGGCAAGAAACAGCGCGCGCTTTAGATCCTATAGATGAGATGAATATTTACAATTATTATTAGGGTTATAATTATATTCGAGTGCTGATTGCCGTGTTATAGTTTGTTAACGAAACTACCCCTCAATTCTAAATATTGTAAGGCAGTTTGTCGTGTGCGTATCATGGCCACGCATGCTTATATCGCCTTTCCGTTTCTCTACCACGGTTGCGCTTTAAAACCACGGCGCTGCAAGTTTGCTTTCCTTTCCTTCCCTCTTCTCCGCCCTTAAACTGGCTCTCTTAACTACTACACGCAGAGACAAAGAAACAGCACGCGCATGCGATCGCATAGATGAGATGAATACATATATATAGAAAAGCATCACTCATAGCTCTCGAAGTATAATATAATGTAATATAGAATAGCTCTCGAAGATAGCTATTCCGGCGGCTAGCTTCCCACGCTATGCGTGCCGTCCTCGCACCTGTTAAAGCTTTTCCTGGACGCTAGAACTATACTATTCCTACGCAACCTTGAGCGATCGGAAAGCGCGTTTCCACGCCTGGCCGGCGGAGAGGGGAGGCTTCGTTCCGGCCGCGAAGCTCTCCACATCCCCGTAAGGAGCCTGGTGGTGGTCTCGCGCTGACGATGCCCTCTCGGTGAGCGCATATTTCCCCCCTCATCTTTTAAGAGATTCAATACATACAAGCATTTGTCTCGCAAACCAGATTTATTTCAAGGGAATTTTCCACGTCTCAATTATTTCTCTCGTCGTATTCGAGTGCTCATTGCCGTGTTATAGTTTGTTAACGAAGCTTCCCCTCAAGTCTAAATATTGTAAGGCAGTTTGTCGTGTGCGTATCATGGCCACGCATGCTTATATCGCCTTTCCGTTTCTCTACCACGGTTGCGCTTTAAAACCACGGCGCTGCAAGTTTGCTTTCCTTTCCTTCCCTCTTCTCCGCCCTTAAACTGGCTCTCTTAACTACTACACGCAGAGACAAAGAAACAGCACGCGCATGCGATCGCATAGATGAGATGAATACATATATATAGAAAAGCATCAGTCATAGCTCTCGAAATATAATATAATATAATATAGAATAGCTCTCGAAGATAGCTATTCCGGCGGCTAGCTTCCCACGCTATGCGTGCCGTCCTCGCACCTGTTAAAGCTTTTCCTGGACGCTAGAACTATACTATTCCTACGCAACCTTGAGCGATCGGAAAGCGCGTTTTCCACGCCTGGCCGGCGGAGAGGGGAGGCTTCGTTCCGGCCGCGAAGCTCTCCACATCCCCGTAAGGAGCCTGGTGGTGGTCTCGCGCTGACGATGCCCTCTCGGTGAGCGCATATTTCCCCCCTCATCTTTTAAGAGATTCAATACATAGAAGCATTTGTCTCGCAAACCAGATTTATTTCAAGGGAATTTTCCACGTCTCAATTATTTCTCTCGTCGTATTCGAGTGCTCATTGCCGTGTTATAGTTTGTTAACGAAGCTTCCCCTCAAGTCTAAATATTGTAAGGCAGTTTGTCGTGTGCGTATCATGGCCACGCATGCTTATATCGCCTTTCCGTTTCTCTACCACGGTTGCGCCTTAAAACCACGGCGCTGCAAGTTTGCTTTCTTTTCCTTCCCTCTTCTCCGCCCTTAAACTGGCTCTCTTAACTACTACACGCAGAGGCAAGAAACAGCGCGCGCTTTAGATCCTATAGATGAGATGAATATTTACAATTATTATTAGGGTTATAATTATATTCGAGTGCTGATTGCCGTGTTATAGTTTGTTAACGAAACTACCCCTCAATTCTAAATATTGTAAGGCAGTTTGTCGTGTGCGTATCATGGCCACGCATGCTTATATCGCCTTTCCGTTTCTCTACCACGGTTGCGCTTTAAAACCACGGCGCTGCAAGTTTGCTTTCCTTTCCTTCCCTCTTCTCCGCCCTTAAACTGGCTCTCTTAACTACTACACGCAGAGACAAAGAAACAGCACGCGCATGCGATCGCATAGATGAGATGAATACATATATATAGAAAAGCATCACTCATAGCTCTCGAAGTATAATATAATGTAATATAGAATAGCTCTCGAAGATAGCTATTCCGGCGGCTAGCTTCCCACGCTATGCGTGCCGTCCTCGCACCTGTTAAAGCTTTTCCTGGACGCTAGAACTATACTATTCCTACGCAACCTTGAGCGATCGGAAAGCGCGTTTCCACGCCTGGCCGGCGGAGAGGGGAGGCTTCGTTCCGGCCGCGAAGCTCTCCACATCCCCGTAAGGAGCCTGGTGGTGGTCTCGCGCTGACGATGCCCTCTCGGTGAGCGCATATTTCCCCCCTCATCTTTTAAGAGATTCAATACATACAAGCATTTGTCTCGCAAACCAGATTTATTTCAAGGGAATTTTCCACGTCTCAATTATTTCTCTCGTCGTATTCGAGTGCTCATTGCCGTGTTATAGTTTGTTAACGAAGCTTCCCCTCAAGTCTAAATATTGTAAGGCAGTTTGTCGTGTGCGTATCATGGCCACGCATGCTTATATCGCCTTTCCGTTTCTCTACCACGGTTGCGCTTTAAAACCACGGCGCTGCAAGTTTGCTTTCCTTTCCTTCCCTCTTCTCCGCCCTTAAACTGGCTCTCTTAACTACTACACGCAGAGACAAAGAAACAGCACGCGCATGCGATCGCATAGATGAGATGAATACATATATATAGAAAAGCATCAGTCATAGCTCTCGAAATATAATATAATATAATATAGAATAGCTCTCGAAGATAGCTATTCCGGCGGCTAGCTTCCCACGCTATGCGTGCCGTCCTCGCACCTGTTAAAGCTTTTCCTGGACGCTAGAACTATACTATTCCTACGCAACCTTGAGCGATCGGAAAGCGCGTTTTCCACGCCTGGCCGGCGGAGAGGGGAGGCTTCGTTCCGGCCGCGAAGCTCTCCACATCCCCGTAAGGAGCCTGGTGGTGGTCTCGCGCTGACGATGCCCTCTCGGTGAGCGCATATTTCCCCCCTCATCTTTTAAGAGATTCAATACATAGAAGCATTTGTCTCGCAAACCAGATTTATTTCAAGGGAATTTTCCACGTCTCAATTATTTCTCTCGTCGTATTCGAGTGCTCATTGCCGTGTTATAGTTTGTTAACGAAGCTTCCCCTCAAGTCTAAATATTGTAAGGCAGTTTGTCGTGTGCGTATCATGGCCACGCATGCTTATATCGCCTTTCCGTTTCTCTACCACGGTTGCGCCTTAAAACCACGGCGCTGCAAGTTTGCTTTCTTTTCCTTCCCTCTTCTCCGCCCTTAAACTGGCTCTCTTAACTACTACACGCAGAGGCAAGAAACAGCGCGCGCTTTAGATCCTATAGATGAGATGAATATTTACAATTATTATTAGGGTTATAATTATATTCGAGTGCTGATTGCCGTGTTATAGTTTGTTAACGAAACTACCCCTCAATTCTAAATATTGTTAGGCAGTTTGTCGTGTGCGTATCATGGCCACGCATGCTTATATCGCCTTTCCGTTTCTCTACCACGGTTGCGCTTTAAAACCACGGCGCTGCAAGTTTGCTTTCCTTTCCTTCCCTCTTCGCCGCCCTTAAACTGGCTCTCTTTACTACTACACGCAGAGACAAAGAAACAGCACGCGCATGCGATCGCATAGATGAGATGAATACATATATATAGAAAAGCATCAGTCATAGCTCTCGAAGTATAATATAATATAATATAGAATAGCTCTCGAAGATAGCTATTCCGGCGGCTAGCTTCCCACGCTATGCGTGCCGTCCTCGCACCTGTTAAAGCTTTTCCTGGACGCTAGAACTATACTATTCCTACGCAACCTTGAGCGATCGGAAAGCGCGTTTTCCACGCCTGGCCGGCGGAGAGGGGAGGCTTCGTTCCGGCCGCGAAGCTCTCCACATCCCCGTAAGGAGCCTGGTGGTGGTCTCGCGCTGACGATGCCCTCTCGGTGAGCGCATATTTCCCCCCTCATCTTTTAAGAGATTCAATACATACAAGCATTTGTCTCGCAAACCAGATTTATTTCAAGGGAATTTTCCACGTCTCAATTATTTCTCTCGTCGTATTCGAGTGCTCATTGCCGTGTTATAGTTTGTTAACGAAGCTTCCCCTCAAGTCTAAATATTGTAAGGCAGTTTGTCGTGTGCGTATCATGGCCACGCATGCTTATAACGCCTTTCCGTTTCTCTGCCACGGTTGCGCCTTAAAACCACGGCGCTGCAAGTTTGCTTTCTTTTCCTTCCCTCTTCTCCGCCCTTAAACTGGCTCTCTTAACTACTACACGCAGAGGCAAGAAACAGCGCGCGCTTTAGATCCTATAGATGAGATGAATATTTACAATTATTATTAGGGTTATAATTATATTCGAGTGCTGATTGCCGTGTTATGGTTTGTTAACGAAACTACCCCTCAATTCTAAATATTGTAAGGCAGTTTGTCGTGTGCGTATCATGGCCACGCATGCTTATATCGCCTTTCCGTTTCTCTACCACGGTTGCGCTTTAAAACCACGGCGCTGCAAGTTTGCTTTCCTTTCCTTCCCTCTTCTCCGCCCTTAAACTGGCTCTCTTAACTACTAGACGCAGAGACAAAGAAACAGCACGCGCATGCGATCGCATAGATGAGATGAATACATATATATAGAAAAGCATCAGTCATAGCTCTCGAAGTATAATATAATATAATATAGAATAGCTCTCGAAGATAGCTATTCCGGCGGCTAGCTTCCCACGCTATGCTTGCCGTCCTCGCACCTGTTAAAGCTTTTCCTGGACGCTAGAACTATACTATTCCTACGCAACCTTGAGCGATCGGAAAGCGCGTTTTCCACGCCTGGCCGGCGGAGAGGGGAGGCTTCGTTCCGGCCGCGAAGCTCTCCACATCCCCGTAAGGAGCCTGGTGGTGGTCTCGCGCTGACGATGCCCTCTCGGTGAGCGCATATTTCCCCCCTCATCTTTTAAGAGATTCAATACATACAAGCATTTGTCTCGCAAACCAGATTTTTTTCAAGGGAATTTTCCACGTCTCAATTATTTCTCTCGTCGTATTCGAGTGCTCATTGCCGTGTTATAGTTTGTTAACGAAGCTTCCCCTCAAGTCTAAATATTGTAAGGCAGTTTGTCGTGTGCGTATCATGGCCACGCATGCTTATATCGCCTTTCCGTTTCTCTACCACGGTTGCGCCTTAAAACCATGGCGCTGCAAGTTTGCTTTCTTTTCTTTCCCTCTTCTCCGCCCTTAAACTGGCTCTCTTAACTACTACACGCAGAGGCAAGAAACAGCGCGCGCTTTAGATCCTATAGATGAGATGAATATTTACAATTATTATTAGGGTTATAATTATATTCGAGAGCTGATTGCCGTGTTATAGTTTGTTAACGAAACTACCCCTCAATTCTAAATATTGTAAGGCAGTTTGTCGTGTGCGTATCATGGCCACGCATGCTTATATCGCCTTTCCGTTTCTCTACCATGGTTGCGCTTTAAAACCACGGCGCTGCAAGTTTGCTTTCCTTTCCTTCCCTCTTCTTCGCCCTTAAACTGGCTCTCTTAACTACTACACGCAGAGACAAAGAAACAGCACGCGCATGCGATCGCATAGATGAGATGAATACATATATATAGAAAAGCATCACTCATAGCTCTCGAAGTACAATATAATGTAATATAGAATAGCTCTCGAAGATAGCTATTCCGGCGGCTAGCTTCCCACGCTATGCGTGCCGTCCTCGCACCTGTTAAAGCTTTTCCTGGACGCTAGAACTATACTATTCCTACGCAACCTTGAGCGATCGGAAAGCGCGTTTCCACGCCTGGCCGGCGGAGAGGGGAGGCTTCGTTCCGGCTGCGAAGCTCTCTACATCCCCGTAAGGAGCCTGGTGGTGGTCTCGCGCTGACGATGCCCTCTCGGTGAGCGCATATTTCCCCCCTCATCTTTTAAGAGATTCAATACATACAAGCATTTGTCTCGCAAACCAGATTTATTTCAAGGGAATTTTCCACGTATCAATTATTTCTCTCGTCGTATTCGAGTGCTCATTGCCGTGTTATAGTTTGTTAACGAAGCTTCCCCTCAAGTCTAAATATTGTAAGGCAGTTTGTCGTGTGCGTATCATGGCCACGCATGCTTATATCGCCTTTCCGTTTCTCTACCACGGTTGCGCCTTAAAACCACGGCGCTGCAAGTTTGCTTTCTTTTCCTTCCATCTTCTCCGCCCTTAAACTGGCTCTCTTAACTACTACACGCAGAGGCAAGAAACAGCGCGCGCTTTAGATCCTATAGATGAGATGAATATTTACAATTATTATAAGGGTTATAATTATATTCGAGTGCTGATTGCCGTGTTATAGTTTGTTAACGAAACTACCCCTCAATTCTAAATATTGTAAGGCAGTTTGTCGTGTGCGTATCATGGCCACGCATGCTTATATCGCCTTTCCGTTTCTCTACCACGGTTGCGCTTTAAAACCACGGCGCTGCAAGTTTGCTTTCCTTTCCTTCCCTCTTCGCCGCCCTTAAACTGGCTCTCTTAACTACTACACGCAGAGACAAAGAAACAGCACGCGCATGCGATCGCATAGATGAGATGAATACATATATATAGAAAAGCATCAGTCATAGCTCTCGAAGTATAATATAATATAATATAGAATAGCTCTCGAAGATAGCTATTCCGGCGGCTAGCTTCCCACGCTATGCTTGCCGTCCTCGCACCTGTTAAAGCTTTTCCTGGACGCTAGAACTATACTATTCCTACGCAACCTTGAGCGATCGGAAAGCGCGTTTTCCACACCTGGCCGGCGGAGAGGGGAGGCTTCATTCCGGCCGCGAAGCTCTCCACATCCCCGTAAGGAGCCTGGTGGTGGTCTCGCGCTGACGATGCCCTCTCGGTGAGCGCATATTTCCCCCCTCATCTTTTAAGAGATTCAATACATACAAGCATTTGTCTCGCAAACCAGATTTTTTTCAAGGGAATTTTCCACGTCTCAATTATTTCTCTCGTCGTATTCGAGTGCTCATTGCCGTGTTATAGTTTGTTAACGAAGCTTCCCCTCAAGTCTAAATATTGTAAGGCAGTTTGTCGTGTGCGTATCATGGCCACGCATGCTTATATCGCCTTTCCGTTTCTCTACCACGGTTGCGCCTTAAAACCACGGCGCTGCAAGTTTGCTTTCTTTTCTTTCCCTCTTCTCCTTCCTTAAACTGGCTCTCTTAACTACTACACGCAGAGGCAAGAAACAGCGCGCGCTTTAGATCCTATAGATGAGATGAATATTTACAATTATTATTAGGGTTATAATTATATTCGAGTGCTGATTGCCGTGTTATAGTTTGTTAACGAAACTACCCCTCAATTCTAAATATTGTAAGGCAGTTTGTCTTGTGCGTATCATGGCCACGCATGCTTATATCGCCTTTCCGTTTCTCTACCATGGTTGCGCTTTAAAACCACGGCGCTGCAAGTTTGCTTTCCTTTCCTTCCCTCTTCTCCGCCCTTAAACTGGCTCTCTTAACTACTACACGCAGAGACAAAGAAACAGCACGCGCATGCGATTGCATAGATGAGATGAATACATATATATAGAAAAGCATCACTCATAGCTCTCGAAGTATAATATAATGTAATATAGAATAGCTCTCGAAGATAGCTATTCCGGCGGCTAGCTTCCCACGCTATGCGTGCCGTCCTCGCACCTGTTAAAGCTTTTCCTGGACGCTAGAACTATACTATTCCTACGCAACCTTGAGCGATCGGAAAGCGCGTTTTCCACGCCTGGCCGGCGGAGAGGGGAGGCTTCGTTCCGGCCGCGAAGCTCTCCACATCCCCGTAAGGAGCCTGGTGGGTCTCGCGCTGACGATGCCCTCTCGGTGAGCGCATATTTCCCCCCTCATCTTTTAAGAGATTCAATACATACAAGCATTTGTCTCGCAAACCAGATTTATTTCAAGGGAATTTTCCACGTATCAATTATTTCTCTCGTCGTATTCGAGTGCTCATTGCCGTGTTATAGTTTGTTAACGAAGCTTCCCCTCAAGTCTAAATATTGTAAGGCAGTTTGTCGTGTGCGTATCATGGCCACGCATGCTTATATCGCCTTTCCGTTTCTCTACCACGGTTGCGCCTTAAAACCACGGCGCTGCAAGTTTGCTTTCTTTTCCTTCCATCTTCTCCGCCCTTAAACTGGCTCTCTTAACTACTACACGCAGAGGCAAGAAACAGCGCGCGCTTTAGATCCTATAGATGAGATGAATATTTACAATTATTATAAGGGTTATAATTATATTCGAGTGCTGATTGCCGTGTTATAGTTTGTTAACGAAACTACCCCTCAATTCTAAATATTGTAAGGCAGTTTGTCGTGTGCGTATCATGGCCACGCATGCTTATATCGCCTTTCCGTTTCTCTACCACGGTTGCGCTTTAAAACCACGGCGCTGCAAGTTTGCTTTCCTTTCCTTCCCTCTTCGCCGCCCTTAAACTGGCTCTCTTAACTACTACACGCAGAGACAAAGAAACAGCACGCGCATGCGATCGCATAGATGAGATGAATACATATATATAGAAAAGCATCAGTCATAGCTCTCGAAGTATAATATAATATAATATAGAATAGCTCTCGAAGATAGCTATTCCGGCGGCTAGCTTCCCACGCTATGCTTGCCGTCCTCGCACCTGTTAAAGCTTTTCCTGGACGCTAGAACTATACTATTCCTACGCAACCTTGAGCGATCGGAAAGCGCGTTTTCCACACCTGGCCGGCGGAGAGGGGAGGCTTCATTCCGGCCGCGAAGCTCTCCACATCCCCGTAAGGAGCCTGGTGGTGGTCTCGCGCTGACGATGCCCTCTCGGTGAGCGCATATTTCCCCCCTCATCTTTTAAGAGATTCAATACATACAAGCATTTGTCTCGCAAACCAGATTTTTTTCAAGGGAATTTTCCACGTCTCAATTATTTCTCTCGTCGTATTCGAGTGCTCATTGCCGTGTTATAGTTTGTTAACGAAGCTTCCCCTCAAGTCTAAATATTGTAAGGCAGTTTGTCGTGTGCGTATCATGGCCACGCATGCTTATATCGCCTTTCCGTTTCTCTACCACGGTTGCGCCTTAAAACCACGGCGCTGCAAGTTTGCTTTCTTTTCTTTCCCTCTTCTCCTTCCTTAAACTGGCTCTCTTAACTACTACACGCAGAGGCAAGAAACAGCGCGCGCTTTAGATCCTATAGATGAGATGAATATTTACAATTATTATTAGGGTTATAATTATATTCGAGTGCTGATTGCCGTGTTATAGTTTGTTAACGAAACTACCCCTCAATTCTAAATATTGTAAGGCAGTTTGTCTTGTGCGTATCATGGCCACGCATGCTTATATCGCCTTTCCGTTTCTCTACCATGGTTGCGCTTTAAAACCACGGCGCTGCAAGTTTGCTTTCCTTTCCTTCCCTCTTCTCCGCCCTTAAACTGGCTCTCTTAACTACTACACGCAGAGACAAAGAAACAGCACGCGCATGCGATTGCATAGATGAGATGAATACATATATATAGAAAAGCATCACTCATAGCTCTCGAAGTATAATATAATGTAATATAGAATAGCTCTCGAAGATAGCTATTCCGGCGGCTAGCTTCCCACGCTATGCGTGCCGTCCTCGCACCTGTTAAAGCTTTTCCTGGACGCTAGAACTATACTATTCCTACGCAACCTTGAGCGATCGGAAAGCGCGTTTTCCACGCCTGGCCGGCGGAGAGGGGAGGCTTCGTTCCGGCCGCGAAGCTCTCCACATCCCCGTAAGGAGCCTGGTGGGTCTCGCGCTGACGATGCCCTCTCGGTGAGCGCATATTTCCCCCCTCATCTTTTAAGAGATTCAATACATACAAGCATTTGTCTCGCAAACCAGATTTATTTCAAGGGAATTTTCCACGTCTCAATTATTTCTCTCGTCGTATTCGAGTGCTCATTGCCGTGTTATAGTTTGTTAACGAAGCTTCCCCTCAAGTCTAAATATTGTAAGGCAGTTTGTCGTGTGCGTATCATGGCCAGGCATGCTTATATCGCCTTTCCGTTTCTCTACCACGGTTGCGCCTTAAAACCACGGCGCTGCAAGTTTGCTTTCTTTTCCTTCCCTCTTCTCCGCCCTTAAACTGGCTCTCTTAACTACTACACGCAGAGACAAAGAAACAGCACGCGCATGCGATCGCATAGATGAGATGAATACATATATATAGAAAAGCATCAGTCATAGCTCTCGAAGTATAATATAATATAATATAGAATAGCTCTCGAAGATAGCTATTCCGGCGGCGCTATAGCTTCCCACGCTATGCGTGCCGTCCTCGCACCTGTTAAAGCTTTTCTTGGACGCTAGAACTATACTATTCCTACGCAAACTTGAGCGATCGGAAAGCGCGTTTTCCACGCCTGGCCGGCGGAGAGGGGAGGCTTCGTTCCGGCCGCGAAGCTCTCCACATCCCCGTAAGGAGCCTGGTGGTGGTCTCGCGCTGACGATGCCCTCTCGGTGAGCGCATATTTCCCCCCTCATCTTTTAAGAGATTCAATACATACAAGCATTTGTCTCGCAAACCAGATTTATTTCAAGGGAATTTTCCACGTCTCAATTATTTCTCTCGTCGTATTCGAGTGCTCATTGCCGTGTTATAGTTTGTTAACGAAGCTTCCCCTCCAGTCTAAATATTGTAAGGCAGTTTGTCGTGTGCGTATCATGGCCACGCATGCTTATATCGCCTTTCCGTTTCTCTACCACGTTTGCGCCATAAAAACCACGGCGCTGCAAATTTGCTTTCTTTTCCTTCCCTCTTCTCCGCCCTTAAACTGGCTCTCTTAACTACTACACGCAGATGCAAGAAACAGCGCGCGCTTTAGATCCTATAGATGAGATGAATATTTACAATTATTATTAGGGTTATAATTATATTCGAGTGCTGATTGCCGTGTTATAGTTTGTTAACGAAACTACCCCTCAATTCTAAATATTGTAAGGCAGTTTGTCGTGTGCGTATCATGGCCACGCATGCTTATATCGCCTTTCCGTTTCTCTACCACGGTTGCGCTTTAAAACCACGGCGCTGCAAGTTTGCTTTCCTTTCCTTCCCTCTTCTCCGCCCTTAAACTGGCTCTCTTAACTACTACACGCAGAGACAAAGAAACAGCACGCGCATGCGATCGCATAGATGAGATGAATACATATATATAGAAAAGCATCAGTCATAGCTCTCGAAGTATAATATAATATAATATAGAATAGCTCTCGAAGATAGCTATTCCGGCGGCTAGCTTCCCACGCTATGCGTGCCGTCCTCGCACCTGTTAAAGCTTTTCCTGGACGCTAGAACTATACTATTCCTACGCAACCTTGAGCGATCGGAAAGCGCGTTTTCCACGCCTGGCCGGCGGAGAGGGGAGGCTTCGTTCCGGCCGCGAAGCTCTCCACATCCCCGTAAGGAGCCTGGTGGGTCTCGCGCTGACGATGCCCTCTCGGTGAGCGCATATTTCCCCCCTCATCTTTTAAGAGATTCAATACATACAAGCATTTGTCTCGCAAACCAGATTTATTTCAAGGGAATTTTCCACGTATCAATTATTTCTCTCGTCGTATTCGAGTGCTCATTGCCGTGTTATAGTTTGTTAACGAAGCTTCCCCTCAAGTCTAAATATTGTAAGGCAGTTTGTCGTGTGCGTATCATGGCCACGCATGCTTATATCGCCTTTCCGTTTCTCTACCACGGTTGCGCCTTAAAACCACGGCGCTGCAAGTTTGCTTTCTTTTCCTTCCATCTTCTCCGCCCTTAAACTGGCTCTCTTAACTACTACACGCAGAGGCAAGAAACAGCGCGCGCTTTAGATCCTATAGATGAGATGAATATTTACAATTATTATAAGGGTTATAATTATATTCGAGTGCTGATTGCCGTGTTATAGTTTGTTAACGAAACTACCCCTCAATTCTAAATATTGTAAGGCAGTTTGTCGTGTGCGTATCATGGCCACGCATGCTTATATCGCCTTTCCGTTTCTCTACCACGGTTGCGCTTTAAAACCACGTCGCTGCAAGTTTGCTTTCCTTTCCTTCCCTCTTCGCCGCCCTTAAACTGGCTCTCTTAACTACTACACGCAGAGACAAAGAAACAGCACGCGCATGCGATCGCATAGATGAGATGAATACATATATATAGAAAAGCATCAGTCATAGCTCTCGAAGTATAATATAATATAATATAGAATAGCTCTCGAAGATAGCTATTCCGGCGGCTAGCTTCCCACGCTATGCTTGCCGTCCTCGCACCTGTTAAAGCTTTTCCTGGACGCTAGAACTATACTATTCCTACGCAACCTTGAGCGATCGGAAAGCGCGTTTTCCACACCTGGCCGGCGGAGAGGGGAGGCTTCATTCCGGCCGCGAAGCTCTCCACATCCCCGTAAGGAGCCTGGTGGTGGTCTCGCGCTGACGATGCCCTCTCGGTGAGCGCATATTTCCCCCCTCATCTTTTAAGAGATTCAATACATACAAGCATTTGTCTCGCAAACCAGATTTTTTTCAAGGGAATTTTCCACGTCTCAATTATTTCTCTCGTCGTATTCGAGTGCTCATTGCCGTGTTATAGTTTGTTAACGAAGCTTCCCCTCAAGTCTAAATATTGTAAGGCAGTTTGTCGTGTGCGTATCATGGCCACGCATGCTTATATCGCCTTTCCGTTTCTCTACCACGGTTGCGCCTTAAAACCACGGCGCTGCAAGTTTGCTTTCTTTTCTTTCCCTCTTCTCCTTCCTTAAACTGGCTCTCTTAACTACTACACGCAGAGGCAAGAAACAGCGCGCGCTTTAGATCCTATAGATGAGATGAATATTTACAATTATTATTAGGGTTATAATTATATTCGAGTGCTGATTGCCGTGTTATAGTTTGTTAACGAAACTACCCCTCAATTCTAAATATTGTAAGGCAGTTTGTCTTGTGCGTATCATGGCCACGCATGCTTATATCGCCTTTCCGTTTCTCTACCATGGTTGCGCTTTAAAACCACGGCGCTGCAAGTTTGCTTTCCTTTCCTTCCCTCTTCTCCGCCCTTAAACTGGCTCTCTTAACTACTACACGCAGAGACAAAGAAACAGCACGCGCATGCGATTGCATAGATGAGATGAATACATATATATAGAAAAGCATCACTCATAGCTCTCGAAGTATAATATAATGTAATATAGAATAGCTCTCGAAGATAGCTATTCCGGCGGCTAGCTTCCCACGCTATGCGTGCCGTCCTCGCACCTGTTAAAGCTTTTCCTGGACGCTAGAACTATACTATTCCTACGCAACCTTGAGCGATCGGAAAGCGCGTTTTCCACGCCTGGCCGGCGGAGAGGGGAGGCTTCGTTCCGGCCGCGAAGCTCTCCACATCCCCGTAAGGAGCCTGGTGGGTCTCGCGCTGACGATGCCCTCTCGGTGAGCGCATATTTCCCCCCTCATCTTTTAAGAGATTCAATACATACAAGCATTTGTCTCGCAAACCAGATTTATTTCAAGGGAATTTTCCACGTCTCAATTATTTCTCTCGTCGTATTCGAGTGCTCATTGCCGTGTTATAGTTTGTTAACGAAGCTTCCCCTCAAGTCTAAATATTGTAAGGCAGTTTGTCGTGTGCGTATCATGGCCAGGCATGCTTATATCGCCTTTCCGTTTCTCTACCACGGTTGCGCCTTAAAACCACGGCGCTGCAAGTTTGCTTTCTTTTCCTTCCCTCTTCTCCGCCCTTAAACTGGCTCTCTTAACTACTACACGCAGAGACAAAGAAACAGCACGCGCATGCGATCGCATAGATGAGATGAATACATATATATAGAAAAGCATCAGTCATAGCTCTCGAAGTATAATATAATATAATATAGAATAGCTCTCGAAGATAGCTATTCCGGCGGCGCTATAGCTTCCCACGCTATGCGTGCCGTCCTCGCACCTGTTAAAGCTTTTCTTGGACGCTAGAACTATACTATTCCTACGCAAACTTGAGCGATCGGAAAGCGCGTTTTCCACGCCTGGCCGGCGGAGAGGGGAGGCTTCGTTCCGGCCGCGAAGCTCTCCACATCCCCGTAAGGAGCCTGGTGGTGGTCTCGCGCTGACGATGCCCTCTCGGTGAGCGCATATTTCCCCCCTCATCTTTTAAGAGATTCAATACATACAAGCATTTGTCTCGCAAACCAGATTTATTTCAAGGGAATTTTCCACGTCTCAATTATTTCTCTCGTCGTATTCGAGTGCTCATTGCCGTGTTATAGTTTGTTAACGAAGCTTCCCCTCCAGTCTAAATATTGTAAGGCAGTTTGTCGTGTGCGTATCATGGCCACGCATGCTTATATCGCCTTTCCGTTTCTCTACCACGTTTGCGCCATAAAAACCACGGCGCTGCAAATTTGCTTTCTTTTCCTTCCCTCTTCTCCGCCCTTAAACTGGCTCTCTTAACTACTACACGCAGATGCAAGAAACAGCGCGCGCTTTAGATCCTATAGATGAGATGAATATTTACAATTATTATTAGGGTTATAATTATATTCGAGTGCTGATTGCCGTGTTATAGTTTGTTAACGAAACTACCCCTCAATTCTAAATATTGTAAGGCAGTTTGTCGTGTGCGTATCATGGCCACGCATGCTTATATCGCCTTTCCGTTTCTCTACCACGGTTGCGCTTTAAAACCACGGCGCTGCAAGTTTGCTTTCCTTTCCTTCCCTCTTCTCCGCCCTTAAACTGGCTCTCTTAACTACTACACGCAGAGACAAAGAAACAGCACGCGCATGCGATCGCATAGATGAGATGAATACATATATATAGAAAAGCATCAGTCATAGCTCTCGAAGTATAATATAATTTAATATAGAATAGCTCTCGAAGATAGCTATTCCGGCGGCTAGCTTCCCACGCTATGCGTGCCGTCCTCGCACCTGTTAGAGCTTTTCCTGGACGCTAGAACTATACTATTCCTACGCAACCTTGAGCGATCGGAAAGCGCGTTTTCCACGCCTGGCCAGCGGAGAGGGGAGGCTTCGTTCCGGCCGCGAAGCTCTCCACATCCCCGTAAGGAGCCTGGTGGTGGTCTCGCGCTGACGATGCCCTCTCGGTGAGCGCATATTTCCCCCCTCATCTTTTAAGAGATTCAATACATACAAGCATTTGTCTCGCAAACCAGATTTATTTCATGGGAATTTTCCACGTCTCAATTATTTCTCTCGTCGTATTCGAGTGCTCATTGCCGTGTTATAGTTTGTTAACGAAGCTTCCCTCAAGTCTAAATATTGTAAGGCAGTTTGTCGTGTGCGTATCATGGCCACGCATGCTTATATCGCCTTTCCGTTTCTCTACCACGGTTGCGCCTTAAAACCACGGCGCTGCAAGTTTGCTTTCTTTTCCTTCCCTCTTCTCCGCCCTTAAACTGGCTCTCCAAACTACTACACGCAGAGGCAAGAAACAGCGCGCGCTTTAGATCCTATAGATGAGATGAATATTTACAATTATTATTAGGGTTATAATTATATTCGAGTGCTGATTGCCGTGTTATAGTTTGTTAACGAAACTACCTCTCAATTCTAAATATTGTAAGTCAGTTTGTCGTGTGCGTATCATGACCACGCATGCTTATATCGCCTTTCCGTTTCTCTACCACGGTTGCGCTTTAAAACCACGGCGCTGCAAGTTTGCTTTCCTTTCCTTCCCTCTTCTCCGCCCTTAAACTGGCTCTCTTAACTACTACACGCAGAGACAAAGAAACAGCACGCGCATGCGATCGCATAGATGAGATGAATACATATATATAGAAAAGCATCAGTCATAGCTCTCGAAGTATAATATATTATAATATAGAATAGCTCTCGAAGATAGCTATTCCGGCGGCTAGCTTCCCACGCTATGCGTGCCGTCCTCGCACCTGTTAAAGCTTTTCCTGGACGCTAGAACTATACTATTCCTACGCAACCTTGAGCGATCGGAAAGCGCGTTTTCCACGCCTGGCCGGCGGAGAGGGGAGGCTTCGTTCCGGCCGCGAAGCTCTCCACATCCCCGTAAGGAGCCTGGTGGTGGTCTCGCGCTGACGATGCCCTCTCGGTGAGCGCATATTTCCCCCCTCATCTTTTAAGAGATTCAATACATACAAGCATTTGTCTCGCAAACCAGATTTATTTCAAGGGAATTTTCCACGTCTCAATTATTTCTCTCGTCGTATTCGAGTGCTCATTGCCGTGTTATAGTTTGTTAACGAAGCTTCCCCTCAAGTCTAAATATTGTAAGGCAGTTTGTCGTGTGCGTATCATGGCCACGCATGCTTATATCGCCTTTCCGTTTCTCTACCACGGTTGCGCCTTAAAACCACGGCGCTGCAAGTTTGCTTTCTTTTCCTTCCCTCTTCTCCGCCCTTAAACTGGCTCTCTTAACTACTACACGCAGAGGCAAGAAACAGCGCGCGCTTTAGATCCTATAGATGAGATGAATATTTACAATTATAATTAGGGTTATAATTATATTCGAGTGCTGATTGCCGTGTTATAGTTTGTTAACGAAACTACCCCTCAATTCTAAATATTGTAAGGCAGTTTGTCGTGTGCGTATCATGGCCACGCATGCTTATATCGCCTTTCCGTTTCTCTGCCATGGTTGCGCTTTAAAACCATGGCGCTGCAAGTTTGCTTTCCTTTCCTTCCCTCTTCTCCGCCCTTAAACTGGCTCTCTTAACTACTACACGCAGAGACAAAGAAAGAGCACGCGCATGCGATCGCATAGATGACATGAATACATATATATAGAAAAGCATCAGTCATAGCTCTCGAAGTATAATATAATGTAATATAGAATAGCTCTCGAAGATAGCTATTCCGGCGGCTAGCTTCCAACGCTATGCGTGCCGTCCTCGCACCTGTTAAAGCTTTTCCTGGACGCTAGAACTATACTATTCCTACGCAACCTTGAGCGATCGGAAAGCGCGTTTCCACGCCTGGCCGGCGGAGAGGGGAGCCTTCGTTCCGGCCGCGAAGCTCTCCACATCCCCGTAAGGAGCCTGGTGGTGGTCTCGCGCTGACGATGCCCTCTCGGTGAGCGCATATTTCCCCCCTCATCTTTTAAGAGATTCAATACATACAAGCATTTGTCTCGCAAACCAGATTTAATTCAAGGGAATTTTCCACGTCTCAATTATTTCTCTCGTCGTATTCGAGTGCTCATTGCCGTGTTATAGTTTGTTAACGAAGCTTCCCCTCCAGTCTAAATATTGTAAGGCAGTTTGTCGTGTGCGTATCATGGCCACGCATGCTTATATCGCCTTTCCGTTTCTCTACCACGGTTGCGCTTTAAAACCACGGCGCTGCAAGTTTGCTTTCCTTTCCTTCCCTCTTCTCCGCCCTTAAACTGGCTCTCTTAACTACTACACGCAGAGACAAAGAAACAGCACGCGCATGCGATCGCATAGATGAGATGAATACATATATATAGAAAAGCATCAGTCATAGCTTTCGAAGTATAATATAATATTATATAGAATAGCTCTCGAAGATAGCTATTCCGGCGGCTAGCTTCCCACGCTATGCGTGCCGTCCTCGCACCTGTTAGAGCTTTTCCTGGACGCTAGAACTATACTATTCCTACGCAACCTTGAGCGATCGGAAAGCGCGTTTTCCACGCCTGGCCAGCGGAGAGGGGAGGCTTCGTTCCGGCCGCGAAGCTCTCCACATCCCCGTAAGGAGCCTGGTGGTGGTCTCGCGCTGACGATGCCCTCTCGGTGAGCGCATATTTCCCCCCTCATCTTTTAAGAGATTCAATACATACAAGCATTTGTCTCGCAAACCAGATTTATTTCAAGGGAATTTTCCACGTCTCAATTATTTCTCTCGTCGTATTCGAGTGCTCATTGCCGTGTTATAGTTTGTTAACGAAGCTTCCCTCAAGTCTAAATATTGTAAGGCAGTTTGTCGTGTGCGTATCATGGCCACGCATGCTTATATCGCCTTTCCGTTTCTCTACCACGGTTGCGCCTTAAAACCACGGCGCTGCAAGTTTGCTTTCTTTTCCTTCCCTCTTCTCCGCCCTTAAACTGGCTCTCCAAACTACTACACGCAGAGGCAAGAAACAGCGCGCGCTTTAGATCCTATAGATGAGATGAATATTTACAATTATTATTAGGGTTATAATTATATTCGAGTGCTGATTGCCGTGTTATAGTTTGTTAACGAAACTACCTCTCAATTCTAAATATTGTAAGGCAGTTTGTCGTGTGCGTATCATGACCACGCATGCTTATATCGCCTTTCCATTTCTCTACCACGGTTGCGCTTTAAAACCACGGCGCTGCAAGTTTGCTTTCCTTTCCTTCCCTCTTCTCCGCCCTTAAACTGGCTCTCTTAACTACTACACGCAGAGACAAAGAAACAGCACGCGCATGCGATCGCATAGATGAGATGAATACATATATATAGAAAAGCATCAGTCATAGCTCTCGAAGTATAACATAATATAATATAGAATAGCTCTCGAAGATAGCTATTCCGGCGGCTAGCTTCCCACGCTATGCGTGCCGTCCTCGCACCTGTTAAAGCTTTTCCTGGACGCTAGAACTATACTATTCCTACGCAACCTTGAGCCATCGGAACGCGCGTTTTCCACGCCTGGCCGGCGGAGAGGGGAGGCTTCGTTCCGGCCGCGAAGCTCTCCACATCCCCGTAAGGAGCCTGGTGGTGGTCTCGCGCTGACGATGCCCTCTCGGTGAGCGCATATTTCCCCCCTCATCTTTTAAGAGATTCAATACATACAAGCATTTGTCTCGCAAACCAGATTTATTTCAAGGGAATTTTCCACGTCTCAATTATTTCTCTCGTCGTATTCGAGTGCTCATTGCCGTGTTATAGTTTGTTAACGAAGCTTCCCCTCAAGTCTAAATATTGTAAGGCAGTTTGTCGTGTGCGTATCATGGCCACGCATGCTTATATCGCCTTTCCGTTTCTCTACCACGGTTGCGCCTTAAAACCACGGCGCTGCAAGTTTGCTTTCTTTTCCTTCCCTCTTCTCCGCCCTTAAACTGGCTCTCTTAACTACTACACGCAGAGGCAAGAAACAGCGCGCGCTTTAGATCCTATAGATGAGATGAATATTTACAATTAATATTAGGGTTATAATTATATTCGAGTGCTGATTGCCGTGTTATAGTTTGTTAACGAAACTACCCCTCAATTCTAAATATTGTAAGGCAGTTTGTCGTGTGCGTATCATGGCCATGCATGCTTATATCGCCTTTCCGTTTCTCTACCATGGTTGCGCTTTAAAACCACGGCGCTGCAAGTTTGCTTTCCTTTCCTTCCCTCTTCTCCGCCCTTAAACTGGCTCTCTTAACTACTACACGCAGAGACAAAGAAACAGCACGCGCATGCGATCGCATAGATGAGATGAATACATATATATAGAAAAGCATCAGTCATAGCTCTCGAAGTATAATATATTATAATATAGAATAGCTCTCGAAGATAGCTATTCCGGCGGCTAGCTTCCCACGCTATGCGGGCCGTCCTCGCACCTGTTAAAGCTTTTCCTGGACGCTAGAACTATACTATTCCTACGCAACCTTGAGCGATCGGAAAGCGCGTTTTCCACGCCTGGCCGGCGGAGAGGGGAGGCTTCGTTCCGGCCGCGAAGCTCTCCACATCCCCGTAAGGAGCCTGGTGGTGGTCTCGCGCTGACGATGCCCTCTCGGTGAGCGCATATTTCCCCCCTCATCTTTTAAGAGATTCAATACATACAAGCATTTGTCTCGCAAACGAGATTTATTTCAAGGGAATTTTCCACGTCTCAATTATTTCTCTCGTCGTATTCGAGTGCTCATTGCCGTGTTATAGTTTGTTAACGAAGCTTCCCCTCAAGTCTAAATATTGTAAGGCAGTTTGTCGTGTGCGTATCATGGCCACGCATGCTTATATCGCCTTTCCGTTTCTCTACCACGGTTGCGCCTTAAAACCACGGCGCTGCAAGTTTGCTTTCTTTTCCTTCCCTCTTCTCCGCCCTTAAACTGGCTCTCTTAACTACTACACGCAGAGGCAAGAAACAGCGCGCGCTTTAGATCCTATAGATGAGATGAATATTTACAATTATAATTAGGGTTATAATTATATTCGAGTGCTGATTGCCGTGTTATAGTTTGTTAACGAAACTACCCCTCAATTCTAAATATTGTAAGGCAGTTTGTCGTGTGCGTATCATGGCCACGCATGCTTATATCGCCTTTCCGTTTCTCTGCCATGGTTGCGCTTTAAAACCACGGCGCTGCAAGTTTGCTTTCCTTTCCTTCCCTCTTCTCCGCCCTTAAACTGGCTCTCTTAACTACAACACGCAGAGACAAAGAAACAGCACGCGCATGCGATCGCATAGATGACATGAATACATATATATAGAAAAGCATCAGTCATAGCTCTCGAAGTATAATATAATGTAATATAGAATAGCTCTCGAAGATAGCTATTCCGGCGGCTAGCTTCCCACGCTATGCGTGCCGTCCTCGCACCTGTTAAAGCTTTTCCTGGACGCTAGAACTATACTATTCCTACGCAACCTTGAGCGATCTGAAAGCGCGTTTCCACGCCTGGCCGGCGGAGAGGGGAGCCTTCGTTCCGGCCGCGAAGCTCTCCACATCCCCGTAAGGAGCCTGGTGGTGGTCTCGCGCTGACGATGCCCTCTCGGTGAGCGCATATTTCCCCGCTCATCTTTTAAGAGATTCAATACATACAAGCATTTGTCTCGCAAACCAGATTTATTTCAAGGGAATTTTCCACGTCTCAATTATTTCTCTCGTCGTATTCGAGTGCTCATTGCCGTGTTATAGTTTGTTAACGAAGCTTCCCCTCCAGTCTAAATATTGTAAGGCAGTTTGTCGTGTGCGTATCATGGCCACGCATGCTTATATCGCCTTTCCGTTTCTCTACCACGGTTGCGCCTTAAAACCACGGCGCTGCAAATTTGCTTTCTTTTCCTTCCCTCTTCTCCGCCCTTAAACTGGCTCTCTTAACTACTACACGCAGATGCAAGAAACAGCGCGCGCTTTAGATCCTATAGATGAGATGAATATTTACAATTATTATTAGGGTTATAATTATATTCGAGTGCTGATTGCCGTGTTATAGTTTGTTAACGAAACTACCCCTCAATTCTAAATATTGTAAGGCAGTTTGTCGTGTGCGTATCATGGCCACGCATGCTTATATCGCCTTTCCGTTTCTCTACCACGGTTGCGCTTTAAAACCACGGCGCTGCAAGTTTGCTTTCCTTTCCTTCCCTCTTCTCCGCCCTTAAACTGGCTCTCTTAACTACTACACGCAGAGACAAAGAAACAGCACGCGCATGCGATCGCATAGATGAGATGAATACATATATATAGAAAAGCATCAGTCATAGCTCTCGAAGTATAATATAATATAATATAGAATAGCTCTCGAAGATAGCTATTCCGGCGGCTAGCTTCCCACGCTATGCGTGCCGTCCTCGCACCTGTTAAAGCTTTTCCTGGACGCTAGAACTATACTATTCCTACGCAACCTTGAGCGATCGGAAAGCGCGTTTTCCACGCCTGGCCGGCGGAGAGGGGAGGCTTCGTTCCGGCCGCGAAGCTCTCCACATCCCCGTAAGGAGCCTGGTGGTGGTCTCGCGCTGACGATGCCCTCTCGGTGAGCGCATATTTCCCCCCTCATCTTTTAAGAGATTCAATACATACAAGCATTTGTCTCGCAAACCAGATTTATTTCAAGGGAATTTTCCACGTCTCAATTATTTCTCTCGTCGTATTCGAGTGCTCATTGCCGTGTTATAGTTTGTTAACGAAGCTTCCCCTCAAGTCTAAATATTGTAAGGCAGTTTGTCGTGTGCGTATCATGGCCACGCATGCTTATATCGCCTTTCCGTTTCTCTACCACGGTTGCGCCTTAAAACCACGGCGCTGCAAGTTTGCTTTCTTTTCCTTCCCTCTTCTCCGCCCTTAAACTGGCTCTCTTAACTACTACACGCAGAGGCAAGAAACAGCGCGCGCTTTAGATCCTATAGATGAGATGAATATTTACAATTATTATTAGGGTTATAATTATATTCGAGTGCTGATTGCCGTGTTATAGTTTGTTAACGAAACTACCCCTCAATTCTAAATATTGTAAGGCAGTTTGTCGTGTGCGTATCATGGCCACGCATGCTTATATCGCCTTTCCGTTTCTCTACCACGGTTGCGCTTTAAAACCACGGCGCTGCAAGTTTGCTTTCCTTTCCTTCCCTCTTCTCCGCCCTTAAACTGGCTCTCTTAACTACTACACGCAGAGACAAAGAAACAGCACGCGCATGCGATCGCATAGATGAGATGAATACATATATATAGAAAAGCATCAGTCATAGCTCTCGAAGTATAATATAATATAATATAGAATAGCTCTCGAAGATAGCTATTCCGGCGGCTAGCTTCCCACGCTATGCTTGCCGTCCTCGCACCTGTTAAAGCTTTTCCTGGACGCTAGAACTATACTATTCCTACGCAACCTTGAGCGATCGGAAAGCGCGTTTCCACGCCTGGCCGGCGGAGAGGGGAGGCTTCGTTCCGGCCGCGAAGCTCTCCACATCCCCGTAAGGAGCCTGGCGGTGGTCTCGCGCTGACGATGCCCTCTCGGTGAGCGCATATTTCCCCCCTCATCTTTTAAGAGATTCAATACATACAAGCATTTGTCTCGCAAACCAGATTTATTTCAAGGGAATTTTCCACGTCTCAATTATTTCTCTCGTCGAATTCGAGTGCTCATTGCCGTGTTATAGTTTGTTAACGAAGCTTCCCCTCAAGTCTAAATATTGTAAGGCAGTTTGTCGTGTGCGTATCATGGCCACCCATGCTAATATCGCCTTTCCGTTTCTCTACCACGGTTGCGCCTTAAAACCACGGCGCTGCAAGTTTGCTTTCTTTTCCTTCCCTCTTCTCCGCCCTTAAACTGGCTCTCTTAACTACTACACGCAGAGGCAAGAAACAGCGCGCGCTTTAGATCCTATAGATGAGATGAATATTTACAATTATTATTAGGGTTATAATTATATTCGAGTGCTGATTGCCGTGTTATAGTTTGTTAACGAAACTACCCCTCAATTCTAAATATTGTAAGGCAGTTTGTCGTGTGCGTATCATGGCCACGCATGCTTATATCGCCTTTCCGTTTCTCTACCACGGTTGCGCTTTAAAACCACGGCGCTGCAAGTTTGCTTTCCTTTCCTTCCCTCTTCTCCGCCCTTAAACTGGCTCTCTTAACTACTACACGCAGAGACAAAGAAACAGCACGCGCATGCGATCGCATAGATGAGATGAATACATATATATAGAAAAGCATCAGTCATAGCTCTCGAAGTATAATATAATATAATATAGAATAGCTCTCGAAGATAGCTATTCCGGCGGCTAGCTTCCCACGCTATGCGTGCCGTCCCCGCACCTGTTAAAGCTTTTCCTGGACGCTAGAACTATACTATTCCTACGCAACCTTGAGCGATCGGAAAGCGCGTTTTCCACGCCTGGCCGGCGGAGAGGGGAGGCTTCGTTCCGGCCGCGAAGCTCTCCACATCCCCGTAAGGAGCCTGGCGGTGGTCTCGCGCTGACGATGCCCTCTCGGTGAGCGCATATTTCCCCCCTCATCTTTTAAGAGATTCAATACATACAAGCATTTGTCTCGCAAACCAGATTTATTTCAAGGGAATTTTCCACGTCTCAATTATTTCTCTCGTCGAATTCGAGTGCTCATTGCCGTGTTATAGTTTGTTAACGAAGCTTCCCCTCAAGTCTAAATATTGTAAGGCAGTTTGTCGTGTGCGTATCATGGCCACCCATGCTTATATCGCCTTTCCGTTTCTCTACCACGGTTGCGCCTTAAAACCACGGCGCTGCAAGTTTGCTTTCTTTTCCTTCCCTCTTCTCCGCCCTTAAACTGGCTCTCTTAACTACTACACGCAGAGGCAAGAAACAGCGCGCGCTTTAGATCCTATAGATGAGATGAATATTTACAATTATTATTAGGGTTATAATTATATTCGAGTGCTGATTGCCGTGTTATAGTTTGTTAACGAAACTACCCCTCAATTCTAAATATTGTAAGGCAGTTTGTCGTGTGCGTATCATGGCCACGCATGCTTATATCGCCTTTCCGTTTCTCTACCACGGTTGCGCTTTAAAACCACGGCGCTGCAAGTTTGCTTTCCTTTCCTTCCCTCTTCTCCGCCCTTAAACTGGCTCTCTTAACTACTACACGCAGAGACAAAGAAACAGCACGCGCATGCGATCGCATAGATGAGATGAATACATATATATAGAAAAGCATCAGTCATAGCTCTCGAAGTATAATATAATATAATATAGAATAGCTCTCGAAGATAGCTATTCCGGCGGCTAGCTTCCCACGCTATGCTTGCCGTCCTCGCACCTGTTAAAGCTTTTCCTGGACGCTAGAACTATACTATTCCTACGCAACCTTGAGCGATCGGAAAGCGCGTTTTCCACGCCTGGCCGGCGGAGAGGGGAGGCTTCGTTCCGGCCGCGAAGCTCTCCACATCCCCGTAAGGAGCCTGGTGGTGGTCTCGCGCTGACGATGCCCTCTCGGTGAGCGCATATTTCCCCCCTCATCTTTTAAGAGATTCAATACATACAAGCATTTGTCTCGCAAACCAGATTTTTTTCAAGGGAATCTTCCACGTCTCAATTATTTCTCTCGTCGTATTCGAGTGCTCATTGCCGTGTTATAGTTTGTTAACGAAGCTTCCCCTCAAGTCTAAATATTGTAAGGCAGTTTGTCGTGTGCGTATCATGGCCACGCATGCTTATATCGCCTTTCCGTTTCTCTACCACGGTTGCGCTTTAAAACCACGGCGCTGCAAGTTTGCTTTCCTTTCCTTCCCTCTTCTCCGCCCTTAAACTGGCTCTCTTAACTACTACACGCAGAGACAAAGAAACAGCACGCGCATGCGATCGCATAGATGAGATGAATACATATATATAGAAAAGCAT
Source organism: Dermacentor variabilis (assembly GCF_050947875.1). Lineage (NCBI taxonomy): Eukaryota > Metazoa > Arthropoda > Arachnida > Ixodida > Ixodidae > Dermacentor > Dermacentor variabilis. The sequence goes on along the minus strand of NW_027460555.1, from coordinate 164,052 downwards.
CAGTCATAGCTCTCGAAGTATAATATAATATAATATAGAATAGCTCTCGAAGATAGCTATTCCGGCGGCTAGCTTCCCACGCTATGCTTGCCGTCCTCGCACCTGTTAAAGCTTTTCCTGGACGCTAGAACTATACTATTCCTACGCAACCTTGAGCGATCGGAAAGCGCGTTTTCCACGCCTGGCCGGCGGAGAGGGGAGGCTTCGTTCCGGCCGCGAAGCTCTCCACATCCCCGTAAGGAGCCTGGTGGTGGTCTCGCGCTGACGATGCCCTCTCGGTGAGCGCATATTTCCCCCCTCATCTTTTAAGAGATTCAATACATACAAGCATTTGTCTCGCAAACCAGATTTTTTTCAAGGGAATTTTCCACGTCTCAATTATTTCTCTCGTCGTATTCGAGTGCTCATTGCCGTGTTATAGTTTGTTAACGAAGCTTCCCCTCAAGTCTAAATATTGTAAGGCAGTTTGTCGTGTGCGTATCATGGCCACGCATGCTTATATCGCCTTTCCGTTTCTCTACCACGGTTGCGCCTTAAAACCACGGCGCTGCAAGTTTGCTTTCTTTTCTTTCCCTCTTCTCCGCCCTTAAACTGGCTCTCTTAACTACTACACGCAGAGGCAAGAAACAGCGCGCGCTTTAGATCCTATAGATGAGATGAATATTTACAATTATTATTAGGGTTATAATTATATTCGAGTGCTGATTGCCGTGTTATAGTTTGTTAACGAAACTACCCCTCAATTCTAAATATTGTAAGGCAGTTTGTCGTGTGCGTATCATGGCCACGCATGCTTATATCGCCTTTCCGTTTCTCTACCACGGTTGCGCTTTAAAACCACGGCGCTGCAAGTTTGCTTTCCTTTCCTTCCCTCTTCTCCGCCCTTAAACTGGCTCTCTTAACTACTACACGCAGAGACAAAGAAACAGCACGCGCATGCGATCGCATAGATGAGATGAATACATATATATAGAAAAGCATCACTCATAGCTCTCGAAGTATAATATAATGTAATATAGAATAGCTCTCGAAGATAGCTATTCCGGCGGCTAGCTTCCCACGCTATGCGTGCCGTCCTCCCACCTGTTAAAGCTTTTCCTGGACGCTAGAACTATACTATTCCTACGCAACCTTGAGCGATCGGAAAGCGCGTTTTCCACGCCTGGCCGGCGGAGAGGGGAGGCTTCGTTCCGGCCGCGAAGCTCTCCACATCCCCGTAAGGAGCCTGGTGGTGGTCTCGCGCTGACGATGCCCTCTCGGTGAGCGCATATTTCCCCCCTCATCTTTTAAGAGATTCAATACATACAAGCATTTGTCTCGCAAACCAGATTTATTTCAAGGGAATTTTCCACGTCTCAATTATTTCTCTCGTCGTATTCGAGTGCTCATTGCCGTGTTATAGTTTGTTAACGAAGCTTCCCCTCAAGTCTAAATATTGTAAGGCAGTTTGTCGTGTGCGTATCATGGCCACGCATGCTTATATCGCCTTTCCGTTTCTCTACCACGGTTGCGCCTTAAAACCACGGCGCTGCAAGTTTGCTTTCTTTTCCTTCCCTCTTCTCCGCCCTTAAACTGGCTCTCTTAACTACTACACGCAGAGGCAAGAAACAGCGCGCGCTTTAGATCCTATAGATGAGATGAATATTTACAATTATTATTAGGGTTATAATTATATTCGAGGGCTCATTGCCGTGTTATAGTTTGTTAACGAAACTACCCCTCAATTCTAAATATTGTAAGGCAGTTTGTCGTGTGCGTATCATGGCCACGCATGCTTATATCGCCTTTCCGTTTCTCTACCACGGTTGCGCTTTAAAACCACGGCGCTGCAAGTTTGCTTTCCTTTCCTTCCCTCTTCTCCGCCCTTAAACTGGCTCTCTTAACTACTACACGCAGAGACAAAGAAACAGCACGCGCATGCGATCGCATAGATGAGATGAATACATATATATAGAAAAGCATCAGTCATAGCTCTCGAAGTATAATATAATATAATATAGAATAGCTCTCGAAGATAGCTATTCCGGCGGCTAGCTTCCCACGCTATGCGTGCCGTCCTCGCACCTGTTAAAGCTTTTCCTGGACGCTAGAACTATACTATTCCTACGCAACCTTGAGCGATCGGAAAGCGCGTTTTCCACGCCTGGCCGGCGGAGAGGGGAGGCTTCGTTCCGGCCGCGAAGCTCTCCACATCCCCGTAAGGAGCCTGGTGGTGGTCTCGCGCTGACGATGCCCTCTCGGTGAGCGCATATTTCCCCCCTCATCTTTTAAGAGATTCAATACATACAAGCATTTGTCTCGCAAACCAGATTTTTTTCAAGGGAATTTTCCACGTCTCAATTATTTCTCTCGTCGTATTCGAGTGCTCATTGCCGTGTTATAGTTTGTTAACGAAGCTTCCCCTCAAGTCTAAATATTGTAAGGCAGTTTGTCGTGTGCGTATCATGGCCACGCATGCTTATATCGCCTTTCCGTTTCTCTACCACGGTTGCGCCTTAAAACCACGGCGCTGCAAGTTTGCTTTCTTTTCTTTCCCTCTTCTCCTTCCTTAAACTGGCTCTCTTAACTACTACACGCAGAGGCAAGAAACAGCGCGCGCTTTAGATCCTATAGATGAGATGAATATTTACAATTATTATTAGGGTTATAATTATATTCGAGTGCTGATTGCCGTGTTATAGTTTGTTAACGAAACTACCCCTCAATTCTAAATATTGTAAGGCAGTTTATCGTGTGCGTATCATGGCCACGCATGCTTATATCGCCTTTCCGTTTCTCTACCATGGTTGCACTTTAAAACCACGGCGCTGCAAGTTTGCTTTCCTTTCCTTCCCTCTTCTCCGCCCTTAAACTGGCTCTCTTAACTACTACACGCAGAGACAAAGAAACAGCACGCGCATGCGATCGCATAGATGAGATGAATACATATATATAGAAAAGCATCACTCATAGCTCTCGAAGTATAATATATTGTAATATAGAATAGCTCTCGAAGATAGCTATTCCGGCGGCTAGCTTCCCACGCTATGCGTGCCGTCCTCGCACCTGTTAAAGCTTTTCCTGGACGCTAGAACTATACTATTCCTACGCAACCTTGAGCGATCGGAAAGCGCGTTTTCCACGCCTGGCCGGCGGAGAGGGGAGGCTTCGTTCCGGCCGCGAAGCTCTCCCCATCCCCGTAAGGAGCCTGGTGGTGGTCTCGCGCTGACGATGCCCTCTCGGTGAGCGCATATTTCCCCCCTCATCTTTTAAGAGATTCAATACATACAAGCATTTGTCTCGCAAACCAGATTTATTTCAAGGGAATTTTCCACGTCTCAATTATTTCTCTCGTCGTATTCGAGTGCTCATTGCCGTGTTATAGTTTGTTAACGAAGCTTCCCCTCAAGTCTAAATATTGTAAGGCAGTTTGTCGTGTGCGTATCATGGCCAGGCATGCTTATATCGCCTTTCCGTTTCTCTACCACGGTTGCGCCTTAAAACCACGGCGCTGCAAGTTTGCTTTCTTTTCCTTCCCTCTTCTCCGCCCTTAAACTGGCTCTCTTAACTACTACACGCAGAGACAAAGAAGCAGCACGCGCATGCGATCGCATAGATGAGATGAATACATATATATAGAAAAGCATCAGTCATAGCCCTCGAAGTATAATATAATATAATATAGAATAGCTCTCGAAGATAGCTATTCCGGCGGCTAGCTTCCCACGCTATGCGTGCCGTCCTCGCACCTGTTAAAGCTTTTCTTGGACGCTAGAACTATACTATTCCTACGCAAACTTGAGCGATCGGAAAGCGCGTTTTCCACGCCTGGCCGGCGGAGAGGGGAGGCTTCGTTCCGGCCGCGAAGCTCTCCACATCCCCGTAAGGAGCCTGGTGGTGGTCTCGCGCTGACGATTCCCTCTCGGTGAGCGCATATTTCCCCCCTCATCTTTTAAGAGATTCAATACATACAAGCATTTGTCTCGCAAACCAGATTTATTTCAAGGGAATTTTCCACGTCTCAATTATTTCTCTCGTCGTATTCGAGTGCTCATTGCCGTGTTATAGTTTGTTAACGAAGCTTCCCCTCCAGTCTAAATATTGTAAGGCAGTTTGTCGTGTGCGTATCATGGCCACGCATGCTTATATCGCCTTTCCGTTTCTCTACCACGGTTGCGCCATAAAAACCACTTCGCTGCAAATTTGCTTTCTTTTCCTTCCCTCTTCTCCGCCCTTAAACTGGCTCTCTTAACTACTACACGCAGATGCAAGAAACAGCGCGCGCTTTAGATCCTATAGATGAGATGAATATTTACAATTATTATTAGGGTTATAATTATATTCGAGTGCTGATTGCCGTGTTATAGTTTGTTAACGAAACTACCCCTCAATTCTAAATATTGTAAGGCAGTTTGTCGTGTGCGTATCATGGCCACGCATGCTTATATCGCCTTTCCGTTTCTCTACCACGGTTGCGCTTTAAAACCACGGCGCTGCAAGTTTGCTTTCCTTTCCTTCCCTCTTCTCCGCCCTTAAACTGGCTCTCTTAACTACTACACGCAGAGACAAAGAAACAGCACGCGCATGCGATCGCATAGATGAGATGAATACATATATATAGAAAAGCATCAGTTATAGCTCTCGAAGTATAATATAATATAATATAGAATAGCTCTCGAAGATAGCTATTCCGGCGGCTAGCTTCCCACGCTATGCGTGCCGTCCTCGCACCTGTTAGAGCTTTTCCTGGACGCTAGAACTATACTATTCCTACGCAACCTTGAGCGATCGGAAAGCGCGTTTTCCACGCCTGGCCAGCGGAGAGGGGAGGCTTCGTTCCGGCCGCGAAGCTCTCCACATCCCCGTAAGGAGCCTGGTGGTGGTCTCGCGCTGACGATTCCCTCTCGGTGAGCGCATATTTCCCCCCTCATCTTTTAAGAGATTCAATACATACAAGCATTTGTCTCGCAAACCAGATTTATTTCAAGGGAATTTTCCACGTCTCAATTATTTCTCTCGTCGTATTCGAGTGCTCATTGCCGTGTTATAGTTTGTTAACGAAGCTTCCCCTCAAGTCTAAATATTGTAAGGCAGTTTGTCGTGTGCGTATCATGGCCACGCATGCTTATATCGCCTTTCCGTTTCTCTACCACGGTTGCGCCTTAAAACCACGGCGCTGTAAGTTTGCTTTCTTTTCCTTCCCTCTTCTCCGCCCTTAAACTGGCTCTCTTAACTACTACACGCAGAGGCAAGAAACAGCGCGCGCTTTAGATCCTATAGATGAGATGAATATTTACAATTATTTTTAGGGTTATAATTATATTCGAGTGCTGATTGCCGTGTTATAGTTTGTTAACGAAACTACCCCTCCATTCTAAATATTGTAAGGCAGTTTGTCGTGTGCGTATCATGGCCACGCATGCTTATATCGCCTTTCCGTTTCTCTACCACGGTTGCGCTTTAAAACCACGGCGCTGCAAGTTTGCTTTCCTTTCCTTCCCTCTTCTCCGCCCTTAAACTGGCTCTCTTAACTACTACACGCAGATGCAAGAAACAGCGCGCGCTTTAGATCCTATAGATGAGATGAATATTTACAATTATTATTAGGGTTATAATTATATTCGAGTGCTGATTGCCGTGTTATAGTTTGTTAACGAAACTACCCCTCAATTCTAAATATTGTAAGGCAGTTTGTCGTGTGCGTATCATGGCCACGCATGCTTATATCGCCTTTCCGTTTCTCTACCACGGTTGCGCTTTAAAACCACGGCGCTGCAAGTTTGCTTTCCTTTCCTTCCCTCTTCTCCGCCCTTAAACTGGCTCTCTTAACTACTACACGCAGAGACAAAGAAACAGCACGCGCATGCGATCGCATAGATGAGATGAATACATATATATAGAAAAGCATCAGTTATAGCTCTCGAAGTATAATATAATATAATATAGAATAGCTCTCGAAGATAGCTATTCCGGCGGCTAGCTTCCCACGCTATGCGTGCCGTCCTCGCACCTGTTAGAGCTTTTCCTGGACGCTAGAACTATACTATTCCTACGCAACCTTGAGCGATCGGAAAGCGCGTTTTCCACGCCTGGCCAGCGGAGAGGGGAGGCTTCGTTCCGGCCGCGAAGCTCTCCACATCCCCGTAACGAGCCTGGTGGTGGTCTCGCGCTGACGATGCCCTCTCGGTGAGCGCATATTTCCCCCCTCATCTTTTAAGAGATTCAATACATACAAGCATTTGTCTCGCAAACCAGATTTATTTCAAGGGAATTTTCCACGTCTCAATTATTTCTCTCGTCGTATTCGAGTGCTCATTGCCGTGTTATAGTTTGTTAACGAAGCTTCCCCTCCAGTCTAAATATTGTAAGGCAGTTTGTCGTGTGCGTATCATGGCCACGCATGCTTATATCGCCTTTCCGTTTCTCTACCACGGTTGCGCCATAAAAACCACTTCGCTGCAAATTTGCTTTCTTTTCCTTCCCTCTTCTCCGCCCTTAAACTGGCTCTCTTAACTACTACACGCAGATGCAAGAAACAGCGCGCGCTTTAGATCCTATAGATGAGATGAATATTTACAATTATTATTAGGGTTATAATTATATTCGAGTGCTGATTGCCGTGTTATAGTTTGTTAACGAAACTACCCCTCAATTCTAAATATTGTAAGGCAGTTTGTCGTGTGCGTATCATGGCCACGCATGCTTATATCGCCTTTCCGTTTCTCTACCACGGTTGCGCTTTAAAACCACGGCGCTGCAAGTTTGCTTTCCTTTCCTTCCCTCTTCTCCGCCCTTAAACTGGCTCTCTTAACTACTACACGCAGAGACAAAGAAACAGCACGCGCATGCGATCGCATAGATGAGATGAATACATATATATAGAAAAGCATCAGTTATAGCTCTCGAAGTATAATATAATATAATATAGAATAGCTCTCGAAGATAGCTATTCCGGCGGCTAGCTTCCCACGCTATGCGTGCCGTCCTCGCACCTGTTAGAGCTTTTCCTGGACGCTAGAACTATACTATTCCTACGCAACCTTGAGCGATCGGAAAGCGCGTTTTCCACGCCTGGCCAGCGGAGAGGGGAGGCTTCGTTCCGGCCGCGAAGCTCTCCACATCCCCGTAAGGAGCCTGGTGGTGGTCTCGCGCTGACGATGCCCTCTCGGTGAGCGCATATTTCCCCCCTCATCTTTTAAGAGATTCAATACATACAAGCATTTGTCTCGCAAACCAGATTTATTTCAAGGGAATTTTCCACGTCTCAATTATTTCTCTCGTCGTATTCGAGTGCTCATTGCCGTGTTATAGTTTGTTAACGAAGCTTCCCCTCAAGTCTAAATATTGTAAGGCAGTTTGTCGTGTGCGTATCATGGCCACGCATGCTTATATCGCCTTTCCGTTTCTCTACCACGGTTGCGCCTTAAAACCACGGCGCTGCAAGTTTGCTTTCTTTTCCTTCCCTCTTCTCCGCCCTTAAACTGGCTCTCTTAACTACTACACGCAGAGGCAAGAAACAGCGCGCGCTTTAGATCCTATAGATGAGATGAATATTTACAATTATTTTTAGGGTTATAATTATATTCGAGTGCTGATTGCCGTGTTATAGTTTGTTAACGAAACTACCCCTCCATTCTAAATATTGTAAGGCAGTTTGTCGTGTGCGTATCATGGCCACGCATGCTTATATCGCCTTTCCGTTTCTCTACCACGGTTGCGCTTTAAAACCACGGCGCTGCAAGTTTGCTTTCCTTTCCTTCCCTCTTCTCCGCCCTTAAACTGGCTCTCTTAACTACTACACGCAGATGCAAGAAACAGCGCGCGCTTTAGATCCTATAGATGAGATGAATATTTACAATTATTATTAGGGTTATAATTATATTCGAGTGCTGATTGCCGTGTTATAGTTTGTTAACGAAACTACCCCTCAATTCTAAATATTGTAAGGCAGTTTGTCGTGTGCGTATCATGGCCACGCATGCTTATATCGCCTTTCCGTTTCTCTACCACGGTTGCGCTTTAAAACCACGGCGCTGCAAGTTTGCTTTCCTTTCCTTCCCTCTTCTCCGCCCTTAAACTGGCTCTCTTAACTACTACACGCAGAGACAAAGAAACAGCACGCGCATGCGATCGCATAGATGAGATGAATACATATATATAGAAAAGCATCAGTTATAGCTCTCGAAGTATAATATAATATAATATAGAATAGCTCTCGAAGATAGCTATTCCGGCGGCTAGCTTCCCACGCTATGCGTGCCGTCCTCGCACCTGTTAGAGCTTTTCCTGGACGCTAGAACTATACTATTCCTACGCAACCTTGAGCGATCGGAAAGCGCGTTTTCCACGCCTGGCCAGCGGAGAGGGGAGGCTTCGTTCCGGCCGCGAAGCTCTCCACATCCCCGTAAGGAGCCTGGTGGTGGTCTCGCGCTGACGATGCCCTCTCGGTGAGCGCATATTTCCCCCCTCATCTTTTAAGAGATTCAATACATACAAGCATTTGTCTCGCAAACCAGATTTATTTCAAGGGAATTTTCCACGTCTCAATTATTTCTCTCGTCGTATTCGAGTGCTCATTGCCGTGTTATAGTTTGTTAACGAAGCTTCCCCTCAAGTCTAAATATTGTAAGGCAGTTTGTCGTGTGCGTATCACGGCCACGCATGCTTATATCGCCTTTCCGTTTCTCTACCACGGTTGCGCCTTAAAACCACGGCGCTGCAAGTTTGCTTTCTTTTCCTTCCCTCTTCTCCGCCCTTAAACTGGCTCTCTTAACTACTACACGCAGAGGCAAGAAACAGCGCGCGCTTTAGATCCTATAGATGAGATGAATATTTACAATTATTTTTAGGGTTATAATTATATTCGAGTGCTGATTGCCGTGTTATAGTTTGTTAACGAAACTACCCCTCCATTCTAAATATTGTAAGGCAGTTTGTCGTGTGCGTATCATGGCCACGCATGCTTATATCGCCTTTCCGTTTCTCTACCACGGTTGCGCTTTAAAACCACGGCGCTGCAAGTTTGCTTTCCTTTCCTTCCCTCTTCTCCGCCCTTAAACTGGCTCTCTTAACTACTACACGCAGAGACAATGAAACAGCACGCGCATGCGATCGCATAGATGAGATGAATACATATATATAGAAAAGCATCAGTCATAGCTCTCGAAGTATAATATAATATAATATAGAAGAGCTCTCGAAGATAGATATTCCGGCGGCTAGCTTCCCACGCTATGCGTGCCGTCCTCGCACCTGTTAAAGCTTTTCCTGGACGCTAGAACTATACTATTCCTACGCAACCTTGAGCGATCGGAAAGCGCGTTTTCCACGCCTGGCCGGCGGAGAGGGGCGGCTTCGTTCCGGCCGCGAAGGTCTCCACATCCCCGTAAGGAGCCTGGTAGTGGTCTCGGGCTGACGATGCCCTCTCGTTGAGCGCATATTTCCCCCCTCATCTTTTAAGAGATTCAATACATAGAAGCATTTGTCTCGCAAACCAGATTTATTTCAAGGGAATTTTCCACGTCTCAATTATTTCTCTCGTCGTATTCGAGTGCTCATTGCCGTGTTATAGTTTGTTAACGAAGCTTCCCCTCAAGTCGAAATATTGTACGGCAGTTTGTCGTGTGCGTATCATGTCCACGCATGCTTATATCGCCTTTCCGTTTCTCTACCACGGTTGCGCCTGAAAACCACGGCGCTGCAAGTTTGCTTTCTTTTCCTTGCCTCTTCTCCGCCCTTAAACTGGCTCTCTTAACTACTACACGCAGAGGCAAGAAACAGCGCGCGCTTTAGATCATATAGATGAGATGAATATTTACAATTATTATTAAGGTTATCATTATATTCGAGTGCTGATTGCCGTGTTATAGTTTGTTAACGAAACTACCCCTCAATTCTAAATATTGTAAGGCAGCTTGTCGTGTGCGTATCATGGCCACGCATGCTTCTATCGCCTTTCCGTTTCTCTACCATGGTTGCGCTTTAAAACCACGGCGCTGCAAGTTTGCTTTCCTTTCCTTCCCTCTTCTCCGCCCTTAAACTGGCTCTCTTAACTACTACACGCAGAGACAAAGAAACAGCACGCGCATGCGATCGCATAGATGAGATGAATACATATATATAGAAAAGCATCAGTCATAGCTCTCGAAGTATAATATAATATAATATAGAATAGCTCTCGAAGATAGCTATTCCGGCGGCTAGCTTCCCACGCTATGCGTGCCGTCCTCGCACCTGTTAAAGCTTTTCCTGGACGCTAGAACTATACTATTCCTACGCAACCTTGAGCGATCGGAAAGCGCGTTTTCCACGCCTGGCCGGCGGAGAGGGGAGGCTTCGTTCCGGCCGCGAAGCTCTCCACATCCCCGTAAGGAGCCTGGTGGTGGTCTCGCGCTGACGATGCCCTCTCGGTGAGCGCATATTTCCACCCTCATCTTTTAAGAGATTCAATACATACAAGCATTTCTCTCGCAAACCAGATTTATTTCAAGGGAATTTTCCACGTCTCAATTATTTCTCTCGTCGTATTCGAGTGCTCATTGCCGTGTTATAGTTTGTTAACGAAGCTTCCCCTCAAGTCTAAATATTGTACGGCAGTTTGTCGTGTGCGTATCATGGCCACGCATGCTTATATCGCCTTTCCGTTTCTCTATCACGGTTGCGCCTTAAAACCACGGCGCTGCAAGTTTGCTTTCTTTTCCTTGCCTCTTCTCCGCCCTTAAACTGGCTCTCTTAACTACTACACGCAGAGGCAAGAAACAGCGCGCGCTTTAGATCATATAGATGAGATGAATATTTACAATTATTATTAGGGTTATAATTATATTCGAGTGCTGATTGCCGTGTTATAGTTTGTTAACGAAACTACCCCTCAATTCTAAATATTGTAAGGCAGTTTTTCGTGTGCGTATCATGGCCACGCATGCTTATATCGCCTTTCCGTTTCTCTACCACGGTTGCGCTTTGAAACCACGGCGTGGCAAGTTTGCTTTCCTTTCCTTCCCTCTTCTCCGCCCTTAAACTGGCTCTCTTAACTACTACACGCAGAGACAAAGAAACAGCACGCGCATGCGATCGCATAGATGATATGAATACATATATATAGAAAAGCATCAGTCATAGCTCTCGAAGTATAATATAATATAATATAGAATAGCTCTCGAAGATAGCTATTCCGGCGGCTAGCTTCCCACGCTATGCGTGCCGTCCTCGCACCTGTTAAAGCTTTTCCTGGACGCTAGAACTTTGCTATTCATACGCAACCTTGAGCGATCGGAAAGCGCGTTTTCCACGCCTGGCCGGCGGAGAGGGGAGGCTTCGTTCCGGCCGCGAAGCTCTCCACATCCCCGTAAGGAGCCTGGTGGTGGTCTCGCGCTGACGATGCCCTCTCGGTGAGCGCATATTTCCCCCCTCATCTTTTAAGAGATTCAATACATACAAGCATTTGTCTCGCAAACCAGATTTATTTCAAGGGAATTTTCCACGTCTCAATTATTTCTCTCGTCGTATTCGAGTGCTCATTGCCGTGTTATAGTTTGTTAACGAAGCTTCCCCTCAAGTCTAAATATTGTAAGGCAGTTTGTCGTGTGCGTATCATGGCCACGCATGCTTATATCGCCTTTCCGTTTCTCTACCATGGTTGCGCCTTAAAACCACGGCGCTGCAAGTTTGCTTTCTTTTCCTTCCCTCTTTTCCGCCCTTAAACTGGCTCTCTTAACTACTACACGCAGAGGCAAGAAACAGCGCGCGCTTTAGATCCTATAGATGAGATGAATATTTACAATTATTATTAGGGTTATAATTATTTTCGAGTGCTCATTGCCGTGTTATAGGTTGTTAACGAAACTACCCCTCAATTCTAAATATTGTAAGGCAGTTTGTCGTGTGCGTATCATGGACACGCATGCTTCTATCGCCTTTCCGTTTCTCTACCACGGTTGCGCTTTAAAACCACGGCGCTGCAAGTTTGCTTTCCTTTCCTTCCCTCTTCTCCGCCCTTAAACTGGCTCTCTTAACTACTACACGCAGAGACAAAGAAACAGCACGCGCATGCGATCGCATAGATGAGATGAATACATATATATAGAAAAGCATCAGTGATAGCTCTCGAAGTATAATATAATATAATATAGAATAGCTCTCGAAGATAGCTATTCCGGCGGCTAGCTTCCCACGCTATGCGTGCCGTCCTCGCACCTGTTAAAGCTTTTCCTGGACGCTAGAACTATACGATTCCTACGCAACCTTGAGCGATCGGAAAGCGCGTTTTCCACGCCTCGCCGGCGGAGAGGGGAGGCTTCGTTCCGGCCGCGAAGCTCTCCACATCCCCGTAAGGAGCCTGGTGGTGGTCTCGCGCTGACGATGCCCTCTCGGTGAGCGCATATTTTCCCCCTCATCTTTTAAGAGATTCAATGCATACAAGCATTTGTCTCGCAAACCAGATTTATTTCAAGGGAATTTTCCACGTCTCAATTATTTCTCTCGTCGTATTCGAGTGCTCATTGCCGTCTTATAGTTTGTTAACGAAGCTTCCCCTCAAGTCTAAATATTGTAAGGCAGTTTGTCGTGTGCGTATCATGGCCATGCATGCTTATATCGCCTTTCCGTTTCTCTACCACGGTTGCGCTTTAAAACCACGGCGTGGCAAGTTTGCTTTCCTTTCCTTCCCTCTTCTCCGCCCTTAAACTGGCTCTCTTAACTACTACACGCAGAGACAAAGAAACAGCACGCACATGCGATCGCATAGATGATATGAATACATATATATAGAAAAGCATCAGTCATAGCTCTCGAAGTATAATATAATATAATATAGAATAGCTCTCGAAGATAGCTATTCCGGCGGCTAGCTTCCCACGCTATGCGTGCCGTCCTCGCACCTGTTAAAGCTTTTCCTGGACGCTAGAACTATGCTATTCATACGCAACCTTGAGCGATCGGAAAGCGCGTTTTCCACGCCTGGCCGGCGGAGAGGGGAGGCTTCGTTCCGGCCGCGAAGCTCTCCACATCCCCGTAAGGAGCCTGGTGGTGGTCTCGCGCTGACGATGCCCTCTCGGTGAGCGCATATTTCCCCCCTCGTCTTTTAAGAGATTCAATACATACAAGCATTTGTCTCGCAAACCAGATTTATTTCAAGGGAATTTTCCACGTCTCAATTATTTCTCTCGTCGTATTCGAGTCCTCATTGCCGTGTTATAGTTTGTTAACGAAGCTTCCCCTCAAGTCTAAATATTTTAAGGCAGTTTGTCGTGTGCGTATCATGGCCACGCATTCTTATATCGCCTTTCCGTTTCTCTACCATGGTTGCGCCTTAAAACCACGGCGCTGCAAGTTTGCTTTCTTTTCCTTCCCTCTTTTCCGCCCTTAAACTGGCTCTCTTAACTACTACACGCAGAGGCAAGAAACAGCGCGCGCTTTAGATCCTATAGATGAGATGAATATTTACAATTATTATTAGGGTTATAATTATATTCGAGTGCTGATTGCCGTGTTATAGGTTGTTAACGAAACTACCCCTCAATTCTAAATATTGTAAGGCAGTTTGTCGTGTGCGTATCATGGACACGCATGCTTATATCGCCTTTCCGTTTCGCTACCACGGTTGCGCTTTAAAACCACGGCGCTGCAAGTTTGCTTTCCTTTCCTTCCCTCTTCTCCGCCCTTAAACTGGCTCTCTTAACTACTACACGCAGAGACAAAGAAACAGCACGCGCATGCGATCGCATAGATGAGATGAATACATATATATAGAAAAGCATCAGTGATAGCTCTCGAAGTATAATATAATATAATATAGAATAGCTCTCGAAGATAGCTATTCCGGCGGCTAGCTTCCCACGCTATGCGTGCCGTCCTCGCACCTGTTAAAGCTTTTCCTGGACGCTAGAACTATACTATTCCTACGCAACCTTGAGCTATCGGAAAGCGCGTTTTCCACGCCTCGCCGGCGGAGAGGGGAGGCTTCGTTCCGGCCTCGAAGCTCTCCACATCCCCGTAAGGAGCCTGGTGGGGGTCTCGCGCTGACGATGCCCTCTCGGTGAGCGCATATTTTCCCCCTCATCTTTTAAGAGATTCAATGCATACAAGCATTTGTCTCGCAAACCAGATTTATTTCAAGGGAATTTTCCACGTCTCAATTATTTCTCTCGTCGTATTCGAGTGCTCATTGCCGTCTTATAGTTTGTTAACGAAGCTTCCCCTCAAGTCTAAATATTGTAAGGCAGTTTTTCGTGTGCGTATCATGGCCATGCATGCTTATATCGCCTTTCCGTTTCTCTACCACGGTTGCGCCTTAAAACCACGGCGCTGCAAGTTTGCTTTCTTTTCCTTCCCTCTTCTCCGCCCTTAAACTGGCTCTCTTAACTACTACACGCAGAGGCAAGAAACAGCGCGCGCTTTAGATCCTATAGATGAGATGAATATTTACAATTATTATTAGGGTTATAATTATATTCGAGTGCTGATTGCCGTGTTATAGTTTGTTAACGAAACTACCCCTCAATTTTAAATATTAAAAGGCAGTTTGTCGTGTGCGTATCATGGCCACGCATCCTTATATCGCCTTTCCGTTTCTCTACCACGGTTGCGCTTTAAAACCACGGCGCTGCAAGTTTGCTTTCCTTTCCTTCCCTCTTCTCCGCCCTTAAAGTGGCTCTCTTAACTACTACACGCAGATACAAAGAAACAGCACGCGCATGCGATCGCATAGATGAGATGAATACATATATATAGAAAAGCATCAGTCATAGCTCTCGAAGTATAATATAATATAATATAGAATAGCTCTCGAAGATAGCTATTCCGTCGGCTAGCTTCCCACGCTATGCGTGCCGTCCTCGCACCTGTTAAAGCTTTTCCTGGACGCTAGAACTATACTATTCCTACGCAACCTTGAGCGATCGGATAGCGCGTTTTCCACGCCTGGCCGGCGGAGAGGGGAGGCTTCGTTCCGGCCGCGAAGCTCTCCACATCCCCGTAAGGAGCCTGGTGGTGGTCTCGCGCTGACGATGCCCTCTCGGTGAGCGCATATTTCCCCCCTCATCTTTTAAGAGATTCAATACATACAAGCATTTGTCTCGCAAACCAGATTTATTTCAAGGGAATTTTCCACGTCTCAATTATTTCTCTCGTCGTATTCGAGTGCTCATTGCCGTGTTATAGTTTGTTAACGAAGCTTCCCCTCAAGTCTAAATATTGTAAGGCAGTTTGTCGTGTGCGTATCATGGCCACGCATGCTTATATCGCCTTTCCGTTTCTCTACCATGGTTGCGCCTTAAAACCACGGCGCTGCAAGTTTGCTTTCTTTTCCTTCCCTCTTTTCCGCCCTTAAACTGGCTCTCTTAACTACTACACGCAGAGGCAAGAAACAGCGCGCGCTTTAGATCCTATAGATGAGATGAATATTTACAATTATTATTAGGGTTATAATTATTTTCGAGTGCTCATTGCCGTGTTATAGGTTGTTAACGAAACTACCCCTCAATTCTAAATATTGTAAGGCAGTTTGTCGTGTGCGTATCATGGACACGCATGCTTCTATCGCCTTTCCGTTTCTCTACCACGGTTGCGCTTTAAAACCACGGCGCTGCAAGTTTGCTTTCCTTTCCTTCCCTCTTCTCCGCCCTTAAACTGGCTCTCTTAACTACTACACGCAGAGACAAAGAAACAGCACGCGCATGCGATCGCATAGATGAGATGAATACATATATATAGAAAAGCATCAGTGATAGCTCTCGAAGTATAATATAATATAATATAGAATAGCTCTCGAAGATAGCTATTCCGGCGGCTAGCTTCCCACGCTATGCGTGCCGTCCTCGCACCTGTTAAAGCTTTTCCTGGACGCTAGAACTATACGATTCCTACGCAACCTTGAGCGATCGGAAAGCGCGTTTTCCACGCCTCGCCGGCGGAGAGGGGAGGCTTCGTTCCGGCCGCGAAGCTCTCCACATCCCCGTAAGGAGCCTGGTGGTGGTCTCGCGCTGACGATGCCCTCTCGGTGAGCGCATATTTTCCCCCTCATCTTTTAAGAGATTCAATGCATACAAGCATTTGTCTCGCAAACCAGATTTATTTCAAGGGAATTTTCCACGTCTCAATTATTTCTCTCGTCGTATTCGAGTGCTCATTGCCGTCTTATAGTTTGTTAACGAAGCTTCCCCTCAAGTCTAAATATTGTAAGGCAGTTTGTCGTGTGCGTATCATGGCCATGCATGCTTATATCGCCTTTCCGTTTCTCTACCACGGTTGCGCTTTAAAACCACGGCGTGGCAAGTTTGCTTTCCTTTCCTTCCCTCTTCTCCGCCCTTAAACTGGCTCTCTTAACTACTACACGCAGAGACAAAGAAACAGCACGCACATGCGATCGCATAGATGATATGAATACATATATATAGAAAAGCATCAGTCATAGCTCTCGAAGTATAATATAATATAATATAGAATAGCTCTCGAAGATAGCTATTCCGGCGGCTAGCTTCCCACGCTATGCGTGCCGTCCTCGCACCTGTTAAAGCTTTTCCTGGACGCTAGAACTATGCTATTCATACGCAACCTTGAGCGATCGGAAAGCGCGTTTTCCACGCCTGGCCGGCGGAGAGGGGAGGCTTCGTTCCGGCCGCGAAGCTCTCCACATCCCCGTAAGGAGCCTGGTGGTGGTCTCGCGCTGACGATGCCCTCTCGGTGAGCGCATATTTCCCCCCTCGTCTTTTAAGAGATTCAATACATACAAGCATTTGTCTCGCAAACCAGATTTATTTCAAGGGAATTTTCCACGTCTCAATTATTTCTCTCGTCGTATTCGAGTCCTCATTGCCGTGTTATAGTTTGTTAACGAAGCTTCCCCTCAAGTCTAAATATTTTAAGGCAGTTTGTCGTGTGCGTATCATGGCCACGCATTCTTATATCGCCTTTCCGTTTCTCTACCATGGTTGCGCCTTAAAACCACGGCGCTGCAAGTTTGCTTTCTTTTCCTTCCCTCTTTTCCGCCCTTAAACTGGCTCTCTTAACTACTACACGCAGAGGCAAGAAACAGCGCGCGCTTTAGATCCTATAGATGAGATGAATATTTACAATTATTATTAGGGTTATAATTATATTCGAGTGCTGATTGCCGTGTTATAGGTTGTTAACGAAACTACCCCTCAATTCTAAATATTGTAAGGCAGTTTGTCGTGTGCGTATCATGGACACGCATGCTTATATCGCCTTTCCGTTTCGCTACCACGGTTGCGCTTTAAAACCACGGCGCTGCAAGTTTGCTTTCCTTTCCTTCCCTCTTCTCCGCCCTTAAACTGGCTCTCTTAACTACTACACGCAGAGACAAAGAAACAGCACGCGCATGCGATCGCATAGATGAGATGAATACATATATATAGAAAAGCATCAGTGATAGCTCTCGAAGTATAATATAATATAATATAGAATAGCTCTCGAAGATAGCTATTCCGGCGGCTAGCTTCCCACGCTATGCGTGCCGTCCTCGCACCTGTTAAAGCTTTTCCTGGACGCTAGAACTATACTATTCCTACGCAACCTTGAGCTATCGGAAAGCGCGTTTTCCACGCCTCGCCGGCGGAGAGGGGAGGCTTCGTTCCGGCCTCGAAGCTCTCCACATCCCCGTAAGGAGCCTGGTGGGGGTCTCGCGCTGACGATGCCCTCTCGGTGAGCGCATATTTTCCCCCTCATCTTTTAAGAGATTCAATGCATACAAGCATTTGTCTCGCAAACCAGATTTATTTCAAGGGAATTTTCCACGTCTCAATTATTTCTCTCGTCGTATTCGAGTGCTCATTGCCGTCTTATAGTTTGTTAACGAAGCTTCCCCTCAAGTCTAAATATTGTAAGGCAGTTTTTCGTGTGCGTATCATGGCCATGCATGCTTATATCGCCTTTCCGTTTCTCTACCACGGTTGCGCCTTAAAACCACGGCGCTGCAAGTTTGCTTTCTTTTCCTTCCCTCTTCTCCGCCCTTAAACTGGCTCTCTTAACTACTACACGCAGAGGCAAGAAACAGCGCGCGCTTTAGATCCTATAGATGAGATGAATATTTACAATTATTATTAGGGTTATAATTATATTCGAGTGCTGATTGCCGTGTTATAGTTTGTTAACGAAACTACCCCTCAATTTTAAATATTAAAAGGCAGTTTGTCGTGTGCGTATCATGGCCACGCATCCTTATATCGCCTTTCCGTTTCTCTACCACGGTTGCGCTTTAAAACCACGGCGCTGCAAGTTTGCTTTCCTTTCCTTCCCTCTTCTCCGCCCTTAAAGTGGCTCTCTTAACTACTACACGCAGATACAAAGAAACAGCACGCGCATGCGATCGCATAGATGAGATGAATACATATATATAGAAAAGCATCAGTCATAGCTCTCGAAGTATAATATAATATAATATAGAATAGCTCTCGAAGATAGCTATTCCGTCGGCTAGCTTCCCACGCTATGCGTGCCGTCCTCGCACCTGTTAAAGCTTTTCCTGGACGCTAGAACTATACTATTCCTACGCAACCTTGAGCGATCGGATAGCGCGTTTTCCACGCCTGGCCGGCGGAGAGGGGAGGCTTCGTTCCGGCCGCGAAGCTCTCCACATCCCCGTAAGGAGCCTGGTGGTGGTCTCGCGCTGACGATGCCCTCTCGGTGAGCGCATATTTCCCCCCTCATCTTTTAAGAGATTCAATACATACAAGCATTTGTCTCGCAAACCAGATTTATTTCAAGGGAATTTTCCACGTCTCAATTATTTCTCTCGTCGTACTCGAGTGCTCATTGCCGTGTTATAGTTTGTTAACGAAGCTTCCCTTCAAGTCTAAATATTGTAAGGCAGTTTGTCGTGTGCGTATCATGGCCACGCATGCTTATATCGCCTTTCCGTTTCTCCACCACGGTTGCGCCTTAAAACCACGGCGCTGCAAGTTTGCTTTCTTTTCCTTCCCTCTTCTCCGCCCTTAAACTGGCTCTCTTAACTACTACACGCAGAGGCAAGAAACAGTGCGCGCTTTAGATCCTATAGATGAGATGAATATTTACAATTATTATTAGGGTTATAATTATTTTCGAGTGCTGATTGCCGTGTTATAGTTTGTTAACGAAACTACCCCTCAATTCTAAATATTGTATGGCAGTTTGTCGTGTGCGTATCATGGCCACGCATGCTTATATCGCCTTTCCGTTTCTCTACCACGGTTGCGCTTTAAAACCACGGCGCTGGAAGTTTGCTTTCCTTTCCTTCCCTCTTCTCCGCCCTTAAACTGGCTCTCTTAACTACTACACGCAGAGACAAAGAAACAGCACGCGCATGCGATCGCATAGATGAGATGAACACATATATATAGAAAAGCATCAGTCATAGCTCTCGAAGTATAATATAATATAATATAGAATAGCTCACGAAGATAGCTATTCCGGCGGCTAGCTTCCCACGCTATGCGTGCCGTCCTCGCACCTGTTAAAGCTTTTCCTGGACGCTAGAACTATACTATTCCTACGCAACCTTGAGCGATCGGAAAGCGCGTTTTCCACGCCTGGCTGGCGGAGAGGAGATGCCTCGTTCCGGCCGCGAAGCTCTCCACATCCCCGTAAGGAGCCTGGTGGTGGTCTCGCGCTGACGATGCCCTCTCGGTGAGCGCATATTTTCCCCCTCATCTTTTAAGAGATTCAATGCATACAAGCATTTGTCTCGCAAACCAGATTTATTTCAAGGGAATTTTCCACGTCTCAATTATTTCTCTCGTCGTATTCGAGTGCTCATTGCCGTCTTATACTTTGTTAACGAAGCTTCCCCTCAAGTCTAAATATTGTAAGGCAGTTTTTCGTGTGCGTATCATGGCCATGCATGCTTATATCGCCTTTCCGTTTCTCTACCACGGTTGCGCCTTAAAACCACGGCGCTGCAAGTTTGCTTTCTTTTCCTTCCCTCTTCTCCGCCCTTAAACTGGCTCTCTTAACTACTACACGCAGAGGCAAGAAACAGCGCGCGCTTTAGATCCTATAGATGAGATGAATATTTACAATTATTATTAGGGTTATAATTATATTCGAGTGCTGATTGCCGTGTTATAGTTTGTTAACGAAACTACCCCTCAATTTTAAATATTAAAAGGCAGTTTGTCGTGTGCGTATCATGGCCACGCATCCTTATATCGCCTTTCCGTTTCTCTACCACGGTTGCGCTTTAAAACCACGGCGCTGCAAGTTTGCTTTCCTTTCCTTCCCTCTTCTCCGCCCTTAAAGTGGCTCTCTTAACTACTACACGCAGATACAAAGAAACAGCACGCGCATGCGATCGCATAGATGAGATGAATACATATATATAGAAAAGCATCAGTCATAGCTCTCGAAGTATAATATAATATAATATAGAATAGCTCTCGAAGATAGCTATTCCGGCGGCTAGCTTCCCACGCTATGCGTGCCGTCCTCGCACCTGTTAAAGCTTTTCCTGGACGCTAGAACTATACTATTCCTACGCAACCTTGAGCGATCGGATAGCGCGTTTTCCACGCCTGGCCGGCGGAGAGGGGAGGCTTCGTTCCGGCCGCGAAGCTCTCCACATCCCCGTAAGGAGCCTGGTGGTGGTCTCGCGCTGACGATGCCCTCTCGGTGAGCGCATATTTCCCCCCTCATCTTTTAAGAGATTCAATACATACAAGCATTTGTCTCGCAAACCAGATTTATTTCAAGGGAATTTTCCACGTCTCAATTATTTCTCTCGTCGTATTCGAGTGCTCATTGCCGTGTTATAGTTTGTTAACGAAGCTTCCCTTCAAGTCTAAATATTGTAAGGCAGTTTGTCGTGTGCGTATCATGGCCACGCATGCTTACATCGCCTTTCCGTTTCTCCACCACGGTTGCGCCTTAAAACCACGGCGCTGCAAGTTTGCTTTCTTTTCCTTCCCTCTTCTCCGCCCTTAAACTGGCTCTCTTAACTACTACACGCAGAGGCAAGAAACAGTGCGCGCTTTAGATCCTATAGATGAGATGAATATTTACAATTATTATTAGGGTTATAATTATTTTCGAGTGCTGATTGCCGTGTTATAGTTTGTTAACGAAACTACCCCTCAATTCTAAATATTGTATGGCAGTTTGTCGTGTGCGTATCATGGCCACGCATGCTTATATCGCCTTTCCGTTTCTCTACCACGGTTGCGCTTTAAAACCACGGCGCTGCAAGTTTGCTTTCCTTTCCTTCCCTCTTCTCCGCCCTTAAACTGGCTCTCTTAACTACTACACGCAGAGACAAAGAAACAGCACGCGCATGCGATCGAATAGATGAGATGAACACATATATATAGAAAAGCATCAGTCATAGCTCTCGAAGTATAATATAATATAATATAGAATAGCTCACGAAGATAGCTATTCCGGCGGCTAGCTTCCCACGCTATGCGTGCCGTCCTCGCACCTGTTAAAGCTTTTCCTGGACGCTAGAACTATACTATTCCTACGCAACCTTGAGCGATCGGAAAGCGCGTTTTCCACGCCTGGCTGGCGGAGAGGAGATGCCTCGTTCCGGCCGCGAAGCTCTCCACATCCCCGTAAGGAGCCTGGTGGTGGTCTCGCGCTGACGATGCCCTCTCGGTGAGCGCATATTTCCCCCCTCATCTTTTAAGAGATTCAATACATACAAGCATTTGTCTCGCAAACCAGATTTATTTCAAGGGAATTTTCCACGTCTCAATTATTTCTCTCGTCGTATTCGAGTGCTCATTGCCGTGTTATAGTTTGTTAACGAAGCTTCCCCTCAAGTCTAAATATTGTAAGGCAGTTTGTCGTGTGCGTATCATGGCCACGCATGCTTATATCGCCTTTCCGTTTCTCTACCACGGTTGCGCCTTAAACCCACGGCGCTGCAAGTTTGCTTTCTTTTCCTTCCCTCTTCTCCGCCCTTAAACTGGCTCTCTTAACTACTACACGCAGAGGCAAGAAACAGCGCGCGCTTTAGATCCTATAGATGAGATGAATATTTACAATTATTTTTAGGGTTATAATTATATTCGAGTGCTGATTGCCGTGTTATAGTTTGTTAACGAAACTACCCCTCCCTTCTAAATATTGTAAGGCAGTTTGTCGTGTGCGTATCATGGCCACGCATGCTTATATCGCCTTTCCGTTTCTCTACCACGGTTGCGCTTTAAAACCACGGCGCTGCAAGTTTGCTTTCCTTTCCTTCCCTATTCGCCCTTAAACTGGCTCTCTTAACTACTACACGCAGAGACAATGAAACAGCACGCGCATGTGATCGCATAGATGAGATGAATACATATATATAGAAAAGCATCAGTCATAACTCTCGAAGTATAATATAATATAATATAGAATAGCTCTCGAAGATAGCTATTCCGGCGGCTAGCTTCCCACGCTATGCGTGCCGTCCTCGCACCTGTTAAAGCTTTTCCTGGACGCTAGAACTATACTATTCCTACGCAACCTTGAGCGATCGGAAAGCGCGTTTTCCACGCCTGGCCGGCGGAGAGGGGAGGCTTCGTTCCGGCCGCGAAGCTCTCCACATCCCCGTAAGGAGCCTGGTGGTGGTCTCGGGCTGACGATGCCCTCTCGGTGAGCGCATATTTCCCCCCTCATCTTTTAACAGATTCAATACATACAAGCATTTGTCTCGCAAACCAGATTTATTTCAAGGGAATTTTCCACGTCTCAATTATTTCTCTCGTCGTATTCGAGTGCTCATTGCCGTGTTATAGTTTGTTAACGAAGCTTCCCCTCAAGTCTAAATATTGTACGGCAGTTTGTCGTGTGCGTATCATGGCCACGCATGCTTATATCGCCTTTCCGTTTCTCTAGCACGGTTGCGCCTTAAAACCACGGGGCTGCAAGTTTGCTTTCTTTTCCTTCCCTCTTCTCCGCCCTTAAACTGGCTCTCTTAACTACTACACGCAGAGGCAAGAAACAGCGCGCGCTTTAGATCATATAGATGAGATGAATATTTACAATTATTATTAGGGTTATAATTATATTTGAGTGCTGATTGCCGTGTTATAGTTTGTTAACGAAACTACCCCTCAATTCTAAATATTGTAAGGCAGTTTGTCGTGTGCGTATCATGGCCACGCATGCTTATATCGCCTTTCCGTTTCTCTACCACGCTTGCGCTTTAAAACCACGGCGCTGCAAGTTTGCTTTCCTTTCCTTCCCTCTTCTCCGCCCTTAAACTGGCTCTCTTAACTACTACACGCAGAGACAAAGAAAGAGCACGCGCATGCGATCGCATAGATGATATGAATACATATATATAGAAAAGCATCAGTCATAGCTCTCGAAGTATAATATAATATAATATAGAATAGCTCTCGAAGATAGCTATTCCGGCGGCTAGCTTCCCACGCTATGCGTGCCGTCCTCGCACCTGTTAAAGCTTTTCCTGGACGCTAGAACTATACTATTCCTACGCAACCTTGAGCGATCGGAAAGCGCGTTTTCCACGCCTGGCCGGCGGAGAGGGGAGGCTTCGTTCCGGCCGCGAAGCTCTCCACATCCCCGTAAGGAGCCTGGTGGTGGTCTCGGGCTGACGATGCCCTCTCGGTGAGCGCATATTTCCCCCCTCATCTTTTAAGAGATTCAATACATACAAGCATTTGTCTCGCAAACCAGATTTATTTCAAGGGAATTTTCCACGTCTCAATTATTTCTCTCGTCGTATTCGAGTCCTCATTGCCGTGTTATAGTTTGTTAACGAAGCTTCCCCTCAAGTCTAAATATTTTAAGGCAGTTTGTCGTGTGCGTATCATGGCCACGCATTCTTATATCGCCTTTCCGTTTCTCTACCATGGTTGCGCCTTAAAACCACGGCGCTGCAAGTTTGCTTTCTTTTCCTTCCCTCTTTTCCGCCCTTAAACTGGCTCTCTTAACTACTACACGCAGAGGCAAGAAACAGCGCGCGCTTTAGATCCTATAGATGAGATGAATATTTACAATTATTATTAGGGTTATAATTATATTCGAGTGCTGATTGCCGTGTTATAGGTTGTTAACGAAACTACCCCTCAATTCTAAATATTGTAAGGCAGTTTGTCGTGTGCGTATCATGGACACGCATGCTTATATCGCCTTTCCGTTTCGCTACCACGGTTGCGCTTTAAAACCACGGCGCTGCAAGTTTGCTTTCCTTTCCTTCCCTCTTCTCCGCCCTTAAACTGGCTCTCTTAACTACTACACGCAGAGACAAAGAAACAGCACGCGCATGCGATCGCATAGATGAGATGAATACATATATATAGAAAAGCATCAGTGATAGCTCTCGAAGTATAATATAATATAATATAGAATAGCTCTCGAAGATAGCTATTCCGGCGGCTAGCTTCCCACGCTATGCGTGCCGTCCTCGCACCTGTTAAAGCTTTTCCTGGACGCTAGAACTATACTATTCCTACGCAACCTTGAGCTATCGGAAAGCGCGTTTTCCACGCCTCGCCGGCGGAGAGGGGAGGCTTCGTTCCGGCCTCGAAGCTCTCCACATCCCCGTAAGGAGCCTGGTGGGGGTCTCGCGCTGACGATGCCCTCTCGGTGAGCGCATATTTTCCCCCTCATCTTTTAAGAGATTCAATGCATACAAGCATTTGTCTCGCAAACCAGATTTATTTCAAGGGAATTTTCCACGTCTCAATTATTTCTCTCGTCGTATTCGAGTGCTCATTGCCGTCTTATAGTTTGTTAACGAAGCTTCCCCTCAAGTCTAAATATTGTAAGGCAGTTTTTCGTGTGCGTATCATGGCCATGCATGCTTATATCGCCTTTCCGTTTCTCTACCACGGTTGCGCCTTAAAACCACGGCGCTGCAAGTTTGCTTTCTTTTCCTTCCCTCTTCTCCGCCCTTAAACTGGCTCTCTTAACTACTACACGCAGAGGCAAGAAACAGCGCGCGCTTTAGATCCTATAGATGAGATGAATATTTACAATTATTATTAGGGTTATAATTATATTCGAGTGCTGATTGCCGTGTTATAGTTTGTTAACGAAACTACCCCTCAATTTTAAATATTAAAAGGCAGTTTGTCGTGTGCGTATCATGGCCACGCATCCTTATATCGCCTTTCCGTTTCTCTACCACGGTTGCGCTTTAAAACCACGGCGCTGCAAGTTTGCTTTCCTTTCCTTCCCTCTTCTCCGCCCTTAAAGTGGCTCTCTTAACTACTACACGCAGATACAAAGAAACAGCACGCGCATGCGATCGCATAGATGAGATGAATACATATATATAGAAAAGCATCAGTCATAGCTCTCGAAGTATAATATAATATAATATAGAATAGCTCTCGAAGATAGCTATTCCGGCGGCTAGCTTCCCACGCTATGCGTGCCGTCCTCGCACCTGTTAAAGCTTTTCCTGGACGCTAGAACTATACTATTCCTACGCAACCTTGAGCGATCGGATAGCGCGTTTTCCACGCCTGGCCGGCGGAGAGGGGAGGCTTCGTTCCGGCCGCGAAGCTCTCCACATCCCCGTAAGGAGCCTGGTGGTGGTCTCGCGCTGACGATGCCCTCTCGGTGAGCGCATATTTCCCCCCTCATCTTTTAAGAGATTCAATACATACAAGCATTTGTCTCGCAAACCAGATTTATTTCAAGGGAATTTTCCACGTCTCAATTATTTCTCTCGTCGTACTCGAGTGCTCATTGCCGTGTTATAGTTTGTTAACGAAGCTTCCCTTCAAGTCTAAATATTGTAAGGCAGTTTGTCGTGTGCGTATCATGGCCACGCATGCTTATATCGCCTTTCCGTTTCTCCACCACGGTTGCGCCTTAAAACCACGGCGCTGCAAGTTTGCTTTCTTTTCCTTCCCTCTTCTCCGCCCTTAAACTGGCTCTCTTAACTACTACACGCAGAGGCAAGAAACAGTGCGCGCTTTAGATCCTATAGATGAGATGAATATTTACAATTATTATTAGGGTTATAATTATTTTCGAGTGCTGATTGCCGTGTTATAGTTTGTTAACGAAACTACCCCTCAATTCTAAATATTGTATGGCAGTTTGTCGTGTGCGTATCATGGCCACGCATGCTTATATCGCCTTTCCGTTTCTCTACCACGGTTGCGCTTTAAAACCACGGCGCTGGAAGTTTGCTTTCCTTTCCTTCCCTCTTCTCCGCCCTTAAACTGGCTCTCTTAACTACTACACGCAGAGACAAAGAAACAGCACGCGCATGCGATCGAATAGATGAGATGAACACATATATATAGAAAAGCATCAGTCATAGCTCTCGAAGTATAATATAATATAATATAGAATAGCTCACGAAGATAGCTATTCCGGCGGCTAGCCTCCCACGCTATGCGTGCCGTCCTCGCACCTGTTAAAGCTTTTCCTGGACGCTAGAACTATACTATTCCTACGCAACCTTGAGCGATCGGAAAGCGCGTTTTCCACGCCTGGCTGGCGGAGAGGAGATGCCTCGTTCCGGCCGCGAAGCTCTCCACATCCCCGTAAGGAGCCTGGTGGTGGTCTCGCGCTGACGATGCCCTCTCGGTGAGCGCATATTTCCCCCCTCATCTTTTAAGAGATTCAATACATACAAGCATTTGTCTCGCAAACCAGATTTATTTCAAGGGAATTTTCCACGTCTCAATTATTTCTCTCGTCGTATTCGAGTGCTCATTGCCGTGTTATAGTTTGTTAACGAAGCTTCCCCTCAAGTCTAAATATTGTAAGGCAGTTTGTCGTGTGCGTATCATGGCCACGCATGCTTATATCGCCTTTCCGTTTCTCTACCACGGTTGCGCCTTAAACCCACGGCGCTGCAAGTTTGCTTTCTTTTCCTTCCCTCTTCTCCGCCCTTAAACTGGCTCTCTTAACTACTACACGCAGAGGCAAGAAACAGCGCGCGCTTTAGATCCTATAGATGAGATGAATATTTACAATTATTTTTAGGGTTATAATTATATTCGAGTGCTGATTGCCGTGTTATAGTTTGTTAACGAAACTACCCCTCCCTTCTAAATATTGTAAGGCAGTTTGTCGTGTGCGTATCATGGCCACGCATGCTTATATCGCCTTTCCGTTTCTCTACCACGGTTGCGCTTTAAAACCACGGCGCTGCAAGTTTGCTTTCCTTTCCTTCCCTATTCGCCCTTAAACTGGCTCTCTTAACTACTACACGCAGAGACAATGAAACAGCACGCGCATGTGATCGCATAGATGAGATGAATACATATATATAGAAAAGCATCAGTCATAACTCTCGAAGTATAATATAATATAATATAGAATAGCTCTCGAAGATAGCTATTCCGGCGGCTAGCTTCCCACGCTATGCGTGCCGTCCTCGCACCTGTTAAAGCTTTTCCTGGACGCTAGAACTATACTATTCCTACGCAACCTTGAGCGATCGGAAAGCGCGTTTTCCACGCCTGGCCGGCGGAGAGGGGAGGCTTCGTTCCGGCCGCGAAGCTCTCCACATCCCCGTAAGGAGCCTGGTGGTGGTCTCGGGCTGACGATGCCCTCTCGGTGAGCGCATATTTCCCCCCTCATCTTTTAACAGATTCAATACATACAAGCATTTGTCTCGCAAACCAGATTTATTTCAAGGGAATTTTCCACGTCTCAATTATTTCTCTCGTCGTATTCGAGTGCTCATTGCCGTGTTATAGTTTGTTAACGAAGCTTCCCCTCAAGTCTAAATATTGTACGGCAGTTTGTCGTGTGCGTATCATGGCCACGCATGCTTATATCGCCTTTCCGTTTCTCTAGCACGGTTGCGCCTTAAAACCACGGGGCTGCAAGTTTGCTTTCTTTTCCTTCCCTCTTCTCCGCCCTTAAACTGGCTCTCTTAACTACTACACGCAGAGGCAAGAAACAGCGCGCGCTTTAGATCATATAGATGAGATGAATATTTACAATTATTATTAGGGTTATAATTATATTTGAGTGCTGATTGCCGTGTTATAGTTTGTTAACGAAACTACCCCTCAATTCTAAATATTGTAAGGCAGTTTGTCGTGTGCGTATCATGGCCACGCATGCTTATATCGCCTTTCCGTTTCTCTACCACGCTTGCGCTTTAAAACCACGGCGCTGCAAGTTTGCTTTCCTTTCCTTCCCTCTTCTCCGCCCTTAAACTGGCTCTCTTAACTACTACACGCAGAGACAAAGAAAGAGCACGCGCATGCGATCGCATAGATGATATGAATACATATATATAGAAAAGCATCAGTCATAGCTCTCGAAGTATAATATAATATAATATAGAATAGCTCTCGAAGATAGCTATTCCGGCGGCTAGCTTCCCACGCTATGCGTGCCGTCCTCGCACCTGTTAAAGCTTTTCCTGGACGCTAGAACTATACTATTCCTACGCAACCTTGAGCGATCGGAAAGCGCGTTTTCCACGCCTGGCCGGCGGAGAGGGGAGGCTTCGTTCCGGCCGCGAAGCTCTCCACATCCCCGTAAGGAGCCTGGTGGTGGTCTCGGGCTGACGATGCCCTCTCGGTGAGCGCATATTTCCCCCCTCATCTTTTAAGAGATTCAATACATACAAGCATTTGTCTCGCAAACCAGATTTATTTCAAGGGAATTTTCCACGTCTCAATTATTTCTCTCGTCGTATTCGAGTCCTCATTGCCGTGTTATAGTTTGTTAACGAAGCTTCCCCTCAAGTCTAAATATTTTAAGGCAGTTTGTCGTGTGCGTATCATGGCCACGCATTCTTATATCGCCTTTCCGTTTCTCTACCATGGTTGCGCCTTAAAACCACGGCGCTGCAAGTTTGCTTTCTTTTCCTTCCCTCTTTTCCGCCCTTAAACTGGCTCTCTTAACTACTACACGCAGAGGCAAGAAACAGCGCGCGCTTTAGATCCTATAGATGAGATGAATATTTACAATTATTATTAGGGTTATAATTATATTCGAGTGCTGATTGCCGTGTTATAGGTTGTTAACGAAACTACCCCTCAATTCTAAATATTGTAAGGCAGTTTGTCGTGTGCGTATCATGGACACGCATGCTTATATCGCCTTTCCGTTTCGCTACCACGGTTGCGCTTTAAAACCACGGCGCTGCAAGTTTGCTTTCCTTTCCTTCCCTCTTCTCCGCCCTTAAACTGGCTCTCTTAACTACTACACGCAGAGACAAAGAAACAGCACGCGCATGCGATCGCATAGATGAGATGAATACATATATATAGAAAAGCATCAGTGATAGCTCTCGAAGTATAATATAATATAATATAGAATAGCTCTCGAAGATAGCTATTCCGGCGGCTAGCTTCCCACGCTATGCGTGCCGTCCTCGCACCTGTTAAAGCTTTTCCTGGACGCTAGAACTATACTATTCCTACGCAACCTTGAGCTATCGGAAAGCGCGTTTTCCACGCCTCGCCGGCGGAGAGGGGAGGCTTCGTTCCGGCCTCGAAGCTCTCCACATCCCCGTAAGGAGCCTGGTGGGGGTCTCGCGCTGACGATGCCCTCTCGGTGAGCGCATATTTTCCCCCTCATCTTTTAAGAGATTCAATGCATACAAGCATTTGTCTCGCAAACCAGATTTATTTCAAGGGAATTTTCCACGTCTCAATTATTTCTCTCGTCGTATTCGAGTGCTCATTGCCGTCTTATAGTTTGTTAACGAAGCTTCCCCTCAAGTCTAAATATTGTAAGGCAGTTTTTCGTGTGCGTATCATGGCCATGCATGCTTATATCGCCTTTCCGTTTCTCTACCACGGTTGCGCCTTAAAACCACGGCGCTGCAAGTTTGCTTTCTTTTCCTTCCCTCTTCTCCGCCCTTAAACTGGCTCTCTTAACTACTACACGCAGAGGCAAGAAACAGCGCGCGCTTTAGATCCTATAGATGAGATGAATATTTACAATTATTATTAGGGTTATAATTATATTCGAGTGCTGATTGCCGTGTTATAGTTTGTTAACGAAACTACCCCTCAATTTTAAATATTAAAAGGCAGTTTGTCGTGTGCGTATCATGGCCACGCATCCTTATATCGCCTTTCCGTTTCTCTACCACGGTTGCGCTTTAAAACCACGGCGCTGCAAGTTTGCTTTCCTTTCCTTCCCTCTTCTCCGCCCTTAAAGTGGCTCTCTTAACTACTACACGCAGATACAAAGAAACAGCACGCGCATGCGATCGCATAGATGAGATGAATACATATATATAGAAAAGCATCAGTCATAGCTCTCGAAGTATAATATAATATAATATAGAATAGCTCTCGAAGATAGCTATTCCGGCGGCTAGCTTCCCACGCTATGCGTGCCGTCCTCGCACCTGTTAAAGCTTTTCCTGGACGCTAGAACTATACTATTCCTACGCAACCTTGAGCGATCGGATAGCGCGTTTTCCACGCCTGGCCGGCGGAGAGGGGAGGCTTCGTTCCGGCCGCGAAGCTCTCCACATCCCCGTAAGGAGCCTGGTGGTGGTCTCGCGCTGACGATGCCCTCTCGGTGAGCGCATATTTCCCCCCTCATCTTTTAAGAGATTCAATACATACAAGCATTTGTCTCGCAAACCAGATTTATTTCAAGGGAATTTTCCACGTCTCAATTATTTCTCTCGTCGTACTCGAGTGCTCATTGCCGTGTTATAGTTTGTTAACGAAGCTTCCCTTCAAGTCTAAATATTGTAAGGCAGTTTGTCGTGTGCGTATCATGGCCACGCATGCTTATATCGCCTTTCCGTTTCTCCACCACGGTTGCGCCTTAAAACCACGGCGCTGCAAGTTTGCTTTCTTTTCCTTCCCTCTTCTCCGCCCTTAAACTGGCTCTCTTAACTACTACACGCAGAGGCAAGAAACAGTGCGCGCTTTAGATCCTATAGATGAGATGAATATTTACAATTATTATTAGGGTTATAATTATTTTCGAGTGCTGATTGCCGTGTTATAGTTTGTTAACGAAACTACCCCTCAATTCTAAATATTGTATGGCAGTTTGTCGTGTGCGTATCATGGCCACGCATGCTTATATCGCCTTTCCGTTTCTCTACCACGGTTGCGCTTTAAAACCACGGCGCTGGAAGTTTGCTTTCCTTTCCTTCCCTCTTCTCCGCCCTTAAACTGGCTCTCTTAACTACTACACGCAGAGACAAAGAAACAGCACGCGCATGCGATCGCATAGATGAGATGAACACATATATATAGAAAAGCATCAGTCATAGCTCTCGAAGTATAATATAATATAATATAGAATAGCTCACGAAGATAGCTATTCCGGCGGCTAGCTTCCCACGCTATGCGTGCCGTCCTCGCACCTGTTAAAGCTTTTCCTGGACGCTAGAACTATACTATTCCTACGCAACCTTGAGCGATCGGAAAGCGCGTTTTCCACGCCTGGCTGGCGGAGAGGAGATGCCTCGTTCCGGCCGCGAAGCTCTCCACATCCCCGTAAGGAGCCTGGTGGTGGTCTCGCGCTGACGATGCCCTCTCGGTGAGCGCATATTTTCCCCCTCATCTTTTAAGAGATTCAATGCATACAAGCATTTGTCTCGCAAACCAGATTTATTTCAAGGGAATTTTCCACGTCTCAATTATTTCTCTCGTCGTATTCGAGTGCTCATTGCCGTCTTATAGTTTGTTAACGAAGCTTCCCCTCAAGTCTAAATATTGTAAGGCAGTTTTTCGTGTGCGTATCATGGCCATGCATGCTTATATCGCCTTTCCGTTTCTCTACCACGGTTGCGCCTTAAAACCACGGCGCTGCAAGTTTGCTTTCTTTTCCTTCCCTCTTCTCCGCCCTTAAACTGGCTCTCTTAACTACTACACGCAGAGGCAAGAAACAGCGCGCGCTTTAGATCCTATAGATGAGATGAATATTTACAATTATTATTAGGGTTATAATTATATTCGAGTGCTGATTGCCGTGTTATAGTTTGTTAACGAAACTACCCCTCAATTTTAAATATTAAAAGGCAGTTTGTCGTGTGCGTATCATGGCCACGCATCCTTATATCGCCTTTCCGTTTCTCTACCACGGTTGCGCTTTAAAACCACGGCGCTGCAAGTTTGCTTTCCTTTCCTTCCCTCTTCTCCGCCCTTAAAGTGGCTCTCTTAACTACTACACGCAGATACAAAGAAACAGCACGCGCATGCGATCGCATAGATGAGATGAATACATATATATAGAAAAGCATCAGTCATAGCTCTCGAAGTATAATATAATATAATATAGAATAGCTCTCGAAGATAGCTATTCCGGCGGCTAGCTTCCCACGCTATGCGTGCCGTCCTCGCACCTGTTAAAGCTTTTCCTGGACGCTAGAACTATACTATTCCTACGCAACCTTGAGCGATCGGATAGCGCGTTTTCCACGCCTGGCCGGCGGAGAGGGGAGGCTTCGTTCCGGCCGCGAAGCTCTCCACATCCCCGTAAGGAGCCTGGTGGTGGTCTCGCGCTGACGATGCCCTCTCGGTGAGCGCATATTTCCCCCCTCATCTTTTAAGAGATTCAATACATACAAGCATTTGTCTCGCAAACCAGATTTATTTCAAGGGAATTTTCCACGTCTCAATTATTTCTCTCGTCGTATTCGAGTGCTCATTGCCGTGTTATAGTTTGTTAACGAAGCTTCCCTTCAAGTCTAAATATTGTAAGGCAGTTTGTCGTGTTCGTATCATGGCCACGCATGCTTATATCGCCTTTCCGTTTCTCCACCACGGTTGCGCCTTAAAACCACGGCGCTGCAAGTTTGCTTTCTTTTCCTTCCCTCTTCTCCGCCCTTAAACTGGCTCTCTTAACTACTACACGCAGAGGCAAGAAACAGTGCGCGCTTTAGATCCTATAGATGAGATGAATATTTACAATTATTATTAGGGTTATAATTATTTTCGAGTGCTGATTGCCGTGTTATAGTTTGTTAACGAAACTACCCCTCAATTCTAAATATTGTATGGCAGTTTGTCGTGTGCGTATCATGGCCACGCATGCTTATATCGCCTTTCCGTTTCTCTACCACGGTTGCGCTTTAAAACCACGGCGCTGCAAGTTTGCTTTCCTTTCCTTCCCTCTTCTCCGCCCTTAAACTGGCTCTCTTAACTACTACACGCAGAGACAAAGAAACAGCACGCGCATGCGATCGAATAGATGAGATGAACACATATATATAGAAAAGCATCAGTCATAGCTCTCGAAGTATAATATAATATAATATAGAATAGCTCACGAAGATAGCTATTCCGGCGGCTAGCTTCCCACGCTATGCGTGCCGTCCTCGCACCTGTTAAAGCTTTTCCTGGACGCTAGAACTATACTATTCCTACGCAACCTTGAGCGATCGGAAAGCGCGTTTTCCACGCCTGGCTGGCGGAGAGGAGATGCCTCGTTCCGGCCGCGAAGCTCTCCACATCCCCGTAAGGAGCCTGGTGGTGGTCTCGCGCTGACGATGCCCTCTCGGTGAGCGCATATTTCCCCCCTCATCTTTTAAGAGATTCAATACATACAAGCATTTGTCTCGCAAACCAGATTTATTTCAAGGGAATTTTCCACGTCTCAATTATTTCTCTCGTCGTATTCGAGTGCTCATTGCCGTGTTATAGTTTGTTAACGAAGCTTCCCCTCAAGTCTAAATATTGTAAGGCAGTTTGTCGTGTGCGTATCATGGCCACGCATGCTTATATCGCCTTTCCGTTTCTCTACCACGGTTGCGCCTTAAACCCACGGCGCTGCAAGTTTGCTTTCTTTTCCTTCCCTCTTCTCCGCCCTTAAACTGGCTCTCTTAACTACTACACGCAGAGGCAAGAAACAGCGCGAGCTTTAGATCCTATAGATGAGATGAATATTTACAATTATTTTTAGGGTTATAATTATATTCGAGTGCTGATTGCCGTGTTATAGTTTGTTAACGAAACTACCCCTCCCTTCTAAATATTGTAAGGCAGTTTGTCGTGTGCGTATCATGGCCACGCATGCTTATATCGCCTTTCCGTTTCTCTACCACGGTTGCGCTTTAAAACCACGGCGCTGCAAGTTTGCTTTCCTTTCCTTCCCTATTCGCCCTTAAACTGGCTCTCTTAACTACTACACGCAGAGACAATGAAACAGCACGCGCATGTGATCGCATAGATGAGATGAATACATATATATAGAAAAGCATCAGTCATAACTCTCGAAGTATAATATAATATAATATAGAATAGCTCTCGAAGATAGCTATTCCGGCGGCTAGCTTCCCACGCTATGCGTGCCGTCCTCGCACCTGTTAAAGCTTTTCCTGGACGCTAGAACTATACTATTCCTACGCAACCTTGAGCGATCGGAAAGCGCGTTTTCCACGCCTGGCCGGCGGAGAGGGGAGGCTTCGTTCCGGCCGCGAAGCTCTCCACATCCCCGTAAGGAGCCTGGTGGTGGTCTCGGGCTGACGATGCCCTCTCGGTGAGCGCATATTTCCCCCCTCATCTTTTAACAGATTCAATACATACAAGCATTTGTCTCGCAAACCAGATTTATTTCAAGGGAATTTTCCACGTCTCAATTATTTCTCTCGTCGTATTCGAGTGCTCATTGCCGTGTTATAGTTTGTTAACGAAGCTTCCCCTCAAGTCTAAATATTGTACGGCAGTTTGTCGTGTGCGTATCATGGCCACGCATGCTTATATCGCCTTTCCGTTTCTCTAGCACGGTTGCGCCTTAAAACCACGGGGCTGCAAGTTTGCTTTCTTTTCCTTCCCTCTTCTCCGCCCTTAAACTGGCTCTCTTAACTACTACACGCAGAGGCAAGAAACAGCGCGCGCTTTAGATCATATAGATGAGATGAATATTTACAATTATTATTAGGGTTATAATTATATTTGAGTGCTGATTGCCGTGTTATAGTTTGTTAACGAAACTACCCCTCAATTCTAAATATTGTAAGGCAGTTTGTCGTGTGCGTATCATGGCCACGCATGCTTATATCGCCTTTCCGTTTCTCTACCACGCTTG
Source organism: Dermacentor variabilis (assembly GCF_050947875.1). Lineage (NCBI taxonomy): Eukaryota > Metazoa > Arthropoda > Arachnida > Ixodida > Ixodidae > Dermacentor > Dermacentor variabilis. The sequence continues at coordinate 129,195 of NW_027460555.1, read as the reverse complement.
CGCTTTAAAACCACGGCGCTGCAAGTTTGCTTTCCTTTCCTTCCCTCTTCTCCGCCCTTAAACTGGCTCTCTTAACTACTACACGCAGAGACAAAGAAAGAGCACGCGCATGCGATCGCATAGATGATATGAATACATATATATAGAAAAGCATCAGTCATAGCTCTCGAAGTATAATATAATATAATATAGAATAGCTCTCGAAGATAGCTATTCCGGCGGCTAGCTTCCCACGCTATGCGTGCCGTCCTCGCACCTGTTAAAGCTTTTCCTGGACGCTAGAACTATACTATTCCTACGCAACCTTGAGCGATCGGAAAGCGCGTTTTCCACGCCTGGCCGGCGGAGAGGGCAGGCTTCGTTCCGGCCGCGAAGCTCTCCACATCCCCGTAAGGAGCCTGGTGGTGGTCTTGCGCTGACGATGCCCTCTCGGTGAGCGCATATTTCCCCCCTCATCTTTTAAGAGATTCAATACATACAAGCATTTGTCTCGCAAACCAGATTTATTTCAAGGGAATTTTCCACGTCTCAATTATTTCTCTCGTCGTATTCGAGTGCTCATTGCCGTGTTATAGTTTGTTAACGAAGCTTCCCCTCAAGTCTAAATATTGTAAGGCAGTTTGTCGTGTGCGTATCATGGCCACGCATGCTTATATCGCCTTTCCGTTTCTCTACCACGGTTGCGCCTTAAAACCACGGCGCTGCAAGTTTGCTTTCTTTTCCTTCCCTCTTCTCCGCCCTTAAACTGGCTCTCTTAACTACTACACGCTGAGGCAAGAAACAGCGCGCGCTTTAGATCATATAGATGAGATGAATATTTACAATTATTATTAGGGTTATAATTATATTCGAGTGCTGATTGCCGTGTTATAGTTTGTTAACGAAACTACCCCTCAATTCTAAATGTTGTAAGGCAGTTTGTCGTGTGCGTATCCTGGCCACGCATGCTTATATCGCCTTTCCGTTTCTCTACCACGCTTGCGCTTTAAAACCACGGCGCTGCAAGTTTGCTTTCCTTTCTTTCCCTCTTCTCCGCCCTTAAACTGGCTCTCTTAACTACTACACGCAGAGACAAAGAAAGAGCACGCGCATGCGATCGCATAGATGATATGAATACATATATATAGAAAAGCATCAGTCATAGCTCTCGAAGTATAATATAATATAATATAGAATAGCTCTCGAAGATAGCTATTCCGGCGGCTAGCTTCCCACGCTATGCGTGCCGTCCTCGCACCTGTTAAAGCTTTTCCTGGACGCTAGAACTATGCTATTCCTACGCAACCTTGAGCGATCGGAAAGCGCGTTTTCCACGCCTGGCCGGCGGAGAGGGGAGGCTTCGTTCCGGCCGCGAAGCTCTCCACATCCCCGTAAGGAGCCTGGTGGTGGTCTCGCGCTGACGATGCCCTCTCGGTGAGCGCATATTTCCCCCCTCATCTTTTAAGAGATTCAATACATACAAGCATTTGTCTCGCAAACCAGATTTATTTCAAGGGAATTTTCCACGTCTCAATTATTTCTCTCGTCGTATTCGAGTGCTCATTGCCGTGTTATAGTTTGTTAACGAAGCTTCCCTTCAAGTCTAAATATTGTAAGGCAGTTTGTCGTGTGCGTATCATGGCCACGCATGCTTATATCGCCTTTCCGTTTCTCCACCACGGTTGCGCCTTAAAACCACGGCGCTGCAAGTTTGCTTTCTTTTCCTTCCCTCTTCTCCGCCCTTAAACTGGCTCTCTTAACTACTACACGCAGAGGCAAGAAACAGTGCGCGCTTTAGATCCTATAGATGAGATGAATATTTACAATTATTATTAGGGTTATAATTATTTTCGAGTGCTGATTGCCGTGTTATAGTTTGTTAACGAAACTACCCCTCAATTCTAAATATTGTATGGCAGTTTGTCGTGTTCGTATCATGGCCACGCATGCTTATATCGCCTTTCCGTTTCTCTACCACGGTTGCGCTTTAAAACCACGGCGCTGCAAGTTTGCTTTCCTTTCCTTCCCTCTTCTCCGCCCTTAAACTGGCTCTCTTAACTACTACACGCAGAGACAAAGAAACAGCACGCGCATGCGATCGCATAGATGAGATGAACACATATATATAGAAAAGCATCAGTCATAGCTCTCGAAGTATAATATAATATAATATAGAATAGCTCACGAAGATAGCTATTCCGGCGGCTAGCTTCCCACGCTATGCGTGCCGTCCTCGCACCTGTTAAAGCTTTTCCTGGACGCTAGAACTATACTATTCCTACGCAACCTTGAGCGATCGGAAAGCGCGTTTTCCACGCCTGGCTGGCGGAGAGGAGATGCCTCGTTCCGGCCGCGAAGCTCTCCACATCCCCGTAAGGAGCCTGGTGGTGGTCTCGCGCTGACGATGCCCTCTCGGTGAGCGCATATTTCCCCCCTCATCTTTTAAGAGATTCAATACATACAAGCATTTGTCTCGCAAACCAGATTTATTTCAAGGGAATTTTCCACGTCTCAATTATTTCTCTCGTCGTATTCGAGTGCTCATTGCCGTGTTATAGTTTGTTAACGAAGCTTCCCCTCAAGTCTAAATATTGTAAGGCAGTTTGTCGTGTGCGTATCATGGCCACGCATGCTTATATCGCCTTTCCGTTTCTCTACCACGGTTGCGCCTTAAACCCACGGCGCTGCAAGTTTGCTTTCTTTTCCTTCCCTCTTCTCCGCCCTTAAACTGGCTCTCTTAACTACTACACGCAGAGGCAAGAAACAGCGCGCGCTTTAGATCCTATAGATGAGATGAATATTTACAATTATTTTTAGGGTTATAATTATATTCGAGTGCTGATTGCCGTGTTATAGTTTGTTAACGAAACTACCCCTCCCTTCTAAATATTGTAAGGCAGTTTCTCGTGTGCGTATCATGGCCACGCATGCTTATATCGCCTTTCCGTTTCTCTACCACGGTTGCGCTTTAAAACCACGGCGCTGCAAGTTTGCTTTCCTTTCCTTCCCTATTCGCCCTTAAACTGGCTCTCTTAACTACTACACGCAGAGACAATGAAACAGCACGCGCATGTGATCGCATAGATGAGATGAATACATATATATAGAAAAGCATCAGTCATAACTCTCGAAGTATAATATAATATAATATAGAACAGCTCTCGAAGATACCTATTCCGGCGGCTAGCTTCCCACGCTATGCGTGCCGTCCTCGCACCTGTTAAAGCTTTTCCTGGACGCTAGAACTATACTATTCCTACGCAACCTTGAGCGATCGGAAAGCGCGTTTTCCACGCCTGGCCGGCGGAGAGGGGAGGCTTCGTTCCGGCCGCGAAGCTCTCCACATCCCCGTAAGGAGCCTGGTGGTGGTCTCGGGCTGACGATGCCCTCTCGGTGAGCGCATATTTCCCCCCTCATCTTTTAACAGATTCAATACATACAAGCATTTGTCTCGCAAACCAGATTTATTTCAAGGGAATTTTCCACGTCTCAATTATTTCTCTCGTCGTATTCGAGTGCTCATTGCCGTGTTATAGTTTGTTAACGAAGCTTCCCCTCAAGTCTAAATATTGTACGGCAGTTTGTCGTGTGCGTATCATGGCCACGCATGCTTATATCGCCTTTCCGTTTCTCTAGCACGGTTGCGCCTTAAAACCACGGGGCTGCAAGTTTGCTTTCTTTTCCTTCCCTCTTCTCCGCCCTTAAACTGGCTCTCTTAACTACTACACGCAGAGGCAAGAAACAGCGCGCGCTTTAGATCATATAGATGAGATGAATATTTACAATTATTATTAGGGTTATAATTATATTCGAGTGCTGATTGCCGTGTTATAGTTTGTTAACGAAACTACCCCTCAATTCTAAATGTTGTAAGGCAGTTTGTCGTGTGCGTATCCTGGCCACGCATGCTTATATCGCCTTTCCGTTTCTCTACCACGCTTGCGCTTTAAAACCACGGCGCTGCAAGTTTGCTTTCCTTTCCTTCCCTCTTCTCCGCCCTTAAACTGGCTCTCTTAACTACTACACGCAGAGACAAAGAAAGAGCACGCGCATGCGATCGCATAGATGATATGAATACATATATATAGAAAAGCATCAGTCATAGCTCTCGAAGTATAATATAATATAATATAGAATAGCTCTCGAAGATAGCTATTCCGGCGGCTAGCTTCCCACGCTATGCGTGCCGTCCTCGCACCTGTTAAAGCTTTTCCTGGACGCTAGAACTATACTATTCCTACGCAACCTTGAGCGATCGGAAAGCGCGTTTTCCACGCCTGGCCGGCGGAGAGGGCAGGCTTCGTTCCGGCCGCGAAGCTCTCCACATCCCCGTAAGGAGCCTGGTGGTGGTCTCGCGCTGACGATGCCCTCTCGGTGAGCGCATATTTCCCCCCTCATCTTTTAAGAGATTCAATACATACAAGCATTTGTCTCGCAAACCAGATTTATTTCAAGGGAATTTTCCACGTCTCAATTATTTCTCTCGTCGTATTCGAGTGCTCATTGCCGTGTTATAGTTTGTTAACGAAGCTTCCCCTCAAGTCTAAATATTGTAAGGCAGTTTGTCGTGTGCGTATCATGGCCACGCATGCTTATATCGCCTTTCCGTTTCTCTACCACGGTTGCGCCTTAAAACCACGGCGCTGCAAGTTTGCTTTCTTTTCCTTCCCTCTTCTCCGCCCTTAAACTGGCTCTCTTAACTACTACACGCTGAGGCAAGAAACAGCGCGCGCTTTAGATCATATAGATGAGATGAATATTTACAATTATTATTAGGGTTATAATTATATTCGAGTGCTGATTGCCGTGTTATAGTTTGTTAACGAAACTACCCCTCAATTCTAAATGTTGTAAGGCAGTTTGTCGTGTGCGTATCCTGGCCACGCATGCTTATATCGCCTTTCCGTTTCTCTACCACGCTTGCGCTTTAAAACCACGGCGCTGCAAGTTTGCTTTCCTTTCTTTCCCTCTTCTCCGCCCTTAAACTGGCTCTCTTAACTACTACACGCAGAGACAAAGAAAGAGCACGCGCATGCGATCGCATAGATGATATGAATACATATATATAGAAAAGCATCAGTCATAGCTCTCGAAGTATAATATAATATAATATAGAATAGCTCTCGAAGATAGCTATTCCGGCGGCTAGCTTCCCACGCTATGCGTGCCGTCCTCGCACCTGTTAAAGCTTTTCCTGGACGCTAGAACTATGCTATTCCTACGCAACCTTGAGCGATCGGAAAGCGCGTTTTCCACGCCTGGCCGGCGGAGAGGGGAGGCTTCGTTCCGGCCGCGAAGCTCTCCACATCCCCGTAAGGAGCCTGGTGGTGGTCTCGCGCTGACGATGCCCTTTCGGTGAGCGCATATTTCCCCCCTCATCTTTTAAGAGATTCAATACATACAAGCATTTGTCTCGCAAACCAGATTTTTTTCAAGGGAATTTTCCACGTCTCAATTATTTCTCTCGTCGTATTCGAGTGCTCATTGCCGTGTTATAGTTTGTTAACGAAGCTTCCCCTCAAGTCTAAATATTGTAAGGCAGTTTGTCGTGTGCGTATCATGGCCACGCATGCTTATATCGCCTTTCCGTTTCTCTACCACGGTTGCGCCTTAAAACCACGGCGCTGCAAGTTTGCTTTCTTTTCCTTCCCTCTTCTCCGCCCTTAAACTGGCTCTCTTAACTACTACACGCAGAGGCAAGAAACTGCGCGCGCTTTAGATCCTATAGATGAGATGAATATTTACAATTATTATTAGGGTTATAATTATATTCGAGTGCTGATTGCCGTGTTATAGTTTGTTAACGAAACTACCCCTCAATTCTAAATATTGTAAGGCAGTTTGTCGTGTGCGTATCATGGCCACGCATGCTTATATCGCCTTTCCGTTTCTCTACCACGGTTGCGCTTTAAAACCACGGCGCTGCAAGTTTGCTTTCCTTTCCTTCCCTCTTCTCCGCCCTTAAACTGGCTCTCTTAACTACTACACGCAGAGACAAAGAAACAGCACGCGCATGCGATCGCATAGATGAGATGAACACATATATATAGAAAAGCATCAGTCATAGCTCTCGAAGTATAATATAATATAATATAGAATAGCTCACGAAGATAGCTATTCCGGCGGCTAGCTTCCCACGCTATGCGTGCCGTCCTCGCACCTGTTAAAGCTTTTCCTGGACGCTAGAACTATACTATTCCTACGCAACCTTGAGCGATCGGAAAGCGCGTTTTCCACGCCTGGCTGGCGGAGAGGAGATGCCTCGTTCCGGCCGCGAAGCTCTCCACATCCCCGTAAGGAGCCTGGTGGTGGTCTCGCGCTGACGATGCCCTCTCGGTGAGCGCATATTTCCCCCCTCATCTTTTAAGAGATTCAATACATACAAGCATTTGTCTCGCAAACCAGATTTATTTCAAGGGAATTTTCCACGTCTCAATTATTTCTCTCGTCGTATTCGAGTGCTCATTGCCGTGTTATAGTTTGTTAACGAAGCTTCCCCTCAAGTCTAAATATTGTAAGGCAGTTTGTCGTGTGCGTATCATGGCCACGCATGCTTATATCGCCTTTCCGTTTCTCTACCACGGTTGCGCCTTAAACCCACGGCGCTGCAAGTTTGCTTTCTTTTCCTTCCCTCTTCTCCGCCCTTAAACTGGCTCTCTTAACTACTACACGCAGAGGCAAGAAACAGCGCGCGCTTTAGATCCTATAGATGAGATGAATATTTACAATTATTTTTAGGGTTATAATTATATTCGAGTGCTGATTGCCGTGTTATAGTTTGTTAACGAAACTACCCCTCCCTTCTAAATATTGTAAGGCAGTTTCTCGTGTGCGTATCATGGCCACGCATGCTTATATCGCCTTTCCGTTTCTCTACCACGGTTGCGCTTTAAAACCACGGCGCTGCAAGTTTGCTTTCCTTTCCTTCCCTATTCGCCCTTAAACTGGCTCTCTTAACTACTACACGCAGAGACAATGAAACAGCACGCGCATGTGATCGCATAGATGAGATGAATACATATATATAGAAAAGCATCAGTCATAACTCTCGAAGTATAATATAATATAATATAGAACAGCTCTCGAAGATACCTATTCCGGCGGCTAGCTTCCCACGCTATGCGTGCCGTCCTCGCACCTGTTAAAGCTTTTCCTGGACGCTAGAACTATACTATTCCTACGCAACCTTGAGCGATCGGAAAGCGCGTTTTCCACGCCTGGCCGGCGGAGAGGGGAGGCTTCGTTCCGGCCGCGAAGCTCTCCACATCCCCGTAAGGAGCCTGGTGGTGGTCTCGGGCTGACGATGCCCTCTCGGTGAGCGCATATTTCCCCCCTCATCTTTTAACAGATTCAATACATACAAGCATTTGTCTCGCAAACCAGATTTATTTCAAGGGAATTTTCCACGTCTCAATTATTTCTCTCGTCGTATTCGAGTGCTCATTGCCGTGTTATAGTTTGTTAACGAAGCTTCCCCTCAAGTCTAAATATTGTACGGCAGTTTGTCGTGTGCGTATCATGGCCACGCATGCTTATATCGCCTTTCCGTTTCTCTAGCACGGTTGCGCCTTAAAACCACGGGGCTGCAAGTTTGCTTTCTTTTCCTTCCCTCTTCTCCGCCCTTAAACTGGCTCTCTTAACTACTACACGCAGAGGCAAGAAACAGCGCGCGCTTTAGATCATATAGATGAGATGAATATTTACAATTATTATTAGGGTTATAATTATATTCGAGTGCTGATTGCCGTGTTATAGTTTGTTAACGAAACTACCCCTCAATTCTAAATGTTGTAAGGCAGTTTGTCGTGTGCGTATCCTGGCCACGCATGCTTATATCGCCTTTCCGTTTCTCTACCACGCTTGCGCTTTAAAACCACGGCGCTGCAAGTTTGCTTTCCTTTCCTTCCCTCTTCTCCGCCCTTAAACTGGCTCTCTTAACTACTACACGCAGAGACAAAGAAAGAGCACGCGCATGCGATCGCATAGATGATATGAATACATATATATAGAAAAGCATCAGTCATAGCTCTCGAAGTTAATATAATATAATATAGAATAGCTCTCGAAGATAGCTATTCCGGCGGCTAGCTTCCCACGCTATGCGTGCCGTCCTCGCACCTGTTAAAGCTTTTCCTGGACGCTAGAACTATACTATTCCTACGCAACCTTGAGCGATCGGAAAGCGCGTTTTCCACGCCTGGCCGGCGGAGAGGGCAGGCTTCGTTCCGGCCGCGAAGCTCTCCACATCCCCGTAAGGAGCCTGGTGGTGGGTCTCGCGCTGACGATGCCCTCTCGGTGAGCGCATATTTCCCCCCTCATCTTTTAAGAGATTCAATACATACAAGCATTTGTCTCGCAAACCAGATTTATTTCAAGGGAATTTTCCCACGTCTCAATTATTTCTCTCGTCGTATTCGAGTGCTCATTGCCGTGTTATAGTTTGTTAACGAAGCTTCCCTCAAGTCTAAATATTGTAAGGCAGTTTGTCGTGTGCGTATCATGGCCACGCATGCTTATATCGCCTTTCCGTTTCTCTACCACGGTTGCGCCTTAAAACCACGGCGCTGCAAGTTTGCTTCTTTTCCTTCCCTCTTCTCCGCCCTTAAACTGGCTCTCTTAACTACTACACGCTGAGGCAAGAAACAGCGCGCGCTTTAGATCATATAGATGAGATGAATATTTACAATTATTATTAGGGTTATAATTATATTCGAGTGCTGATTGCCGTGTTATAGTTTGTTAACGAAACTACCCCTCAATTCTAAATGTTGTAAGGCAGTTTGTCGTGTGCGTATCCTGGCCACGCATGCTTATATCGCCTTTCCGTTTCTCTACCACGCTTGCGCTTTAAAACCACGGCGCTGCAAGTTTGCTTTCCTTTCTTTCCCTCTTCTCCGCCCTTAAACTGGCTCTCTTAACTACTACACGCAGAGACAAAGAAAGAGCACGCGCATGCGATCGCATAGATGATATGAATACATATATATAGAAAAGCATCAGTCATAGCTCTCGAAGTATAATATAATATAATATAGAATAGCTCTCGAAGATAGCTATTCCGGCGGCTAGCTTCCCACGCTATGCGTGCCGTCCTCGCACCTGTTAAAGCTTTTCCTGGACGCTAGAACTATGCTATTCCTACGCAACCTTGAGCGATCGGAAAGCGCGTTTTCCACGCCTGGCCGGCGGAGAGGGGAGGCTTCGTTCCGGCCGCGAAGCTCTCCACATCCCCGTAAGGAGCCTGGTGGTGGTCTCGCGCTGACGATGCCCTTTCGGTGAGCGCATATTTCCCCCCTCATCTTTTAAGAGATTCAATACATACAAGCATTTGTCTCGCAAACCAGATTTTTTTCAAGGGAATTTTCCACGTCTCAATTATTTCTCTCGTCGTATTCGAGTGCTCATTGCCGTGTTATAGTTTGTTAACGAAGCTTCCCCTCAAGTCTAAATATTGTAAGGCAGTTTGTCGTGTGCGTATCATGGCCACGCATGCTTATATCGCCTTTCCGTTTCTCTACCACGGTTGCGCCTTAAAACCACGGCGCTGCAAGTTTGCTTTCTTTTCCTTCCCTCTTCTCCGCCCTTAAACTGGCTCTCTTAACTACTACACGCAGAGGCAAGAAACTGCGCGCGCTTTAGATCCTATAGATGAGATGAATATTTACAATTATTATTAGGGTTATAATTATATTCGAGTGCTGATTGCCGTGTTATAGTTTGTTAACGAAACTACCCCTCAATTCTAAATATTGTAAGGCAGTTTGTCGTGTGCGTATCATGGCCACGCATGCTTATATCGCCTTTCCGTTTCTCTACCACGGTTGCGCTTTAAAACCACGGCGCTGCAAGTTTGCTTTCCTTTCCTTCCCTCTTCTCCGCCCTTAAACTGGCTCTCTTAACTACTACACGCAGAGACAAAGAAAGAGCACGCGCATGCGATCGCATAGATGATATGAATACATATGTATAGAAAAGCATCAGTCATAGCTCTCGAAGTATAATATAATATTATATAGAATAGCTCTCGAAGATAGCTATTCCGGCGGCTAGCTTCCCACGCAATGCGTGCCGTCCTCGCACCTGTTAAAGCTTTTCCTGGACGCTAGAACTATGCTATTCCTACGCAACCTTGAGCGATCGGAAAGCGCGTTTTCCACGCCTGACCGGCGGAGAGGGGAGGCTTCGTTCCGGCCGCGAAGCTCTCCACATCCCCGTAAGGAGCCTGGTGGTGGTCTCGCGCTGACGATGCCCTCTCGGTGAGCGCATATTTCCCCCCTCATCTTTTAAGAGATTCAATACATACAAGCATTTGTCTCGCAAACCAGATTTATTTCAAGGGAATTTTCCACGTCTCAATTATTTCTCTCGTCGTATTCGAGTGCTCATTGCCGTGTTATAGTTTGTTAACGAATCTTCCCCTCAAGTCTAAATATTGTAAGGCAGTTTGTCGTGTGTGTATCATGGCCACGCATGCTTATATCGCCTTTCCGTTTCTCTACCACGGTTGCGCCTTAAAACCACGGCGCTGCAAGTTTGCTTTCTTTTCCTTCCCTTTTCTCCGCCCTTAAACTGGCTCTCTTAACTACTACACGCAGAGGCAAGAAACAGCGCGCGCTTTAGATCCTATAGATGAGATGAATATTTACAATTATTATTAGGGTTATAATTATATTCGAGTGCTGATTGCCGTGTTATAGTTTCTTAACGAAACTACCCCTCAATTCTAAATATTGTAAGGCAGTTTGTCGTGTGCGTATCATGGCCACGCATGCTTATATCGCCTTTCCGTTTGTCTACCACGGTTGCGCTTTAAAACCACGGCGCTGCAAGTTTGCTTTCCTTTCCTTCCCTCTTCTCCGCCATTAAACTGGCTCTCTTAACTACTACACGCAGAGACAAAGAAACAGCACGCGCATGCGATCGCATAGATGAGATGAATACATATATATAGAAAAGCATCAGTCATAGCTCTCGAAGTATAATATAAAATAATATAGAATAGCTCTCGAAGATAGCTTTTCCGGCGGCTAGCTTCCCACGCTATGCGTGCCGTTCTCGCACCTGTTAAAGCTTTTCCTGGACGCTAGAACTATACTATTCCTACGCAACCTTGAGCGATCGGAAAGCGCGTTTTCCACGCCTGGCCGGCGGAGAGGGCAGGCTTCGTTCCGGCCGCGAAGCTCTCCACATCCCCGTAAGGAGCCTGGTGGTGGTCTCGCGCTGACGATGCCCTCTCGGTGAGCGCATATTTCCCCCCTCATCTTTTAAGAGATTCAATACATACAAGCATTTGTCTCGCAAACCAGATTTATTTCAAGGGAATTTTCCACGTCTCAATTATTTCTCTCGTCGTATTCGAGTGCTCATTGCCGTGTTATAGTTTGTTAACGAAGCTTCCCCTCAAGTCTAAATATTGTAAGGCAGTTTGTCGTGTGCGTATCATGGCCACGCATGCTTATATCGCTTTTCCGTTTCTCTACCACGGTTGCGCCTTAAAACCACGGCGCTGCAAGTTTGCTTTCTTTTCCTTCCCTCTTCTCCGCCCTTAAACTGGCTCTCTTAACTACTACACGCAGAGGCAAGAAACAGCGCGCGCTTTAGATCCTATAGATGAGATGAATATTTACAATTATTTTTAGGGTTATAATTATATTCGAGTGCTGATTGCCGTGTTATAGTTTGTTAACGAAACTACCCCTCCATTCTAAATATTGTAAGGCAGTTTGTCGTGTGCGTATCATGGCCACGCATGCTTATATCGCATTTCCGTTTCTCTACCACGGTTGCGCTTTAAAACCACGGCGCTGCAAGTTTGCTTTCCTTTCCTTCCCTCTTCTCCGCCCTTAAATTGGCTCTCTTAACTACTACACGCAGAGACAATGAAACAGCACGCGCATGCGATCGCATAGATGAGATGAATACATATATATAGAAAAGCATCAGTCATAGCTCTCGAAGTATAATATAATATAATATAGAATAGCTCTCGAAGATAGCTATTCCGGCGGCTAGCTTCCCACGCTATGCGTGCCGTCCTCGCACCTGTTAAAGCTTTTCCTGGACGCTAGAACTATACTATTCCTACGCAACCTTGAGCGATCGGAAAGCGCGTTTTCCACGCCTGACCGGCGGAGAGGGGAGGCTTCGTTCCGGCCGCGAAGCTCTCCACATCCCCGTAAGGAGCCTGGTGGTGGTCTCGCGCTGACGATGCCCTCTCGGTGAGCGCATATTTCCCCCCTCATCTTTTAAGAGATTCAATACATACAAGCATTTGTCTCGCAAACCAGATTTATTTTAAGGGAATTTTCCACGTCTCAATTATTTCTCTCGTCGTATTCGAGTGCTCATTGCCGTGTTATAGTTTGTTAACGAATCTTCCCCTCAAGTCTAAATATTGTAAGGCAGTTTGTCGTGTGCGTATCATGGCCACGCATGCTTATATCGCTTTTCCGTTTCTCTACCACGGTTGCGCCTTAAAACCACGGCGCTGCAAGTTTGCTTTCTTTTGCTTCCCTCTTCTCCGCCCTTAAACTGGCTCTCTTAACTACTACACGCAGAGGCAAGAAACAGCGCGCGCTTTAGATCCTATAGATGAGATGAATATTTACAATTATTTTTAGGGTTATAATTATATTCGAGTGCTGATTGCCGTGTTATAGTTTGTTAACGAAACTACCCCTCCATTCTAAATATTGTAAGGCAGTTTGTCGTGTGCGTATCATGGCCACGCATGCTTATATCGCATTTCCGTTTCTCTACCACGGTTGCGCTTTAAAACCACGGCGCTGCAAGTTTGCTTTCCTTTCCTTCCCTCTTCTCCGCCCTTAAATTGGCTCTCTTAACTACTACACGCAGAGACAATGAAACAGCACGCGCATGCGATCGCATAGATGAGATGAATACATATATATAGAAAAGCATCAGTCATAGCTCTCGAAGTATAATATAATATAATATAGAATAGCTCTCGAAGATAGCTATTCCGGCGGCTAGCTTCCCACGCTATGCGTGCCGTCCTCGCACCTGTTAAAGCTTTTCCTGGACGCTAGAACTATACTATTCCTACGCAACCTTGAGCGATCGGAAAGCGCGTTTTCCACGCCTGACCGGCGGAGAGGGGAGGCTTCGTTCCGGCCGCGAAGCTCTCCACATCCCCGTAAGGAGCCTGGTGGTGGTCTCGCGCTGACGATGCCCTCTCGGTGAGCGCATATTTCCCCCCTCATCTTTTAAGAGATTCAATACATACAAGCATTTGTCTCGCAAACCAGATTTATTTTAAGGGAATTTTCCACGTCTCAATTATTTCTCTCGTCGTATTCGAGTGCTCATTGCCGTGTTATAGTTTGTTAACGAAACTACCCCTCAATTCTAAATATTGTAAGGCAGTTTGTCGTGTGCGTATCATGGCCACGCATGCTTATATCGCCTTTCCGTTTGTCTACCACGGTTGCGCTTTAAAACCACGGCGCTGCAAGTTTGCTTTCCTTTCCTTCCCTCTTCTCCGCCATTAAACTGGCTCTCTTAACTACTACACGCAGAGACAAAGAAACAGCACGCGCATGCGATCGCATAGATGAGATGAATACATATATATAGAAAAGCATCAGTCATAGCTCTCGAAGTATAATATAATATAATATAGAATAGCTCTCGAAGATAGCTTTTCCGGCGGCTAGCTTCCCACGCTATGCGTGCCGTCCTCGCACCTGTTAAAGCTTTTCCTGGACGCTAGAACTATACTATTCCTACGCAACCTTGAGCGATCGGAAAGCGCGTTTTCCACGCCTGGCCGGCGGAGAGGGCAGGCTTCGTTCCGGCCGCGAAGCTCTCCACATCCCCGTAAGGAGCCTGGTGGTGGTCTCGCGCTGACGATGCCCTCTCGGTGAGCGCATATTTCCCCCCTCATCTTTTAAGAGATTCAATACATACAAGCATTTGTCTCGCAAACCAGATTTATTTCAAGGGAATTTTCCACGTCTCAATTATTTCTCTCGTCGTATTCGAGTGCTCATTGCCGTGTTATAGTTTGTTAACGAAGCTTCCCCTCAAGTCTAAATATTGTAAGGCAGTTTGTCGTGTGCGTATCATGGCCACGCATGCTTATATCGCTTTTCCGTTTCTCTACCACGGTTGCGCCTTAAAACCACGGCGCTGCAAGTTTGCTTTCTTTTCCTTCCCTCTTCTCCGCCCTTAAACTGGCTCTCTTAACTACTACACGCAGAGGCAAGAAACAGCGCGCGCTTTAGATCCTATAGATGAGATGAATATTTACAATTATTTTTAGGGTTATAATTATATTCGAGTGCTGATTGCCGTGTTATAGTTTGTAAACGAAACTACCCCTCCATTCTAAATATTGTAAGGCAGTTTGTCGTGTGCGTATCATGGCCACGCATGCTTATATCGCATTTCCGTTTCTCTACCACGGTTGCGCTTTAAAACCACGGCGCTGCAAGTTTGCTTTCCTTTCCTTCCCTCTTCTCCGCCCTTAAATTGGCTCTCTTAACTACTACACGCAGAGACAATGAAACAGCACGCGCATGCGATCGCATAGATGAGATGAATACATATATATAGAAAAGCATCAGTCATAGCTCTCGAAGTATAATATAATATAATATAGAATAGCTCTCGAAGATAGCTATTCCGGCGGCTAGCTTCCCACGCTATGCGTGCCGTCCTCGCACCTGTTAAAGCTTTTCCTGGACGCTAGAACTATACTATTCCTACGCAACCTTGAGCGATCGGAAAGCGCGTTTTCCACGCCTGGCCGGCGGAGAGGGGAGGCTTCGTTCCGGCCGCGAAGCTCTCCACATCCCCGTAAGGAGCCTGGTGGTGGTCTCGGGCTGACGATGCCCTCTCGGTGAGCGCATATTTCCCCCCTCATCTTTTAAGAGATTCAATACATACAAGCATTTGTCTCGCAAACCAGATTCATTTCAAGGGAATTTTCCACGTCTCAATTATTTCTCTCGTCGTATTCGAGTGCTCATTGCCGTGTTATAGTTTGTTAACGAAGCTTCCCCTCAAGTCTAAATATATTACGGCAGTTTGTCGTGTGCGTATCATGGCCACGCATGCTTATATCGCCTTTCCGTTTCTCTACCACGGTTGCGCCTTAAAACCACGGCGCTGCAAATTTGCTTTCTTTTCCTTCCCTCTTCTCCGCCCTTAAACTGGCTCTCTTAACTACTACACGCAGAGGCAAGAAACAGCGCGCGCTTTAGATCATATAGATGAGATGAATATTTACAATTATTATTAGGGTTATAATTATATTCGAGTGCTGATTGCCGTGTTATAGTTTGTTAACGAAACTACCCCTCAATTCTAAATATTGTAAGGCAGTTTGTCGTGTGCGTATCATGGCCACGCATGCTTATATCGCCTTTCCGTTTCTCTACCACGGTTGCGCTTTAAAACCACGGCGCTGCAAGTTTGCTTTCCTTTCCTTCCCTCTTCTCCGCCCTTAAACTGGCTCTCTTAACTACTACACGCAGAGACAAAGAAACAGCACGCGCATGCGATCGCATAGATGATATGAATACATATATATAGAAAAGCATAAGTCATAGCTCTCGAAGTATAATATAATATAATATAGAATAGCTATCGAAGATAGCTATTCCGGCGGCTAGCTTCCCACGCTATGCGTGCCGTCCTCGCACCTGTTAAAACTTTTCCTGGACGCTAGAACTATGCTATTCCTACGCAACCTTGAGCGATCGGAAAGCGCGTTTTCCACGCCTGGCCTGCGGCGAGGGGAGGCTTCGTTCCGGCCGCGAAGCTCTCCACATCCCCGTAAGGAGCCTGGTGGTGGTCTCGCGCTGACGATGCCCTCTCGGTGAGCGCATATTTCCCCCCTCATCTTTTAAGAGATTCAATACATACAAGCATTTGTCTCGCAAACCAGATTTATTTCAAGGGAATTTTCCACGTCTCAATTATTTCTCTCGTCGTATTCGAGTGCTCATTGCCGTGTTATAGTTTGTTAACGAAGCTTCCCCTCAAGTCTAAATATTGTAAGGCAGTTTGTCGTGTGCGTATCATGGCCACGCATGCTTATATCGCTTTTCCGTTTCTCTACCACGGTTGCGCCTTAAAACCACGGCGCTGCAAGTTTGCTTTCTTTTGCTTCCCTCTTCTCCGCCCTTAAACTGGCTCTCTTAACGACTACACGCAGAGGCAAGAAACAGCGCGCGCTTTAGATCCTATAGATGAGATGAATATTTACAATTATTATTAGGGTTATAATTATATTCGAGTGCTGATTGCCGTGTTATAGTTTGTTAACGAAACTACCCCTCAATTCTAAATATTGTAAGGCAGTTTGTCGTGTGCGTATCATGGCCACGCATGCTTATATCGCCTTTCCATTTCTCTACCACGGTTGCGCTTTAAAACCACGGCGCTGCAAGTTTGCTTTCCTTTCCTTCCCTCTTCTCCGCCCTTAAACTGGTTCTCTTAACTACTACACGCAGAGACAAAGAAACAGCACGCGCATGCGATCGCATAGTTGAGATGAATACATATATATAGAAAAGCATCAGTCATAGCTCTCGAAGTATAGTATAATATAATATAGAATAGCTCTCGAAGATAGCTATTCCGGCGGCTAGCTTCCCACGCTATGCGTGCCTTCCTCGCACCTGTTAAAGCTTTTCCTGGACGCTAGAACTATGCTATTCCTACGCAACCTTGAGCGATCGGAAAGCGCGTTTTCCACGCCTGGCCGGCGGAGAGGGGAGGCTTCGTTCCGGCCGCGAAGCTCTCCACATCCCCGTAAGGAGCCTGGTGGTGGTCTCGCGCTGACGATGCCCTCTCGGTGAGCGCATATTTCCCCCCTCATCTTTTAAGAGATTCAATACATACAAGCATTTGTCTCGCAAACCAGATTTATTTCAAGGGAATTTTCCACGTCTCAATTATTTCTCTCGTCGTATTCGAGTTCTCATTGCCGTGTTATAGTTTGTTAACGAAGCTTCCCCTCAAGTCTAAATATTGTAAGGCAGTTTGTCGTGTGCGTATCATGGCCACGCATGCTTATATCGCCTTTCCGTTTCTCTACCACGGTTGCGCCTTAAAAGCACGGCGCTGCAAGTTTGCTTTCTTTTCCTTCCCTCTTCTCCGCCCTTAAACTGGCTCTCTTAACTACTACACGCAGAGGCAAGAAACAGCGCGCGCTTTAGATCCTATAGATGAGATGAATATTTACAATTATTATTAGGGTTATAATTATATTCGAGTGCTGATTGCCGTGTTATAGTTTGTTAACGAAACTACCCCTCAATTCTAAATATTGTAAGGCAGTTTGTCGTGTGCGTATCATGGCCACGCATGCTTATATCGCCTTTCCGTTTCTCTACCACGGTTGCGCTTTAAAACCACGGCGTGGCAAGTTTGCTTTCCTTTCCTTCCCTCTTCTCCGCCCTTAAACTGGCTCTCTTAACTACTACATGCAGAGACAAAGAAACAGCACGCGCATGCGATCGCATAGATGATATGAATACATATATATAGAAAAGCATCAGTCATAGCTCTCGAAGTATAATATAATATAATATAGAATAGCTCTCGAAGATAGCTATTCCGGCGGCTAGCTTCCCACGCTATGCGTGCCGTCCTCGCACCTGTTAAAGCTTTTCCTGGACGCTAGAACTATAATATTCCTACGCAACCTTGAGCGATCGGAAAGCGCGTTTTCCACGCCTGGCCGGCGGAGAGGGGAGGCTTCGTTCCGGCCGCGAAGCTCTCCACATCCCCGTAAGGAGCCTGGTGGTGGCCTCGCGCTGACGATGCCCTCTCGGTGAGCGCATATTTCCCCCCTCATCTTTTAAGAGATTCAATACATACAAGCATTTGTCTCGCAAACCAGATTTATTTCAAGGGAATTTTCCACGTCTCAATTATTTCTCTCGCCGTATTCGAGTGCTCATTGCCGTGTTATAGTTTGTTAACGAAGCTTCCCCTCAAGTCTAAATATTGTAAGGCAGTTTGTCGTGTGCGTATCATGGCCACGCATGCTTATATCGCCTTTCCGTTTCTCTACCACGGTTGCGCCTTAAAACCACGGCGCTGCAAGTTTGCTTTCTTTTCCTTCCCTCTTCTCCGCCCTTGAACTGGCTCTATTAACTACTACACGCAGAGGCAAGAAACAGCGCGCGCTTTAGATCCTATAGATGAGATGAATATTTACAATTATTATTTGGGTTATAATTATATTCGAGTGCTGATTGCCGTGTTATAGTTTCTTAACGAAACTACCCCTCAATTCTAAATATTGTAAGGCAGTTTGTCGTGTGCGTATCATGGCCACGCATGCTTATATCGCCTTTCCGTTTCTCTACCACGGTTGCGCTTTAAAACCACGGCGCTGCAAGTTTGCTTTCCTTTCCTTCCCTCTTCTCCGCCCTTAAACTGGCTCTCTTAACTACGACACGCAGAGACAAAGAAACAGCACGCGCATGCGATCGCATAGATGAGATGAATACATATATATAGAAAAGCATCAGTCATAGCTCTCGAAGTATAATATAATATAATATAGAATAGCTCTCGAAGATAGCTATTCCGGCGGCTAGCTTCCCACGCTATGCGTGCCGTCCTCGCACCTGTTAAAGCTTTTCCTGGATGCTAGAACTATACTATTCCTACGCAACCTTGAGCGATCGGAAAGCGCGTTTTCCACGCCTGGCCGGCGGAGAGGGGAGGCTTCGTTCCGGCCCCGAAGCTCTCCACATCCCCGTAAGGAGCCTGGTGGTGGTCTCGCGCTGACGATGCCCTCTCGGTGAGCGCATATTTCCCCCCTCATCTTTTAAGAGATTCAATACATACAAGCGTTTGTCTCGCAAACCAGATTTATTTCAAGGGAATTTTCCACGTCTCAATTATTTCTCTCGTCGTATTCGAGTGCTCATTGCCGTGTTATAGTTTGTTAACGAAGCTTCCCCTCAAGTCTAAATATTGTAAGGCAGTTTGTCGTGTGCGTATCATGGCCACGCATGCTTATATCGCCTTTCCGTTTCTCTACCACGGTTGCGCCTTAAAACCACGGCGCTGCAAGTTTGCTTTCTTTTCCTTCCCTCTTCTCCGCCCTTGAACTGGCTCTCTTAACTACTACACGCAGAAGCAAGAAACAGCGCGCGCTTTAGATCCTATAGATGAGATGAATATTTACAATTATTATTAGGGTTATAATTATATTCGAGTGCTGATTGCCGTGTTATAGTTTGTTAACGAAACTACCCCTCAATTCTAAATATTGTAAGGCAGTTTGTCGTGTGCGTATCATGGCCACGCATGCTTATATCGCCTTTCCGTTTCTCTACCACGGTTGCGCTTTAAAACCACGGCTCTGCAAGTTTGCTTTCATTTCCTTCCCTCTTCTCCGCCCTTAAACTGGCTCTCTTAACTACTACACGCAGAGACAAAGAAACAGCACGCGCATGCGAACGCATAGATGAGATGAATACAAATATATAGAAAAGCATCAGTCATAGCTCTCGAAGTATAATATAATATAATATAGAATAGCTCTCGAAGATAGCTATTCCGGCGGCTAGCTTCCCACGCTATGCGTGCCGTCCTCGCACCTGTTAAAGCTTTTCCTGGACGCTAGAACTATAATATTCCTACGCAACCTTGAGCGATCGGAAAGCGCGTTTTCCACGCCTGGCCGGCGGAGAGGGGAGGCTTCGTTCCGGCCGCGAAGCTCTCCACATCCCCGTAAGGAGCTTGGTGGTGGTCTCGCGCTGACGATGCCCTCTCGGTGAGCGCATATTTCCCCCCTCATCTTTTAAGAGATTCAATACATACAAGCATTTGTCTCGCAAACCAGATTTATTTCAAGGGAATTTTCCACGTCTCAATTATTTCTCTCGTCGTATTCGAGTGCTCATTGCCGTGTTATAGTTTGTTAACGAAACTACCCCTCAATTCTAAATATTGTAAGGCAGTTTGTCGTGTGCGTATCACGGCCACGCATGCTTATATCGCATTTCCGTTTCTCTACCACGGTTGCGCTTTAAAACCACGGCGCTGCAAGTTTGCTTTCCTTTCCTTCCCTCTTCTCCGCCCTTAAACTGGCTCTCTTAACTACTACACGCAGAGACAAAGAAACAGCACGCGCATGCGATCGCATAGATGAGATGAATACATATATATAGAAAAGCATCAGTCATAGCTCTCGAAGTATAATATAATATAATATAGAATAGCTCTCGAAGATAGCTATTCCGGCGGCTAGCTTCCCACGCTATGCGTGCCGTCCTCGCACCTGTTAAAGCTTTTCCTGGACGCTAGAACTATAATATTCCTACGCAACCTTGAGCGATCGGAAAGCGCGTTTTCCACGCCTGGCCGGCGGAGAGGGGAGGCTTCGTTCCGGCCGCGAAGCTCTCCACATCCCCGTAAGGAGCTTGGTGGTGGTCTCGCGCTGACGATGCCCTCTCGGTGAGCGCATATTTCCCCCCTCATCTTTTAAGAGATTCAATACATACAAGCATTTGTCTCGCAAACCAGATTTATTTCAAGGGAATTTTCCACGTCTCAATTATTTCTCTCGTCGTATTCGAGTGCTCATTGCCGTGTTATAGTTTGTTAACGAAACTACCCCTCAATTCTAAATATTGTAAGGCAGTTTGTCGTGTGCGTATCACGGCCACGCATGCTTATATCGCCTTTCCGTTTCTCTACCACGGTTGCGCTTTAAAACCACGGCGCTGCAAGTTTGCTTTCCTTTCCTTCCCTCTTCTCCGCCCTTAAACTGGCTCTCTTAACTACTACACGCAGAGACAAAGAAACAGCACGCGCATGCGATCGCATAGATGAGATGAATACATATATATATAGAAAAGCATCAGTCATAGCTCTCGAAGTATAATATAATATAATATAGAATAGCTCTCGAAGATAGCTATTCCGGCGGCTAGCTTCCCACGCTATGCGTGCCGTCCTCGCACCTGTTAAAGCTTTTCCTGGACGCTAGAACTATACTATTCCTACGCAACCTTGAGCGATCGGAAAGCGCGTTTTCCACGCCTGGCCGGCGGAGAGGGGAGGCTTCGTTCCGGCCGCGAAGCTCTCCACATACCCGTAAGGAGCCTGGTGGTTGTCTCGCGCTGACGATGCCCTCTCGGTGAGCGCATATTTCCCCCCTCATCTTTTAAGAGATTCAATACATACAAGCATTTGTCTCGCAAACCAGATTTATTTCAAGGGAATTTTCCACGTCTCAATTATTTCTCTCGTCGTATTCGAGTGCTCATTGCCGTGTTATAGTTTGTTAACGAAGCTTCCCCTCAAGTCTAAATATTGTAAGGCAGTTTGTCGTGTGCGTATCATGGCCACGCATGCTTATATCGCCTTTCCGTTTCTCTACCACGGTTGCGCCTTAAAACCACTGCGCTGCAAGTTTGCTTTCTTTTCCTTCCCTCTTCTCCGCCCTTGAACTGGCTCTCTTAACTACTACACGCAGAGGCAAGAAACAGCGCGCGCTTTAGATCCTATAGATGAGATGAATATTTACAATTATTATTAGGGTTATAATTATATTCGAGTGCTGATTGCGGTGTTATAGTTTGTTAACGAAACTACCCCTCAATTCTAAATATTGTAAGGCAGTTTGTCGTGTGCGTATCATGGCCACGCATGCTTATATCGCCTTTCCGTTTCTCTACCACGGTTGCGCTTTAAAACCACGGCGCTGCAAGTTTGCTTTCCTTTCCTTCCCTCTTCTCCGCCCTTAAACTGGCTCTCTTAACAACTACACGCAGAGACAAAGAAACAGCACGCGCATGCGATCGCATAGATGAGATGAATACATATATATAGAAAAGCATCAGTCATAGCTCTCGAAGTATAATATAATATAATATAGAATAGCTCTCGAAGATAGCTATTCCGGCGGCTAGCTTCCCACGCTATGCGTGCCGTCCTCGCACCTGTTAAAGCTTTTCCTGTACGCTAGAACTATAATATTCCAACGCAACCTTGAGCGATCGGAAAGCGCGTTTTCCACGCCTGGCCGGCGGAGAGGGGAGGCTTCGTTCCGGCCGCGAAGCTCTCCACATCCCCGTAAGGAGCCTGGTGGTGGTCTCGCGCTGACGATGCCCTCTCGGTGAGCGCATATTTCCCCCCTCATCTTTTAAGAGATTCAATACATACAAGCATTTGTCTCGCAAACCAGATTTATTTCAAGGGAATTTTCCACGTCTCAATTATTTCTCTCGTCGTATTCGAGTGCTCATTGCCGTGTTATAGTTTGCTAACGAAGCTTCCCCTCAAGTCTAAATATTGTAAGGCAGTTTGTCGTGTGTGTATCATGGCCACGCATGCTTATATCGCCTTTCCGTTTCTCTACCACGGTTGCGCCTTAAAACCACGGCGCTGCAAGTTTGCTTTCTTTTCCTTCCCTCTTCACCGCCCTTAAACTGGCTCTCACGCAGACGCAAGAAACAGCGCGCGCTTAAGATCCTATACATGAGATGAATATTTACAATTATTATTAGGGTTATAATTATATTCGAGTGCTGATTGCCGTGTTATAGTTTGTTAACGAAACTACCCCTCAATTCTAAATATTGTAAGGCAGTTTGTCGTGTGCGTATCATGGCCACGCATGCTTATATCGCCTTTCCGTTTCTCTACCACGGTTGCGCTTTAAAACCACGGCGCTGCAAGTTTGCTGTCCTTTCCTTCCCTCTTCTCCGCCCTTAAACTGGCTCTCTTAACTACTACACGCAGAGACAAAGAAACAGCACGCGCATGCGATCGCATAGATGAGATGAATACATATATATAGAAAAGCATCAGTCATAGCTCTCGAAGTATAATATAATATAATATAGAATAGCTCTCGAAGATTGCTATTCCGGCGGCTAGCTTCCCACGCTATGCGTGCCGTCCTCGCACCTGTTAAAGCTTTTCCTGGACGCTAGAACTATACTATTCCTACGCAACCTTGAGCGATCGGAAAGCGCGTTTTCCACGCCTGGCCGGCGGAGAGGGGAGGCTTCGTTCCGGCCGCGAAGCTCTCCACATCCCCGTAAGGAGCCTGGTGGTGGTCTCGCGCTGACGATGCCCTCTCGGTGAGCGCATATTTCCCCCCTCATCTTTTAAGAGATTCAATACATACAACCATTTGTCTCGCAAACCAGATTTATTTCAAGGGAATTTTCCACGTCTCAATTATTTCTCTCGTCGTATTCGAGTGCTCATTGCCGTGTTATAGTTTGTTAACGAAGCTTCCCCTCAAGTCTAAATATTGTAAGGCAGTTTGTCGTGTGCGTATCATGGCCACGCATGCTTATATCGCCTTTCCGTTTCTCTACCACGGTTGCGCCTTAAAACTACGGCGCTGCAAGTTTGCTTTCTTTTCCTTCCCTCTTCTCCGCCCTTGAACTGGCTCTCTTAACTACGACACGCAGAGGCAAGAAACATCGCGCGCTTTAGATCCTATAGATGAGATGAATATTTACAATTATTATTAGGGTTATAATTATATTCGAGTGCTGATTGCCGTGTTATAGTTTGTTAACGAAACTACCCCTCAATTCTAAATATTGTAAGGCAGTTTGTCGTGTGCGTATCATGGCCACGCATGCTTATATCGCCTTTCCGTTTCTCTACCACGGTTGCGCTTTAAAACCACGGCGCTGCAAGTTTGCTTTCCTTTCCTTCCCTCTTATCCGCCCTTAAACTGGCTCTCTTAACTACTACACGCAGAGACAAAGAAACAGCACGCGCATGCGATCGCATAGATGAGATGAATACATATATATAGAAAAGCATCAGTCATAGCTCTCGAAGTATAATATAATATAATATAGAATAGCTCTCGAAGATAGCTATTCCGGCGGCTAGATTCCCACGCTATGCGTGCCGTCCTCGCACCTGTTAAAGCTTTTCCTGGACGCTAGAACTATACTATTCCTACGCAACCTTGAGCGATCGGAAAGCGCGTTTTCCACGCCTGGCCGGCGGAGAGGGGAGGCTTCGTTCCGGCCGCGAAGCTCTCCACATCCCCGTAAGGAGCCTGGTGGTGGTCTCGCGGTGACGATGCCCTCTCGGTGAGCGCATATTTCCCCCCTCATCTTTTAAGAGATTCAATACATACAAGCATTTGTCTCGCAAACCAGATTTATTTCAAGGGAATTTTCCACGTCTCAATTATTTCTCTCGTCGTATTCGAGTGCTCATTGCCGTGTTATAGTTTGCTAACGAAGCTTCCCCTCAAGTCTAAATATTGTAAGGCAGTTTGTCGTGTGTGTATCATGGCCACGCATGCTTATATCGCCTTTCCGTTTCTCTACCACGGTTGCGCCTTAAAACCACGGCGCTGCAAGTTTGCTTTCTTTTCCTTCCCTCTTCACCGCCCTTAAACTGGCTCTCACGCAGACGCAAGAAACAGCGCGCGCTTTAGATCCTATACATGAGATGAAAATTTACAATTATTATTAGGGTTATAATTATATTCGAGTGCTGATTGCCGTGTTATAGTTTGTTAACGAAACTACCCCTCAATTCTAATTATTGTAAGGCAGTTTGTCGTGTGCGTATCATGGCCACGCATGCTTATATCGCCTTTCCGTTTCTCTACCACGGTTGCGCTTTAAAACCACGGCGCTGCAAGTTTGCTTTCCTTTCCTTCCCTCTTCTCCGCCCTTAAACTAGCTCTCTTAACTACTACACGCAGAGACAAAGAAACAGCACGCGCATGCGATCGCATAGATGAGATGAATACATATATATAGAAAAGCATCAGTCATAGCTCTCGAAGTATAATATAATATAATATAGAATAGCTCTCGAAGATAGCTATTCCGGCGGCTAGCTTCCCACGCTATGCGTGCCGTCCTCGCACCTGTTAAAGCTTTTCCTGGACGCTAGAACTATACTATTCCTACGCAACCTGGAGCGATCGGAAAGCGCGTTTTCCACGCCTGGCCGGCGGAGAGGGGAGGCTTCGTTCCGGCCGCGAAGCTCTCCACATCCCCGTAAGGAGCCTGGTGGTGGTCTCGCGCTGACGATGCCCTCTCGGTGAGCGCATATTTCCCCCCTCATCTTTTAAGAGATTCAATACATACAAGCATTTGTCTCGCAAACCAGATTTATTTCAAGGGAATTTTCCACGTCTCAATTATTTCTCTCGTCGTATTCGAGTGCTCATTGCAGTGTTATAGTTTGTTAACGAAGCTTCCCCTCAAGTCTAAATATTGTAAGGCAGTTTGTCGTGTGCGTATCATGGCCACGCATGCTTATATCGCCTTTCCGTTTCTCTACCACGGTTGCGCCTTAAAACCACGGCGCTGCAAGTTTGCTTTCTTTTCCTTCCCTCTTCTCCGCCCTTAAACTGGCTCTCTTAACTACTACACGCAGAGGCAAGAAACAGCGCGCGCTTTAGATCCTATAGATGAGATGAATATTTACAATTATTATTAGGGTTATAATTATATTCGAGTGCTGATTGCCGTGTTATAGTTTGTTAACGAAACTATCCCTCAATTCTAAATATTGTAAGGCAGTTTGTCGTGTGCGTATCATGGCCACGCATGCTTATATCGCCTTTCCGTTTCTCTACCACGGTTGCGCTTTAAAACCACGGCGCTGCAAGTTTGCTTTCCTTTCCTTCCCTCTTCTCCGCCCTTAAACTGGCTCTCTTAACTACTACGAGCAGAGACAAAGTAACAGCACGCGCATGCGATCGCATAGATGAGATGAATACATATATATAGAAAAGCATCAGTCATAGCTCTCGAAGTATAATATAATATAATATAGAATAGCTCTCGAAGATAGCCATTCCGGCGGCTAGCTTCCCACGCTATGCGTGCCGTCCCCGCACCTGTTAAAGCTTTTCCTGGACGCTAGAACTATACTATTTCTACGCAACCTTGAGCGATCGGAAAGCGCGTTTTCCACGCCTGGCCGGCGGAGAGGGGTGGCTTCGTTCCGGCCGCGAAGCTCTCCACATCCCCGTAAGGAGCCTGGTGGTGGTCTCGCGCTGACGATGCCCTCTCGGTGAGCGCATATTTCCCCCCTCATCTTTTAGGAGATTCAATACATACAAGCATTTGTCTCGCAAACTAGATTTATTTCAAGAGAATTTTCCACGTCTCAATAATTTCTCTCGTCGTATTCGAGTGCTCATTGCCGTGTTGTAGTTTGTTAACGAAGCTTCCCCTCAAGTCTAAATATTGTAAGGCAGTTTGTCGTGTGCGTATCATGGCCACGCATGCTTATATCGCCTTTCCGTTTCTCTACCACGGTTGCGCCTTAACACCACGGCACTGCAACTTTGCTTTATTTTCCTTCCCTCTTCTCCGCCCTTAAACTGCCTCTCTTAACTACTACACGCAGAGGCAAGAAACAGCGCGCGCTTTAGATCCTATAGATGAGATGAATATTTACAATTATTATTAGGGTTATAATAATATTCGAGTGCTGATTGCCGTGTTATAGTTTGTTAACGAAACTACCCCTCAATTCTAAATATTGTAAGGCAGTTTGTCGTGTGCGTATCATGGCCACGCATGCTTATATCGCCTTTCCGTTTCTCTACCACGGTTGCGCTTTAAAACCGCGGCGCTGCAAGTTTGCTTTCCTTTCCTTCCCTCTTCTCGGCCCTTAAACTGGCTCTCTTAACTACTACACGCAGAGACAAAGAAACAGCACGCGGATGCGATCGCATAGATGAGATGAATACATATATATAGAAAAGCATCAGTCATAGCTCTCGAATTATAATATAATATAATATAGAATAGCTCTCGAAGATAGCTATTCCGGCGGCTAGCTTCCCACGCTATGCGTGCCGTCCTCGCACCTGTTAAAGCTTTTCCTGGACGCTAGAACTATACTATTCCTACGCAACCTTGAGCGATCGGAAAGCGCGTTTTCCACGCCTGGCCGGCGGAGAGGGGAGGCTTCGTTCCGGCCGCGAAGCTCTCCACATCCCCGTAAGGAGCCTGGTGGTGGTCTCGCGCTGACGATGCCCTCTCGGTGAGCGCATATTTCCCCCCTCATCTTTTAAGAGATTCAATACATACAAGCATTTGTCTCGCAAACCAGATTTATTTCAAGGGAATTTTCCACATCTCAATTATTTCTCTCGTCGTATTCGAGTGCTCATTGCCGTGTTATAGTTTGTTAACGAAGCTTCCCCCTCAAGTCTAAATATTGTAAGGCAGTTTGTCGTGTGCGTATCATGGCCACGCATGCTTATATCGCCTTTCCGTTTCTCTACCACGGTTGCGCCTTAAAACACGGCGCTGCAAGTTTGCTTTCTTTTCCTTCCCTCTTCTCCGCCCATAAACTGGCTCTCTTAATTACTACACGCAGAGGCAAGAAACAGCGCGCGCTTTAGATCCTATAGATGAGATGAATATTTACAAATAATATTAGGGTTATAATTATATTCGAGTGCTGATTGCCGTGTTATAGTTTGTTAACGAAACTACCCCTCAATTCTAAATATTGTAAGGCAGTTTGTCGTGTGCGTATCATGGCCACGCATGCTTATATCGCCTTTCCGTTTCTCTACCACGGTTGCGCTTTAAAACCACGGCGCTGCAAGTTTGCTTTCCTTTCCTTCCCTCTTCTCCGCCCTTAAACTGGCTCTCTTAACTACTACACGCAGAGACAAAGAAACAGCACGCGCATGCGATCGCATAGATGAGATGAATACATATATATAGAAAAGCATCAGTCATAGCTCTCGAAGTATAATATAATATAATATAGAATAGCTCTCGAAGATAGCTATTCCGGCGGCTAGCTTCCCACGCCATGCGTGCCGTCCTCGCACCTGTTAAAGCTTTTCCTGGACGCTAGAACTATACTATTTCTACGCAACCTTGAGCGATCGGAAAGCGCGTTTTCCACGCCTGGCCGGCGGAGAGGGGAGGCTTCGTTCCGGCCGCGAAGCTCTCCACATCCCCGTAAGGAGCCTGGTGGTGGTCTCGCTCTGACGATTCCCTCTCAGTGAGCGCATATTTCCCCCCTCATCTTTTAAGAGATTCAATACATACAGGCATTTGTCTCGCAAACCAGATTTCTTTCAAGGGAATTTTCCACGTCTCAATTATTTCTCTCGTCGTATTCGAGTGCTCATTGCCGTGTTATAGTTTGTTAACGAAGCTTCCCCTCAAGTCTAAATATTGTAAGGCAGTTTGTCGTGTGCGTATCATGGCCACACATGCTTATATCGCCTTTCCGTTTCTCTACCACGGTTGCGCCTTAAAACCACGGCGCTGCAAGTTTGCTTTCTTTTCCTTCCCTCTTCTCCGCCCTTAAACTGGCTCTCTTAACTACTACACGCAGAGACAAAGAAACAGCACGCGCATGCGATCGCATAGATGAGATGAATACATATATATAGAAAAGCATCAGTCATAGCTCTCGAAGTATAATATAATATAATATAGAATAGCTCTCGAAGATAGCTATTCCGGCGGCTAGCTTCCCACGCTATGCGTGCCGTCCTCGCACCTGTTAAAGCTTTTCCTGGACGTCAGAACTATACTATTCCTACGCAACCTTGAGCGATCGGAAAGCGCGTTTTCCACGCCTGGCCGGCGGAGAGGGGAGGCTTCGTTCCGGCCGCGAAGCTCTCCACATCCCCGTAAGGAGCCTGGTGGTGTTCTCGCGCTGACGATGCCCTCTCGGTGAGCGCTTATTTCCCCCCTCATCTTTTAAGAGATTCAATACATACAAGCATTTGTCTCGCAAACCAGATTTATTTCAAGGGAATTTTCCACGTCTCAATTATTTCTCTCGTCGTATTCGAGTGCTCATATCCGTGTTATAGTTTGTTAACGAAGCTTCCCCTCAAGTCTAAATATTGTAAGGCAGTTTGTCGTGTGCGTATCATGGCCACGCATGCTTATATCGCCTTTCCGTTTCTCTACCACGGTTGCGCCTTAAAACCACGGCGCTGCAAGTTTGCTTTCTTTTCCTTCCCTCTTTTCCGCCCTTAAACTGGCTCTCTTAGCTAATACACGCAGAGGCAAGAAACAGCACGCGCTTTAGATCCTATAGATGAGCTGAATATTTACAATTATTATTAGGGTTATAATTATATTCGAGTGCTGATTGCCGTGTTATAGTTTGTTAACGAAACTACCCCTCAATTCTAAATATTGTAAGGCTGTTTGTCGTGTGCGTATCATGGCCACGCATGCTTATATCGCCTATCCGTTTCTCTACCACGGTTGCGCTTTAAAACCACGGCGCTGCAAGTTTGCTTTCCTTTCCTTCCCTCTTCTCCGCCCTTAAACTGGCTCTCTTAACTACTACACGCAGAGACAAAGAAACAGCACGCGCATGCGATCGCATAGATGAGATGAATACATATATATAGAAAAGCATCAGTCATAGCTCTCGACGTATAATATAATATAATATAGAATAGCTCTCGAAGATAGCTATTCCGGCGGCTAGCTTCCCACGCTATGCGTGCCGTCCTCGCACCTGTTAAAGCTTTTCCTGGACGCTAGAACTATACTATTCCTACGCAACCTTGAGCGATCGGAAAGCGCGTTTTCCACGCCTGGCCGGCGGAGAGGGGAGGCTTCGTTCCGGCCGCGAAGCTCTCCACATCCCAGTAAGGAGCATGGTGGTGGTCTCGCGCTGACGATGCCCTCTCGGTGAGCGCATATTTCCCCCCTCATCTTTTAAGAGATTCAATACATGCAAGCATTTGTCTCGCAAACCAGATTTATTTCAAGGGAATTTCCCACGTCTCAAATATTTCTCTCGTCGTATTCGAGTGCTCATTGCCGTGTTATAGTTTGTTAACGAAGCTTCCCCTCAAGTCTAAATATTGTAAGGCAGTTTGTCGTGTGCGTATCATGGCCACGCATGCTTATATCGCCTTTCCGTTTCTCTACCACGGTTGCGCCTTAAAACCACGGCGCTGCAAGTTTGCTTTCTTTTCCTTCCCTCTTCTCCGCCCTTAAACTGGCTCTCTTAACTACTACACGCAGAGGCAAGAAACAGCGCGCGCTTTAGATCCTATAGATGAGATGAATATTTACAATTATTATTAGGGTTATAATTATATTCGAGTGCTGATTGCCGTGTTATAGTTTGTTAACGAAACTACCCCTCAATTCTAAATATTGTCAGGCGATTGTCGCGGACAACACCAGCCCCTTTCCACATAAGTATGAGGCTCGGAGCAGGAGCTATAGCGCTTGAAAGTAACCGCTGGCTTGACGAACCAACCGACTGAGCTACCTTTCCGGGCAACATTGAAGGATCACGAGTTCAAATCACAAGTTATGTTCGTTTTTTTTTTGCCCTTTCTTTTTTTCCTTTTTTTTAATGTCTTTTCCTTCATTTTATCACTGTACGGAAAGCCTCCTAAAAGAAAAAATTATATATCCTCAATTATGTGTGGCCACACATGTGCAGGTCATAAATACCAGGTTCTCTAGCCGAGTGCCATCCATGCGGTATAACCGAGCTCAGATTGGCCCACCTTGACTGATCAAATTGGGCACCACTGTAGGTTAAATGAGGCGTACAACTCCTGCGGGACCCGCCGTGGTTGCTCAGTGGTCATGGTGTTAGACTGCTGAGCACGAGGTCGCGGGCTCGGACCCCGGCCACGGCAGCCGCATTTCGATGGGGGCGAAATGCGAAAACACCCATGTACTTAGAATTTGGTGCACGTTAAAGAACCCCAGGTGGTCGAAATTTTCGGAGTCCTCCACTAAGGCGTGCATAATCAGAAAGTGGTTTTGTCACGCAAATCCCCATTCTCCAATTTTTAATTTAACTCCTGCGGGGACGGTAGAGTATCCGTCTCCAGTGCAAAAGGACCGTGATTCAAATCCCGGTGCAGCGCAATTCTCCATCGGCAAATACAAAAAAAGAACGTGTGTAGAGAAAATTGCACAAACAGGCCTGGAGTGCGGCCTGATCCCGGTGACCAGAACCGGTAACGCACTCTCTCACCAGAGCAGGATTGGCCACCCTGGTGCAGTACTGGGCCACAACCTCCTATATGAATACAACAATCAAACCCCGGCCCTCAGTCCCCAGCAGCCGCGAAGCAACTGACCACGGCGGCGGTCAGATCTGTGACGCTGCTGAGGGTGCTAAGAATACCTGGCTCCGGACAGGCCGCCATTGGAATCTGAACCTGGCAACGTTTAACGTTAGAACGCTATCTAGCGAGGCGAGTCTAGCAGTGTTATTGGAGGAATTAGAGGGTAGTAAATGGGATATAATAGGGCTCAGTGAGGTTAGGAGGACAAAAGAAGCATATACAATGCTAAAAAGCGGGCATGTACTGTGTTACCGGGGCTTAGCAAAGAGACGAGAACTAGGAGTCGGATTCCTGATTAATAAGGAAATAGCTGGTAACATACAGGAATTCTATAGCATTAACGAGAGGGTGGCAGGTCTTGTTGTGAAGCTTAATAAGAGGTACAAATTGAAGGTGATACAAGTCTATGCCCCTACATGCAGTCATGATGACCAGGAAGTCGAAAGCTTTTATGAAGACGTGGAATCGGCGATGGGTAAAGTCAAAACAAAATACACTATACTGATGGGCGACTTCAATGCCAGAGTAGGCAGGAAGCAGGCTGGAGACAAGTCAGTGGGGGAATATGGCATAGGCTCTAGGAATAGCAGAGGAGAATTATTAGTAGAGTTTGCAGAACAGAATAATATGCGGATAACGAACACCTTTTTCCGCAAGCGGGTTAGTCGAAAGTGGACGTGGAGCAGCCCGAATGGTGAGACTAGATATGAAATCGACTTCATACTCTGCGCGAACCCTGGCATCATACAAGATGTAGACGTGCTCGGCAAGGTACGCTGCAGTAACCATAGAATGGTAAGAACTCGAATTAGCCAAGACTTGAGGAGGGAACGGAAGAAACTGGTACACAAGAAGCCAATCAATGAGTTAGCGGTAAGAGGGAAACTAGAGGAATTCTGGATCAAGCTACAGAACAGGTACTCGGCTTTAACTCAGGAAGAGGACCTTAGTGTTGCAGCAATGCACGACAATCTCATGGGCATCATTAAGGAGTGCGCAATAGAAGTCGGTGGTAACGCCGTTATACAGGAAACCAGTAAGCTATCGCAGGAGACGAAAGATCTGATCAAGAAACGCCAATGTATGAAAACCTCTAACCCTACAGCTAGAATAGAACTGGCAGAACTTTCTAAGTTAATCAACAAGCGTAAGACAGCGGACATCAGAAACTATAATATGGAAAGAATTGAACAGGCTCTCAGGAACGGAGGAAGCCTAAAAACAGTGAAGAAGAAACTAGGAATAGGCAAGAATCAGACGTGTGCGTTAAGAGACAAAGCCGGCAATATCGTTACCAATATGGATGAGATAGTTCAAGTGGCTGAGGAGTTCTATAGAGATTTATACAGTACCAGTGGTACCCACGCCGATAGTGGAAGAGAGAATAGCCTAGAGGAATTCGAAATCCCACAGGTAACGCCAGAAGAAGTAAAGAAAGCC
Organism: Dermacentor variabilis; assembly: GCF_050947875.1. Classification (NCBI taxonomy): domain Eukaryota; kingdom Metazoa; phylum Arthropoda; class Arachnida; order Ixodida; family Ixodidae; genus Dermacentor; species Dermacentor variabilis. The sequence continues at coordinate 96,722 of NW_027460555.1, read as the reverse complement.
TTAGGAGCTATGCAAAGGGGGAAGGCAGCTGGGGAGGATCAGGTAACAGCAGATTTGTTGAAGGATGGTGGTCAGATTGTTCTAGAGAAACTGGCCACCCTGTATACGCAATGCCTCATAACCTCGAGCGTACCGGAATCTTGGAAGAACGCTAACATAATCCTAATCCATAAGAAAGGGGACGCCAAAGACTTGAAAAATTATAGACCGATCAGCTTACCGTCCGTTGCCTACAAAGTATTTACTAAGGTAATCGCAAATAGAATCAGGAACACCTTAGACTTCTGTCAACCAAAGGACCAGGCAGGATTCCGTAAAGGCTACTCAACAATAGACCATATTCACACTGTCAATCAAGTGAGAGAGAAATGTGCAGAATATAACCAACCCTTATATATAGCTTTCATTGATTACGAGAAAGCGTTTGATTCAGTCGAAACCTCAGCAGTCATGGAGTCATTACGGAATCGGGGTGTAGATGAGCCATATGTAAAAATACTGGAAGATATCTATAGCGGCTCCACAGCCACCGTAGTCCTCCACAAAGAAAGTAACAAAATCCCTATAAAGGAAGGCGTCAGACAGGGAGATACGATATCTCCAATGCTATTCACAGCATGTTTACAGGAGGTATTCAGAGGCCTGGAGTGGGAAGAATTGGGGATAAAAGTTGATGGAGAATACCTTAGCAACTTGCGATTCGCTGATGATATTGCCTTGCTGAGTAACTCAGCAGACCAATTGCAATGCATGCTCACTGACCTGGAGAGGCAAAGCAGAAGGGTGGGTCTGAAAATTAATTTGCAGAAAACTAAAGTATTGTTTAACAGTCTCGGAAGAGAACAGCAGTTTACGATAGGTAGCGAAGCACTGGAAGTGGTAAGGGAATACATCTACTTAGGGCAGGTAGTGACCACGGATCCGGATCATGAGACTGAAATAACCAGAAGAATAAGAATGGGCTGGGGTGCGTTTGGCAGGCATTCTCAAATCATGAACAGCAGGTTGCCACTATCTCTCAAAAGGAAAGTGTATAACAGGTGTGTGTTACCAGTACTCACATATGGGGCAGAAACCTGGAGGCTTACGAAAAGGGTTCTGCTGAAATTGAGGACGACGCAACGAGCTATCGAAAGAAGAATGATGGGTGTAACGTTGAGGGATAGGAAAAGAGCGGATTGGGTGAGGCAACAAACGCGGGTAAACGACATCTTAGTTGAAATCAAGAAAAAGAAATGGGCATGGGCAGGACATGTAACGAGGAGGGAAGATAACCGATGGTCATTAAGGGTTACGGACTGGATTCCAAGGGAAGGGAAGCGTAGCAGGGGGCGGCAGAAAGTTAGGTGGGCCGATGAAATTAAGATGTTTGCAGGGACAACATGGCCACAATTAGTCCATGACCGGGGTAGTTGGAGAAGTATGGGAGAGGTCTTTGCCCTGCAGTGGGCGTAACTAGGCTGATGATGACGATGATGCACCTTTTGGTAGACGGGGACGCAGTTTTCTGCAAAACCACACGATATGCATGCAAATGGTGCTTTTGGCAGAACGCGCACGTGGATTTCTACCAAACGACGTGAAAAGCATGCCGATGCTGCACTTTTTAGCACCCGCACATGGATTTGTGCCAAAACGCGTTTTAAGCATGCACATGCATCTTTTGGTAGACGCTGACGCAGTTTTCTCCAAAACCACACGATATGCATGCAAATGGTGCTTTTGGCAGAACGCGCACGCGAACGCGCACCAAACGACGTGAAAAGCATGCGGATGCTGCTCTTTTTAGCACCAGCACATGGATTTGTGCCAAAACGCGTTTTAAGCATGCACATGCATCTTTTGGTAGACGCGGACGCAGTTTTCTGCAAAACCACACGATATGCATGCAAATGGTGCTTTTGGCAGAACGCGCACGTGGATTTCTACCAAACGACGTGAAACGCATGCCGATGCTGCTCTTTTTAGCACCCGCACATGGATTTGTGCCAAAACGCGTTTTAAGCATGCACATGCATCTTTTGGTAGACGCGGACGCAGCTTTCTGCAAAACCACACGATATGCATGCAAATGGTGCTTTTGGCAGAACGCGCGCGTGGATTTCTACCAAACGACGTGAAAAGCATGCCGATGCTGCTCTTTTTAGCACCCGCACATGGATTTGTGCCAAAACGCGTTTTAAGCATGAACATGCATCTTTTGGTAGACGCGGACGCAGCTTTCTGCAAAACCACACGATATGCATGCAAATGGTGCTTTTGGCAGAACGCGCACGTGGATTTCTACCAAATGACGTGAAAAGCATGCCGATGCTGCTCTTTTTAGCACCCGCACATGGATTTGTGCAAAAACGCGTTTTAAGCATGCACATGCATCTTTTGGTAGACGCGGACGCAGTTTTCTGCAAAACCACACGATATGCATGCAAATGGTGCTTTTGGCAGAACGCGCACGTGGATTTCTACCAAACGACGTGAAAAGCATGCCGATGCTGCTCTTTTTAGCACCCGCACATGTATTTGTGCCAAAACGCGTTTTAAGCATGCACATGCATCTTTAGGTAGACGCGGACGCAGTTTTCTGCAAAACCACACGATATGCATGAATGGTGCTTTTGGCAGAACGCGCACGTGGATTTCTACCAAACGACGTGAAAAGCATGCCGATGCTGCTGTTTTTAGCACCTGCACATTGTTTTGTGCCAAAACGCGTTTTAAGCATGCACATGCATCTTTTGGTAGACGCAGACGCAGTTTTCTGCAAAACCACACGATATGCATGCAAATGGTGCTTTTGGCAGAACGCGCACGTGGATTTCTACCAAACGACGTGAAAAGCATGCCGATGCTGCTCTTTTTAGCACCCGCACATGGATTTTTGCCAAAACGCGTTTTAAGCATGCACATGCATCTTTTGGCAGACGCGGACGCAGTTTTCTGCAAAACGACACGATATGCTTGAAAATGGTGCTTTTGGCAGAACGCGCACGTGCATTTCCACCAAACGGCGTGAAAAGCATGCCGATGCTGCTCTTTTTAGCACACGCACATGGATTTGTGCGAAAACGCGTTTTAAGCATGCACATGCATCTTTTGGTAGACGCGGACGCAGTTTTCTGCAAAACCACACGATATGCATGCAAATGGTGCTTTTGGCAGAACGCGCACGTGGATTTCTACCAAACGACGTGAAAACCATGCCGATGCTGCTCTTTTTAGCACCCGCACATGGATTTGTGCCAAAACGCGTTTTAAGCACATGCATCTTTTGGTAGACGCGGACGCAGTTTTCTGCAAAACCGCACGATATGCATGCAAATGGTGCTTTTGGCAGAACGCGCACGTGGATTTCTACCAAATGACGTGAAAAGCATGCCGATGCTGCTCTTTTTAGCACCCGCACATGGATTTGTGCCAAAACGCGTTTTAAGAATGCACATGCATCTTTTGGTAGACTCGGACGCAGTTTTCTGCAAAACCACACGCAATGCATGCAAATGGTGCTTTTGGCAGAACGCGCACGTGGATTTCTACCAAACGACGTGAAAAGCATGCCGATGCTGCTCTTTTTAGCACCCGCACATAGATTTGTGCCAAAACGCGTGTTAAGCATGCACATGCATCTTTTGGTAGACGCGGACGCAGTTTTCTGCAAAACCACACGATATGCATGCAAATGGTGCTTTTGGCAGAACGCGCACGTGGATTTCTACCAAATGACGTGAAAAGCATGCCGATGCTGCTCTTTTTAGCACCCGCACATGGATTTGTGCCAAAACGCGTTTTAAGCATGCACATGCATCTTTGGTAGACGCGGACGCAGTTTTCTGCAAAACCACACGATATGCATGCAAATGGTGCTTTTGGCAGAAGGCGCACGTGGATTTCTACCAAACGACGTGAAAAGCATGCCGATGCTACTCTTTTTAGCACCCGCACCTTGTTTTGTGCCAAAACGCGTTTTAAGCATGCACATGCATCTTTTGGTAGACGCGGACGCAGTTTTCTGCAAAACCACGCGATATGCATGCAAATGGTGCTTTTGGCAGAACGCGCACGTGGATTTCTACCAAACGACGTGAAAAGCATGCCGATGCTGCTCTTTTTAGCACCCGCACATGGATTTGTGCCAAAACGCGTTTTAAGCATGCACATGCATCTTTTGGTAGACGCGGACGCAGTTTTCTGCAAAACGACACGATATGCTTGCAAATGGTGCTTTTGGCAGAACGCGCACGTGGATTTCCACCAAACGACGTGAAAACATGCCGATGCGGCTCTTTTTGGCACCCGCACATGGATTTGTGCCAAAACGCGTTTTAAGCATGCACATGCATCTTTTGGTAGACGCGGACGCAGTTTTCTGCAAAACCACGCGATATGCATGCAAATGGTGCTTTTGGCAGAACGCGCACGTGGATTTCTACCAAACGACGTGAAAAGCATGCCGATGCTGCTCTTTTTAGCACCCGCACATGGATTTGTGCCAAAACGCGTTTTAAGCATGCACATGCATCTTTTGGTAGACGCGGACGCAGTTTTCTGCAAAACGACACGATATGCTTGCAAATGGTGCTTTTGGCAGAACGCGCACGTGGATTTCCACCAAACGACGTGAAAACATGCCGATGCGGCTCTTTTTGGCACCCGCACATGGATTTGTGCCAAAACGCGTTTTAAGCATGCACATGCATCTTTTGGTAGGCGCGGACGCAGTTTTCTGCAAAACCACACGATATGCATGCAAATGGTGCTTTTGGCAGAACGCGCTCGTGGATTTCTACCAAACGACGTGAAAAGCATGCCGATGCTGCTCTTTTTAGCACCCGCACATGGATTTGTGCCAAAACGCGTTTTAAGCATGCACATGCATCTTTTGGTAGACGCGGACGCAGTTTTCTGCAAAACCACGCGATATGCATGCAAATGGTGCTTTTGGCAGAACGCGCACGTGGATTTCTACCAAACGACGTGAAAAGCATGCCGATGCTGCTCTTTTTAGCACCCGCACATGGATTTGTGCCAAAACGCGTTTTAAGCATGCACATGCATCTTTTGGTAGACGCGGACGCAGTTTTCTGCAAAACCACACGATATGCATGCAAATGGTGCTTTTGGCAGAACGCGCACGTGGATTTCTACCAAACGACGCGAAAAGCATGCCGATGCTGCTCTTTTTAGCACCCGCACATTGTTTTGTGCCAAAACGTGTTTTAAGCATGCACATGCATCTTTTGGTAGACGCGGACGCAGTTTTCTGCAAAACGATGCGATATGCATGCAAATGGTGCTTTTGGCAGAACGCGCACATGGATTTCCACCAAACGACGTGAAAAGCATGGCGATGCTGCTCTTTTTAGCACCCGCACATGTATTTGTGCCAAAACGCGTTTTAAGCATGCACATGCATCTTTTGGTAGACGCGGACGCAGTTTTCTGCAAAACCACACGATATGCATGAATGGTGCTTTTGGCAGAACGCGCACGTGGATTTCTACCAAACGACGTGAAAAGCATGCCGATGCTGCTGTTTTCAGCACCCGCACATTGTTTTGTGCGAAAACGCGTTTTAAGCATGCACATGCATCTTTTGGTAGACGCGGACGCAGTTTTCTGCAAAACCACACGATATGCATGCAAATGGTGCTTTTGGCAGAACGCGCACGTGGATTTCTACCAAACGACGTGAAAACCATGCCGATGCTGCTCTTTTTAGCACCCGCACATGGATTTGTGCCAAAACGCGTTTTAAGCACATGCATCTTTTGGTAGACGCGGACGCAGTTTTCTGCAAAACCGCACGATATGCATGCAAATGGTGCTTTTGGCAGAACGCGCACGTGGATTTCTACCAAATGACGTGAAAAGCATGCCGATGCTGCTCTTTTTAGCACCCGCACATGGATTTGTGCCAAAACGCGTTTTAAGAATGCACATGCATCTTTTGGTAGACTCGGACGCAGTTTTCTGCAAAACCACACGCAATGCATGCAAATGGTGCTTTTGGCAGAACGCGCACGTGGATTTCTACCAAACGACGTGAAAAGCATGCCGATGCTCCTCTTTTTAGCACCCGCACATAGATTTGTGCCAAAACGCGTGTTAAGCATGCACATGCATCTTTTGGTAGACGCGGACGCAGTTTTCTGCAAAACCACACGATATGCATGCAAATGGTGCTTTTGGCAGAACGCGCACGTGGATTTCTACCAAATGACGTGAAAAGCATGCCGATGCTGCTCTTTTTAGCACCCGCACATGGATTTGTGCCAAAACGCGTTTTAAGCATGCACATGCATCTTTGGTAGACGCGGACGCAGTTTTCTGCAAAACCACACGATATGCATGCAAATGGTGCTTTTGGCAGAAGGCGCACGTGGATTTCTACCAAACGACGTGAAAAGCATGCCGATGCTACTCTTTTTAGCACCCGCACATTGTTTTGTGCCAAAACGCGTTTTAAGCATGCACATGCATCTTTTGGTAGACGCGGACGCAGTTTTCTGCAAAACGACACGATATGCTTGCAAATGGTGCTTTTGGCAGAACGCGCACGTGGATTTCCACCAAACGACGTGAAAACATGCCGATGCGGCTCTTTTTGGCACCCGCACATGGATTTGTGCCAAAACGCGTTTTAAGCATGCACATGCATCTTTTGGTAGGCGCGGACGCAGTTTTCTGCAAAACCACACGATATGCATGCAAATGGTGCTTTTGGCAGAACGCGCTCGTGGATTTCTACCAAACGACGTGAAAAGCATGCCGATGCTGCTCTTTTTAGCACCCGCACATGGATTTGTGCCAAAACGCGTTTTAAGCATGCACATGCATCTTTTGGTAGACGCGGACGCAGTTTTCTGCAAAACCACGCGATATGCATGCAAATGGTGCTTTTGGCAGAATGCGCACGTGGATTTCTACCAAACGACGTGAAAAGCATGCCGATGCTGCTCTTTTTAGCACCCGCACATGGATTTGTGCCAAAACGCGTTTTAAGCATGCACATGCATCTTTTGGTAGACGCGGACGCAGTTTTCTGCAAAACCACACGATATGCATGCAAATGGTGCTTTTGGCAGAACGCGCACGTGGATTTCTACCAAACGACGCGAAAAGCATGCCGATGCTGCTCTTTTTAGCACCCGCACATTGTTTTGTGCCAAAACGTGTTTTAAGCATGCACATGCATCTTTTGGTAGACGCGGACGCAGTTTTCTGCAAAACGATGCGATATGCATGCAAATGGTGCTTTTGGCAGAACGCGCACGTGGATTTCCACCAAACGACGTGAAAAGCATGGCGATGCTGCTCTTTTTAGCACCCGCACATGTATTTGTGCCAAAACGCGTTTTAAGCATGCACATGCATCTTTTGGTAGACGCGGACGCAGTTTTCTGCAAAACCACACGATATGCATGAATGGTGCTTTTGGCAGAACGCGCACGTGGATTTCTACCAAACGACGTGAAAAGCATGCCGATGCTGCTGTTTTCAGCACCCGCACATTGTTTTGTGCCAAAACGCGTTTTAAGCATGCACATGCATCTTTTGGTAGACGCAGACGCAGTTTTCTGCAAAACCACACGATATGCATGCAAATGGTGCTTTTGGCAGAACGCGCACGTGGATTTCTACCAAACGACGTGAAAAGCATGCCGATGCTGCTCTTTTTAGCACCCGCACATGGATTTGTGCCAAAACGCGTTTTAAGCATGCACATGCATCTTTTGGTAGACGCGGACGCAGTTTTCTACAAAACCACACGATATGCATGCAAATGGTGCTTTTGGCAGAACGCGCACGTGGATTTCTACCAAACGACGTGAAAAGCATGCCGATGCTGCTCTTTTTAGCACCCGCACATGGATTTGTGCCAAAACGCGTTTTAAGCATGCACATGCATCTTTTGGTAGACGCGGACGCAGTTTTCTGCAAAACCACACGATATGCATGCAAATGGTGCTTTTGGCAGAACGCGCACGTGGATTTCTACCAAATGACGTGAAAAGCATGCCGATGCTGCTCTTTTTAGCACCCGCACATGGATTTGTGCCAAAACGCGTTTTAAGCATGCACATGCATCTTTTGGTAGACGCGGACGCAGTTTTCTGCAAAACCACAGGCAATGCATGCAAATGGTGCTTTTGGTAGAACGCGCACGTGGATTTCTACGAAACGACGTGAAAAGCATGCCGATGCTGCTCTTTTTAGCACCCGCACATTGTTTTGTGCCAAAACGCGTTTTAAGCATGCACATGCATCTTTTGGTAGACGCGGACGCAGTTTTCTGCAAAACGACACGATATGCTTGCAAATGGTGCTTTTGGCAGAACGCGCACGTGGATTTCCACCAAACGACGTGAAAAGCATGCCGATGCTGCTCTTTTTAGCACACGCACATGGATTTGTGCCAAAACGCGTTTTAAGCATGCACATGCATCTTTTGGTAGACGCGGACGCAGTTTTCTGCAGAACCACACGATATGCATGCAAATGGTGCTTTTGGCAGAACGCGCACGTGGATTTCTACCAAACGACGTTAAAAGCATGCCGATGCTGCTCTTTTTAGCACCCGCACATGGATTTGTGCCAAAACGCGTTTTAAGCACATGCATCTTTTGGTAGACGCGGACGCAGTTTTCTGCAAAACCACACGCAATGCATGCAAATGGTGCTTTTGGCAGAACGCGCACGTGGATTTCTACCAAACGACGTGAAAAGCATGCCGATGCTGCTCTTTTTAGCTCCCGCACATAGATTTGTGCCAAAACGCGTGTTAAGCATGCACATGCATCTTTTGGTAGACGCGGACGCAGTTTTCTGCAAAACCACACGATATGCATGCAAATGGTGCTTTTGGCAGAACGCGCACGTGGATTTCTACCAAACGACGTGAAAAGCATGCGGATGCTGCTCTTTTTAGCACCCGCACATGGATTTGTGCCAAAACGCGTTTTAAGCATGGACATGCATCTTTTGGTAGACACGGACGCAGTTTTCTGCAAAACCACACGATATGCATGCAAATGGTGCTTTTGGCAGAACGCGCACGTGGTTTTCTACCAAACGACGTGAAAAGCATGCCGATGCTGCTCTTTTTAGCACCCGCACATTGTTTTGTGCCAAAACGCGTTTTAAGCATGCACATGCATCTTTTGGTAGACGCGGACGCAGTTTTCTGCAAAACGACACGATATGCTTGCAAATGGTGCTTTTGGCAGAACGCGCACGTGGATTTCCACCAAACGACGTGAAAACATGCCGATGCGGCTCTTTTTAGCACCCGCACATGGATTTGTGCCAAAACGCGTTTTAAGCATGCACATGCATCTTTTGGTAGGCGCGGACGCAGTTTTCTGCAAAACCACACGATATGCATGCAAATGGTGCTTCTGGCAGAACGCGCACGTGGATTTCTACCAAACAACGTGAAAAGCATACCGATGCTGCTCTTTTTAGCACCCGCACATGGATTTGTGCCAAAACGCGTTTTAAGCATGCACATGCATCTTTTGGTAGGCGCGGACGCAGTTTTCTGCAAAACCACACGATATGCATGCAAATGGTGCTTTTGGCAGAACGCGCACGTGGATTTCTACCAAACGACGTTAAAAGCATGCCGATGCTGCTCTTTTTAGCACCCGCACATGGATTTGTGCCAAAACGCGTTTTAAGCACATGCATCTTTTGGTAGACGCGGACGCAGTTTTCTGCAAAACCACACGCAATGCATGCAAATGGTGCTTTTGGCAGAACGCGCACGTGGATTTCTACCAAACGACGTGAAAAGCATGCCGATGCTGCTCTTTTTAGCTCCCGCACATAGATTTGTGCCAAAACGCGTGTTAAGCATGCACATGCATCTTTTGGTAGACGCGGACGCAGTTTTCTGCAAAACCACACGATATGCATGCAAATGGTGCTTTTGGCAGAACGCGCACGTGGATTTCTACCAAACGACGTGAAAAGCATGCGGATGCTGCTCTTTTTAGCACCCGCACATGGATTTGTGCCAAAACGCGTTTTAAGCATGGACATGCATCTTTTGGTAGACACGGACGCAGTTTTCTGCAAAACCACACGATATGCATGCAAATGGTGCTTTTGGCAGAACGCGCACGTGGTTTTCTACCAAACGACGTGAAAAGCATGCCGATGCTGCTCTTTTTAGCACCCGCACATTGTTTTGCGCCAAAACGCGTTTTAAGCATGCACATGCATCTTTTGGTAGACGCGGACGCAGTTTTCTGCAAAACGACACGATATGCTTGCAAATGGTGCTTTTGGCAGAACGCGCACGTGGATTTCCACCAAACGACGTGAAAACATGCCGATGCGGCTCTTTTTAGCACCCGCACATGGATTTGTGCCAAAACGCGTTTTAAGCATGCACATGCATCTTTTGGTAGGCGCGGACGCAGTTTTCTGCAAAACCACACGATATGCATGCAAATGGTGCTTTTGGCAGAACGCGCACGTGGATTTCTACCAAACAACGTGAAAAGCATACCGATGCTGCTCTTTTTAGCACCCGCACATGGATTTGTGCCAAAACGCGTTTTAAGCATGCACATGCATCTTTTGGTAGGCGCGGACGCAGTTTTCTGCAAAACCACACGATATGCATGCAAATGGTGCTTTTGGCAGAACGCGCACGTGGATTTCTACCAAACGACGCGAAAAGCATGCCGATGCTGCTCTTTTTAGCACCCGCACATTGTTTTGTGCCAAAACGCGTTTTAAGCATGCACATGCATCTTTTGGTAGACGCGGACGCAGTTTTCTGCGAAACGACGCGATATGCATGCAAATGGTGCTTTTGGCAGAACGCGCACGTGGATTTCCACCAAACGACGTGAAAAGCATGCCGATGCTGCTCTTTTTAGCACCCGCACATGGATTTGTGCCAAAACGCGTTTTAAGCATGCACATGCATCTTTTGGTAGGCGCGGACGCAGTTTTCTGCAAAACCACACGACATGCATGCAAATCGTGCTTTTGGCAGAACGCGCACGTGGATTTCTACCAAACGACGTGAAAAGCATGCCGATGCTGCTCTTTTTAGCACCCGCACATGGATTTGTGCCAAAACGCGTTTTAAGCATGCACATGGATCTTTTGGTAGACGCGGACGCAGTTTTCTGCAAAACCACACGATATGCATGCAAATGGTGCTTTTGGCAGAACGCGCACATGGATTTCTACCAAACGACGCGAAAAGCATGCCGATGCTGCTCTTTTTAGCACCCGCACATGGATTTGTGCCAAAACGCGTTTTAAGCATGCACATGCATCTTTTGGTAGACGCGGACGCAGTTTTCTGCAATACCACACGATATGCATGCAAATGGTGCTTTTGGCAGAACGCGCACGTGGATTTCTACCAAACGACGTGAAAAGCATGCCGATGCTGCTCTTTTTAGCACCGGCACATGGATTTGTGCCAAAACGCGTGTTAAGCATGCACATGCATCTTTTGGTAGACGCGGACGCAGTTTTCTGCAAAACCACACGATATGCATGCAAATGGTGCTTTTGGCAGAACGCGCACGTGGATTTCTACCAAACGACGTGAAAAGCATGCCGATGCTGCTCTTTTTAGCACCCGCACATGGATTTGTGCCAAAACGCGTTTTAAGCATGCACATGCATCTTTTGGTAGACGCGGACGCAGTTTTCGGCAAAACCACACGATATGCATGCAAATGGTGCTTTTGGCAGAACGCGCACGTGGATTTCTACCAAACGGCGTGAAAAGCATGCTGATGCTGCTCTTTTTAGCACCCGCACATGGATTTGTGCCAAAACGCGTTTTAAGCATGCACATGCATCTTTTGGTAGACGTGGACGCAGTTTTCTGCAAAACCGCACGATATGCATGCAAATGGTGCTTTTGGCAGAACGCGCACGTGGATTTCTACCAAACGACGTGAAAAGCCTGCCGATGCTGCTCTTTTTAGCACCGGCACATGGATTTGTGCCAAAACGCGTGTTAAGCATGCACATGCATCTTTTGGTAGACGCGGACGCAGTTTTCTGCAAAACCACACGATATGCATGCAAATGGTGCTTTTGGCAGAACGCGCACATGGATTTCTACCAAACGACGCGAAAAGCATGCCGATGCTGCTCTTTTTAGCACCCGCACATGGATTTGTGCCAAAACGCGTTTTAAGCATGCACATGCATCTTTTGGTAGACGCGGACGCAGTTTTCTGCAATACCACACGATATGCATGCAAATGGTGCTTTTGGCAGAACGCGCACGTGGATTTCCACCAAACGACGTGAAAAGCCTGCCGATGCTGCTCTTTTTAGCACCGGCACATGGATTTGTGCTAAAACGCGTTTTAAGCATGCACATGCATCTTTTGGTAGACGCGGACGCACTTTTCTGCAAAACCACACGATATGCATGCAAATGGTGGTTTTGGCAGAACGCGCACGTGGATTTCTATCAAACGACGTGAAAAGCATGCCGATGCTGCTCTTTTTAGCACCGGCACATGGATTTGTGCCAAAACGCGTTTTAAGCATGCACATGCATCTTTTGGTAGACGCGGACGCAGTTTTCTGCAAAACCGCACGATATGCATGCAAATGGTGCTTTTGGCAGAACGCGCACGTGGATTTCAACCAAACGACGTGAAAAGCATGCCGATGCTGCTCTTTTTAGCACCCGCACATGGATTTGTGCCAAAACGCGTTTTAAGCATGCACATGCATCTTTTGGTAGACGTGGACGCACTTTTCTGCAAAACCACACGATATGCATGCAAATGGTGCTTTTGGCAGAACGCGCACGTGGATTTCTACCAAACGACGTGTAAAGCATGCCGTTGCTGCTCTTTTTAGCACCGGCACATGGATTTGTGCCAAAACACGTTTTAAGCATGCACATGCATCTTTTGGTAGACGCGGACGCAGTTTTCTGCAAAACCGCACGATATGCATGCAAATGGTGCTTTTGGCAGAACGCGCACGTGGATTTCTATCAAACGACGTGAAAAGCATGCCGATGCTGCTCTTTTTAGCACCGGCACATGGATTTGTGCCAAAACGCGTTTTAAGCATGCACATGCATCTTTTGGTAGACGCGGACGCAGTTTTCTGCAAAACCGCACGATATTTATGCAAATGGTGCTTTTGGCAGAACGCGCACGTGGATTTCTACCAAACGACGTGAAAAGCATGCCGATGCTGCTCTTTTTAGCACCGGCACATGGATTTGTGCTAAAACGCGTTTTAAGCATGCACATGCATCTTTTGGTAGACGCGGACGCAGTTTTCTGCAAAACCACACGATACGCATGCAAATGGCGCTTTTGGCAGAACGCGTACGTGGATTTCTACCAAACGACGTGAAAAGCATGCCGATGCTGCTCTTTTTAGCACCGGCACATGGATTTGTGCTAAAACGCGTTTTAAGCATGCACATGCATCTTTTGGTAGACGCGGACGCAGTTTTATGCAAAACCACACGATATGCATGCAAATGGCGCTTTTGGCAGAACGCGCACGTGGATTTCTACCAAACGACGTGAAAAGCATGCCGATGCTGATCTTTTTAGCACCCTCACATGGATTTGTGCCAAAACGCGTTTTAAGCATGCACATGCATCTTTTGGTAGACGCGGACGCAGTTTTCTGCAAAACCACACGATATGCATGCAAATGGTGCTTTTGGCAGAACGCGCACGTGGATTTCTACCAAACGACGTGAAAAGCATGCGGATGCTGCTCTTTTTAGCACCCGCACATGGATTTGTGCCAAAACGCGTTTTAAGCATGGACATGCATCTTTTGGTAGACACGGACGCAGTTTTCTGCAAAACCACACGATATGCATGCAAATGGTGCTTTTGGCAGAACGCGCACGTGGTTTTCTACCAAACGACGTGAAAAGCATGCCGATGCTGCTCTTTTTAGCACCCGCACATTGTTTTGCGCCAAAACGCGTTTTAAGCATGCACATGCATCTTTTGGTAGACGCGGACGCAGTTTTCTGCAAAACGACACGATATGCTTGCAAATGGTGCTTTTGGCAGAACGCGCACGTGGATTTCCACCAAACGACGTGAAAACATGCCGATGCGGCTCTTTTTAGCACCCGCACATGGATTTGTGCCAAAACGCGTTTTAAGCATGCACATGCATCTTTTGGTAGGCGCGGACGCAGTTTTCTGCAAAACCACACGATATGCATGCAAATGGTGCTTTTGGCAGAACGCGCACGTGGATTTCTACCAAACAACGTGAAAAGCATACCGATGCTGCTCTTTTTAGCACCCGCACATGGATTTGTGCCAAAACGCGTTTTAAGCATGCACATGCATCTTTTGGTAGGCGCGGACGCAGTTTTCTGCAAAACCACACGATATGCATGCAAATGGTGCTTTTGGCAGAACGCGCACGTGGATTTCTACCAAACGACGCGAAAAGCATGCCGATGCTGCTCTTTTTAGCACCCGCACATTGTTTTGTGCCAAAACGCGTTTTAAGCATGCACATGCATCTTTTGGTAGACGCGGACGCAGTTTTCTGCGAAACGACGCGATATGCATGCAAATGGTGCTTTTGGCAGAACGCGCACGTGGATTTCCACCAAACGACGTGAAAAGCATGCCGATGCTGCTCTTTTTAGCACCCGCACATGGATTTGTGCCAAAACGCGTTTTAAGCATGCACATGCATCTTTTGGTAGGCGCGGACGCAGTTTTCTGCAAAACCACACGACATGCATGCAAATCGTGCTTTTGGCAGAACGCGCACGTGGATTTCTACCAAACGACGTGAAAAGCATGCCGATGCTGCTCTTTTTAGCACCCGCACATGGATTTGTGCCAAAACGCGTTTTAAGCATGCACATGGATCTTTTGGTAGACGCAGACGCAGTTTTCTGCAAAACCACACGATATGCATGCAAATGGTGCTTTTGGCAGAACGCGCACATGGATTTCTACCAAACGACGCGAAAAGCATGCCGATGCTGCTCTTTTTAGCACCCGCACATGGATTTGTGCCAAAACGCGTTTTAAGCATGCACATGCATCTTTTGGTAGACGCGGACGCAGTTTTCTGCAATACCACACGATATGCATGCAAATGGTGCTTTTGGCAGAACGCGCACGTGGATTTCTACCAAACGACGTGAAAAGCATGCCGATGCTGCTCTTTTTAGCACCCGCACATGGATTTGTGCCAAAACGCGTTTTAAGCATGCACATGCATCTTTTGGTAGACGCGGACGCAGTTTTCGGCAAAACCACACGATATGCATGCAAATGGTGCTTTTGGCAGAACGCGCGCGTGGATTTCTACCAAACGACGTGAAAAGCATGCCGATGCTGCTCTTTTTAGCACCCGCACATGGATTTGTGCCAAAACGCGTTTTAAGCATGCACATGCATCTTTTGGTAGACGCGGACGCAGTTTTCGGCAAAACCACACGATATGCATGCAAATGGTGCTTTTGGCAGAACGCGCGCGTGGATTTCTACCAAACGACGTGAAAAGCCTGCCGATGCTGCTCTTTTTAGCACCGGCACATGGGTTTGTGCCAAAATGCGTGTTAAGCATGCACATGCATCTTTTGGTAGACGCGGACGCAGTTTTCTGCAAAACCACACGATATGCATGCAAATGGTGCTTTTGGCAGAACGCGCACGTGGATTTCTACCAAACGACGTGAAAAGCATGCCGATGCTGCTCTTTTTAGCACCCGCACATGGATTTGTGCCAAAACGCGTTTTAAGCATGCACATGCATCTTTTGGTAGACGCGGACGCAGTTTTCTGCAAAACCACACGATATGCATGCAAATGGTGCTTTTGGCAGAACGCGCACGTGGATTTCTGCCAAACGACGTGAAAAGCATGCCGATGCTGCTCTTTTTAGCACCTGCACATGGATTTGTGCCAAAACGCGTTTTAAGCATGCACATGCATCTTTTGGTAGACGCGGACGCAGTTTTCTGCAAAACCGCACGATATGCATGCAAATGGTGCTTTTGGCAGAACGCGCACGTGGATTTCTACCAAACGACCTGAAAAGCATGCCGATGCTGCTCTTTTTAGCACCCGCACATGGATTTGTGCCAAAACGCGTTTTAAGCATGCACATGCATCTTTTGGTAGACGCGGACGCAGTTTTCTGCAAAACCACACTATATGCATGCAAATGGTGCTTTTGGCAGAACGCGCACGTGGATTTCTACCAAACGACGTGAAAAGCCTGCCGATGCTGCTCTTTTTAGCACCGGCACATGGGTTTGTGCCAAAACGCGTGTTAAGCATGCACATGCATCTTTTGGTAGACGCGGACGCAGTTTTCTGCAAAACCACACGATATGCATGCAAATGGTGCTTTTGGCAGAACGCGCACGTGGATTTCTACCAAACGACGTGAAAAGCATGCCGATGCTGCTCTTTTTAGCACCCGCACATGGATTTGTGCCAAAACGCGTTTTAAGCATGCACATGCATCTTTTGGTAGACGCGGACGCAGTTTTCTGCAAAACCACACGATATGCATGCAAATGGTGCTTTTGGCAGAACGCGCACGTGGATTTCTACCAAACGACCTGAAAAGCATGCCGATGCTGCTCTTTTTAGCACCCGCACATGGATTTGTGCCAAAACGCGTTTTAAGCATGCACATGCATCTTTTGGTAGACGCGGACGCAGTTTTCTGCAAAACCACACGATATGCATGCAAATGGTGCTTTTGGCAGAACGCGCACGTGGATTTCTACCAAACGACGTGAAAAGCCTGCCGATGCTGCTCTTTTTAGCACCGGCACATGGGTTTGTGCCAAAACGCGTGTTAAGCATGCACATGCATCTTTTGGTAGACGCGGACGCAGTTTTCTGCAAAACCACACGATATGCATGCAAATGGTGCTTTTGGCAGAACGCGCACGTGGATTTCTACCAAACGACGTGAAAAGCATGCCGATGCTGCTCTTTTTAGCACCCGCACATGGATTTGTGCCAAAACGCGTTTTAAGCATGCACATGCATCTTTTGGTAGACGCGGACGCAGTTTTCTGCAAAACCACACGATATGCATGCAAATGGTGCTTTTGGCAGAACGCGCACGTGGATTTCTACCAAACGACGTGAAAAGCATGCCGATGCTGCTCTTTTTAGCACCTGCACATGGATTTGTGCCAAAACGCGTTT
Source organism: Dermacentor variabilis (assembly GCF_050947875.1). Taxonomy (NCBI): domain Eukaryota; kingdom Metazoa; phylum Arthropoda; class Arachnida; order Ixodida; family Ixodidae; genus Dermacentor; species Dermacentor variabilis. Next base: position 79,536 of record NW_027460555.1, on the reverse strand, counting down.
TAAGCATGCACATGCATCTTTTGGTAGACGCGGACGCAGTTTTCTGCAAAACCGCACGATATGCATGCAAATGGTGCTTTTGGCAGAACGCGCACGTGGATTTCTACCAAACGACCTGAAAAGCATGCCGATGCTGCTCTTTTTAGCACCTGCACATGGATTTGTGCCAAAACGCGTTTTAAGCATGCACATGCATCTTTTGGTAGACGCGGACGCAGTTTTCTGCAAAGCCGCACGATATGCATGCAAATGGTGCTTTTGGCAGAACGCGCACGTGGATTTCTACCAAACGACCTGAAAAGCATGCCGATGCTGCTCTTTTTAGCACCCGCACATGGATTTGTGCCAAAACGCGTTTTAAGCATGCACATGCATCTTTTGGTAGACGCGGACGCAGTTTTCTGCAAAACCACACGATATGCATGCAAATGGTGCTTTTGGCAGAACGCGCACGTGGATTTCTACCAAACGACGTGAAAAGCATGCCGATGCTGCTCTTTTTAGCACCTGCACATGGATTTGTGCCAAAACGCGTTTTAAGCATGCACATGCATCTTTTGGTAGACGCGGACGCAGTTTTCGGCAAAACCACACGATATGCATGCAAATGGTGCTTTTGGCAGAACGCGCGCGTGGATTTCTTCCAAACGACGTGAAAAGCCTGCCGATGCTGCTCTTTTTAGCACCGGCACATGGGTTTGTGCCAAAACGCGTGTTAAGCATGCACATGCATCTTTTGGTAGACGCGGACGCAGTTTTCTGCAAAACCACACGATATGCATGCAAATGGTGCTTTTGGCAGAACGCGCACGTGGATTTCTACCAAACGACGTGAAAAGCATGCCGATGCTGCTCTTTTTAGCACCCGCACATGGATTTGTGCCAAAACGCGTTTTAAGCATGCACATGCATCTTTTGGTAGACGCGGACGCAGTTTTCTGCAATACCACACGATATGCATGCAAATGGTGCTTTTGGCAGAACGCGCACGTGGATTTCTACCAAACGACGTGAAAAGCATGCCGATGCTGCTCTTTTTAGCACCGGCACATGGATTTGTGCCAAAACGCGTTTTAAGCATGCACATGCATCTTTTGGTAGACGCGGACGCAGTTTTCGGCAAAACCACACGATATGCATGCAAATGGTGCTTTTGGCAGAACGCGCGCGTGGATTTCTACCAAACGACGTGAAAAGCCTGCCGATGCTGCTCTTTTTAGCACCGGCACATGGGTTTGTGCCAAAACGCGTTTTAAGCATGCACATGCATCTTTTGGTAGACGCGGACGCAGTTTTCTGCAAAACCACACGATATGCATGCAAATGGTGCTTTTGGCAGAACGCGCACGTGGATTTCTACCAAACGACGTGAAAAGCATGCGGATGCTGCTCTTTTTAGCACCCGCACATGGATTTGTGCCAAAACGCGTTTTAAGCATGGACATGCATCTTTTGGTAGACACGGACGCAGTTTTCTGCAAAACCACACGATATGCATGCAAATGGCGCTTTTGGCAGAACGCGCACGTGGATTTCTACCAAACGACGTGAAAAGCATGCCGATGCTGATCTTTTTAGCACCCTCACATGGATTTGTGCCAAAACGCGTTTTAAGCATGCACATGCATCTTTTGGTAGACGCGGACGCAGTTTTCTGCAAAACCACACGATATGCATGCAAATGGTGCTTTTGGCAGAACGCGCACGTGGATTTCTACCAAACGACGTGAAAAGCATGCGGATGCTGCTCTTTTTAGCACCCGCACATGGATTTGTGCCAAAACGCGTTTTAAGCATGGACATGCATCTTTTGGTAGACACGGACGCAGTTTTCTGCAAAACCACACGATATGCATGCAAATGGTGCTTTTGGCAGAACGCGCACGTGGTTTTCTACCAAACGACGTGAAAAGCATGCCGATGCTGCTCTTTTTAGCACCCGCACATTGTTTTGCGCCAAAACGCGTTTTAAGCATGCACATGCATCTTTTGGTAGACGCGGACGCAGTTTTCTGCAAAACGACACGATATGCTTGCAAATGGTGCTTTTGGCAGAACGCGCACGTGGATTTCCACCAAACGACGTGAAAACATGCCGATGCGGCTCTTTTTAGCACCCGCACATGGATTTGTGCCAAAACGCGTTTTAAGCATGCACATGCATCTTTTGGTAGGCGCGGACGCAGTTTTCTGCAAAACCACACGATATGCATGCAAATGGTGCTTTTGGCAGAACGCGCACGTGGATTTCTACCAAACAACGTGAAAAGCATACCGATGCTGCTCTTTTTAGCACCCGCACATGGATTTGTGCCAAAACGCGTTTTAAGCATGCACATGCATCTTTTGGTAGGCGCGGACGCAGTTTTCTGCAAAACCACACGATATGCATGCAAATGGTGCTTTTGGCAGAACGCGCACGTGGATTTCTACCAAACGACGCGAAAAGCATGCCGATGCTGCTCTTTTTAGCACCCGCACATTGTTTTGTGCCAAAACGCGTTTTAAGCATGCACATGCATCTTTTGGTAGACGCGGACGCAGTTTTCTGCGAAACGACGCGATATGCATGCAAATGGTGCTTTTGGCAGAACGCGCACGTGGATTTCCACCAAACGACGTGAAAAGCATGCCGATGCTGCTCTTTTTAGCACCCGCACATGGATTTGTGCCAAAACGCGTTTTAAGCATGCACATGCATCTTTTGGTAGGCGCGGACGCAGTTTTCTGCAAAACCACACGACATGCATGCAAATCGTGCTTTTGGCAGAACGCGCACGTGGATTTCTACCAAACGACGTGAAAAGCATGCCGATGCTGCTCTTTTTAGCACCCGCACATGGATTTGTGCCAAAACGCGTTTTAAGCATGCACATGGATCTTTTGGTAGACGCAGACGCAGTTTTCTGCAAAACCACACGATATGCATGCAAATGGTGCTTTTGGCAGAACGCGCACATGGATTTCTACCAAACGACGCGAAAAGCATGCCGATGCTGCTCTTTTTAGCACCCGCACATGGATTTGTGCCAAAACGCGTTTTAAGCATGCACATGCATCTTTTGGTAGACGCGGACGCAGTTTTCTGCAATACCACACGATATGCATGCAAATGGTGCTTTTGGCAGAACGCGCACGTGGATTTCTACCAAACGACGTGAAAAGCATGCCGATGCTGCTCTTTTTAGCACCCGCACATGGATTTGTGCCAAAACGCGTTTTAAGCATGCACATGCATCTTTTGGTAGACGCGGACGCAGTTTTCGGCAAAACCACACGATATGCATGCAAATGGTGCTTTTGGCAGAACGCGCGCGTGGATTTCTACCAAACGACGTGAAAAGCATGCCGATGCTGCTCTTTTTAGCACCCGCACATGGATTTGTGCCAAAACGCGTTTTAAGCATGCACATGCATCTTTTGGTAGACGCGGACGCAGTTTTCGGCAAAACCACACGATATGCATGCAAATGGTGCTTTTGGCAGAACGCGCGCGTGGATTTCTACCAAACGACGTGAAAAGCCTGCCGATGCTGCTCTTTTTAGCACCGGCACATGGGTTTGTGCCAAAATGCGTGTTAAGCATGCACATGCATCTTTTGGTAGACGCGGACGCAGTTTTCTGCAAAACCACACGATATGCATGCAAATGGTGCTTTTGGCAGAACGCGCACGTGGATTTCTACCAAACGACGTGAAAAGCATGCCGATGCTGCTCTTTTTAGCACCCGCACATGGATTTGTGCCAAAACGCGTTTTAAGCATGCACATGCATCTTTTGGTAGACGCGGACGCAGTTTTCTGCAAAACCACACGATATGCATGCAAATGGTGCTTTTGGCAGAACGCGCACGTGGATTTCTGCCAAACGACGTGAAAAGCATGCCGATGCTGCTCTTTTTAGCACCTGCACATGGATTTGTGCCAAAACGCGTTTTAAGCATGCACATGCATCTTTTGGTAGACGCGGACGCAGTTTTCTGCAAAACCGCACGATATGCATGCAAATGGTGCTTTTGGCAGAACGCGCACGTGGATTTCTACCAAACGACCTGAAAAGCATGCCGATGCTGCTCTTTTTAGCACCCGCACATGGATTTGTGCCAAAACGCGTTTTAAGCATGCACATGCATCTTTTGGTAGACGCGGACGCAGTTTTCTGCAAAACCACACTATATGCATGCAAATGGTGCTTTTGGCAGAACGCGCACGTGGATTTCTACCAAACGACGTGAAAAGCCTGCCGATGCTGCTCTTTTTAGCACCGGCACATGGGTTTGTGCCAAAACGCGTGTTAAGCATGCACATGCATCTTTTGGTAGACGCGGACGCAGTTTTCTGCAAAACCACACGATATGCATGCAAATGGTGCTTTTGGCAGAACGCGCACGTGGATTTCTACCAAACGACGTGAAAAGCATGCCGATGCTGCTCTTTTTAGCACCCGCACATGGATTTGTGCCAAAACGCGTTTTAAGCATGCACATGCATCTTTTGGTAGACGCGGACGCAGTTTTCTGCAAAACCACACGATATGCATGCAAATGGTGCTTTTGGCAGAACGCGCACGTGGATTTCTACCCAACGACCTGAAAAGCATGCCGATGCTGCTCTTTTTAGCACCCGCACATGGATTTGTGCCAAAACGCGTTTTAAGCATGCACATGCATCTTTTGGTAGACGCGGACGCAGTTTTCTGCAAAACCACACGATATGCATGCAAATGGTGCTTTTGGCAGAACGCGCACGTGGATTTCTACCAAACGACGTGAAAAGCCTGCCGATGCTGCTCTTTTTAGCACCGGCACATGGGTTTGTGCCAAAACGCGTGTTAAGCATGCACATGCATCTTTTGGTAGACGCGGACGCAGTTTTCTGCAAAACCACACGATATGCATGCAAATGGTGCTTTTGGCAGAACGCGCACGTGGATTTCTACCAAACGACGTGAAAAGCATGCCGATGCTGCTCTTTTTAGCACCCGCACATGGATTTGTGCCAAAACGCGTTTTAAGCATGCACATGCATCTTTTGGTAGACGCGGACGCAGTTTTCTGCAAAACCACACGATATGCATGCAAATGGTGCTTTTGGCAGAACGCGCACGTGGATTTCTACCAAACGACGTGAAAAGCATGCCGATGCTGCTCTTTTTAGCACCTGCACATGGATTTGTGCCAAAACGCGTTTTAAGCATGCACATGCATCTTTTGGTAGACGCGGACGCAGTTTTCTGCAAAACCGCACGATATGCATGCAAATGGTGCTTTTGGCAGAACGCGCACGTGGATTTCTACCAAACGACCTGAAAAGCATGCCGATGCTGCTCTTTTTAGCACCTGCACATGGATTTGTGCCAAAACGCGTTTTAAGCATGCACATGCATCTTTTGGTAGACGCGGACGCAGTTTTCTGCAAAGCCGCACGATATGCATGCAAATGGTGCTTTTGGCAGAACGCGCACGTGGATTTCTACCAAACGACCTGAAAAGCATGCCGATGCTGCTCTTTTTAGCACCCGCACATGGATTTGTGCCAAAACGCGTTTTAAGCATGCACATGCATCTTTTGGTAGACGCGGACGCAGTTTTCTGCAAAACCACACGATATGCATGCAAATGGTGCTTTTGGCAGAACGCGCACGTGGATTTCTACCAAACGACGTGAAAAGCATGCCGATGCTGCTCTTTTTAGCACCTGCACATGGATTTGTGCCAAAACGCGTTTTAAGCATGCACATGCATCTTTTGGTAGACGCGGACGCAGTTTTCGGCAAAACCACACGATATGCATGCAAATGGTGCTTTTGGCAGAACGCGCGCGTGGATTTCTTCCAAACGACGTGAAAAGCCTGCCGATGCTGCTCTTTTTAGCACCGGCACATGGGTTTGTGCCAAAACGCGTGTTAAGCATGCACATGCATCTTTTGGTAGACGCGGACGCAGTTTTCTGCAAAACCACACGATATGCATGCAAATGGTGCTTTTGGCAGAACGCGCACGTGGATTTCTACCAAACGACGTGAAAAGCATGCCGATGCTGCTCTTTTTAGCACCCGCACATGGATTTGTGCCAAAACGCGTTTTAAGCATGCACATGCATCTTTTGGTAGACGCGGACGCAGTTTTCTGCAATACCACACGATATGCATGCAAATGGTGCTTTTGGCAGAACGCGCACGTGGATTTCTACCAAACGACGTGAAAAGCATGCCGATGCTGCTCTTTTTAGCACCGGCACATGGATTTGTGCCAAAACGCGTTTTAAGCATGCACATGCATCTTTTGGTAGACGCGGACGCAGTTTTCGGCAAAACCACACGATATGCATGCAAATGGTGCTTTTGGCAGAACGCGCGCGTGGATTTCTACCAAACGACGTGAAAAGCCTGCCGATGCTGCTCTTTTTAGCACCGGCACATGGGTTTGTGCCAAAACGCGTTTTAAGCATGCACATGCATCTTTTGGTAGACGCGGACGCAGTTTTCTGCAAAACCACACGATATGCATGCAAATGGTGCTTTTGGCAGAACGCGCACGTGGATTTCTACCAAACGACGTGAAAAGCATGCCGATGCTGCTCTTTTTAGCACCCGCACATGGATTTGTGCCAAAACGCGTTTTAAGCATGCACATGCATCTTTTGGTAGACGCGGACGCAGTTTTCTGCAATACCACACGATATGCATGCAAATGGTGCTTTTGGCAGAACGCGCACGTGGATTTCTACCAAACGACGTGAAAAGCATGCCGATGCTGCTCTTTTTAGCACCCGCACATGGATTTGTGCCAAAACGCGTTTTAAGCATGCACATGCATCTTTTGGTAGACGCGGACGCAGTTTTCGGCAAAACCACACGATATGCATGCAAATGGTGCTTTTGGCAGAACGCGCGCGTGGATTTCTACCAAACGACGTGAAAAGCCTGCCGATGCTGCTCTTTTTAGCACCGGCACATGGGTTTGTGCCAAAACGCGTTTTAAGCATGCACATGCATCTTTTGGTAGACGCGGACGCAGTTTTCTGCAAAACCACACGATATGCATGCAAATGGTGCTTTTGGCAGAACGCGCACGTGGATTTCTACCAAACGACGTGAAAAGCATGCCGATGCTGCTCTTTTTAGCACCTGCACATGGATTTGTGCCAAAACGCGTTTTAAGCATGCACATGCATCTTTTGGTAGACGCGTACGCAGTTTTCTGCAAAACCGCACGATATGCATGCAAATGGTGCTTTTGGCAGAACGCGCACGTGGATTTCTACCAAACGACCTGAAAAGCATGCCGATGCTGCTCTTTTTAGCACCCGCACATGGATTTGTGCCAAAACGCGTTTTAAGCATGCACATGCATCTTTTGGTAGACGCGGACGCAGTTTTCTGCAAAACCACACGATATGCATGCAAATGGTGCTTTTGGCAGAACGCGCATGTGGATTTCTACCAAACGACGTGAAAAGCCTGCCGATGCTGCTCTTTTTAGCACCGGCACATGGGTTTGTGCCAAAACGCGTGTTAAGCATGCACATGCATCTTTTGGTAGACGCGGACGCAGTTTTCTGCAAAACCACACGATATGCATGCAAATGGTGCTTTTGGCAGAACGCGCACGTGGATTTCTACCAAACGACGTGAAAAGCATGCCGATGCTGCTCTTTTTAGCACCCGCACATGGATTTGTGCCAAAACGCGTTTTAAGCATGCACATGCATCTTTTGGTAGACGCAGACGCAGTTTTCTGCAAAACCACACGATATGCATGCAAATGGTGCTTTTGGCAGAACGCGCACGTGGATTTCTACCAAACAACGTGAAAAGCATGCCGATGCTGCTCTTTTTAGCACCCGCACATGGATTTGTGCCAAAACGCGTTTTAAGCATGCACATGCATCTTTTGGTAGACGCGGACGCAGTTTTCTGCAAAACCACACGATATGCATGCAAATGGTGCTTTTGGCAGAACGCGCACGTGGATTTCTACCAAACGACGTGAAAAGCATGCCGATGCTGCTCTTTTTAGCACCCTCACATGGATTTGTGCCAAAACGCGTTTTAAGCATGCACATGCATCTTTTGGTAGACGCGGACGCAGTTTTCTGCAAAACCACACGATATGCATGCAAATGGTGCTTTTGGCAGAACGCGCGCGTGGATTTCTAGCGTTTTAAGCATGCACATGCATCTTTTGGTAGACGCGGACGCAGTTTTCTGCAAAACCACACGATATGCATGCAAATGTTGCTTTTGGCAGAACGCGCACGTGGATTTCTACCATACGACGTGAAAAGCATGCCGATGCTGCTCTTTTTAGCACCCGCACATGGATTTGTGCCAAAACGCGTTTTAAGCATGTACATGCATCTTTTGGTAGACGCGGACGCAGTTTTCTGCAAAAGGACACGATATGCATGCAAATGGTGCTTTTGGCAGAACGCGCACGTGGATTTCTACCAAACGACGTGAAAAGCATGCCGATGCTGCTCTTTTTAGCACCCGCACATGGATTTGTGCCAAAACGCGTTTTAAGCATGCACATGCATCTTTTGGTAGACGCGGACGCAGTTTTCTGCAATACCACACGATATGCATGCAAATGGTGCTTTTGGCAGAACGCGCACGTGGATTTCTACCAAACGACGTGAAAAGCATGCCGATGCTGCTCTTTTTAGCACCGGCACATGGATTTGTGCCAAAACGCGTTTTAAGCATGCACATGCATCTTTTGGTAGACGCGGACGCAGTTTTCGGCAAAACCACACGATATGCATGCAAATGGTGCTTTTGGCAGAACGCGCGCGTGGATTTCTACCAAACGACGTGAAATGCCTGCCGATGCTGCTCTTTTTAGCACCGGCACATGGGTTTGTGCCAAAACGCGTTTTAAGCATGCACATGCATCTTTTGGTAGACGCGGACGCAGTTTTCTGCAAAACCACACGATATGCATGCAAATGGTGCTTTTGGCAGAACGCGCACGTGGATTTCTACCAAACGACGTGAAAAGCATGCCGATGCTGCTCTTTTTAGCACCCGCACATGGATTTGTGCCAAAACGCGTTTTAAGCATGCACATGCATCTTTTGGTAGACGCGGACGCAGTTTTCTGCAATACCACACGATATGCATGCAAATGGTGCTTTTGGCAGAACGCGCACGTGGATTTCTACCAAACGACGTGAAAAGCATGCCGATGCTGCTCTTTTTAGCACCCGCACATGGATTTGTGCCAAAACGCGTTTTAAGCATGCACATGCATCTTTTGGTAGACGCGGACGCAGTTTTCGGCAAAACCACACGATATGCATGCAAATGGTGCTTTTGGCAGAACGCGCGCGTGGATTTCTACCAAACGACGTGAAAAGCCTGCCGATGCTGCTCTTTTTAGCACCGGCACATGGGTTTGTGCCAAAACGCGTTTTAAGCATGCACATGCATCTTTTGGTAGACGCGGACGCAGTTTTCTGCAAAACCACACGATATGCATGCAAATGGTGCTTTTGGCAGAACGCGCACGTGGATTTCTACCAAACGACGTGAAAAGCATGCCGATGCTGCTCTTTTTAGCACCTGCACATGGATTTGTGCCAAAACGCGTTTTAAGCATGCACATGCATCTTTTGGTAGACGCGTACGCAGTTTTCTGCAAAACCGCACGATATGCATGCAAATGGTGCTTTTGGCAGAACGCGCACGTGGATTTCTACCAAACGACCTGAAAAGCATGCCGATGCTGCTCTTTTTAGCACCCGCACATGGATTTGTGCCAAAACGCGTTTTAAGCATGCACATGCATCTTTTGGTAGACGCGGACGCAGTTTTCTGCAAAACCACACGATATGCATGCAAATGGTGCTTTTGGCAGAACGCGCATGTGGATTTCTACCAAACGACGTGAAAAGCCTGCCGATGCTGCTCTTTTTAGCACCGGCACATGGGTTTGTGCCAAAACGCGTGTTAAGCATGCACATGCATCTTTTGGTAGACGCGGACGCAGTTTTCTGCAAAACCACACGATATGCATGCAAATGGTGCTTTTGGCAGAACGCGCACGTGGATTTCTACCAAACGACGTGAAAAGCATGCCGATGCTGCTCTTTTTAGCACCCGCACATGGATTTGTGCCAAAACGCGTTTTAAGCATGCACATGCATCTTTTGGTAGACGCAGACGCAGTTTTCTGCAAAACCACACGATATGCATGCAAATGGTGCTTTTGGCAGAACGCGCACGTGGATTTCTACCAAACAACGTGAAAAGCATGCCGATGCTGCTCTTTTTAGCACCCGCACATGGATTTGTGCCAAAACGCGTTTTAAGCATGCACATGCATCTTTTGGTAGACGCGGACGCAGTTTTCTGCAAAACCACACGATATGCATGCAAATGGTGCTTTTGGCAGAACGCGCACGTGGATTTCTACCAAACGACGTGAAAAGCATGCCGATGCTGCTCTTTTTAGCACCCTCACATGGATTTGTGCCAAAACGCGTTTTAAGCATGCACATGCATCTTTTGGTAGACGCGGACGCAGTTTTCTGCAAAACCACACGATATGCATGCAAATGGTGCTTTTGGCAGAACGCGCGCGTGGATTTCTAGCGTTTTAAGCATGCACATGCATCTTTTGGTAGACGCGGACGCAGTTTTCTGCAAAACCACACGATATGCATGCAAATGTTGCTTTTGCCAGAACGCGCACGTGGATTTCTACCATACGACGTGAAAAGCATGCCGATGCTGCTCTTTTTAGCACCCGCACATGGATTTGTGCCAAAACGCGTTTTAAGCATGTACATGCATCTTTTGGTAGACGCGGACGCAGTTTTCTGCAAAAGGACACGATATGCATGCAAATGGTGCTTTTGGCAGAACGCGCACGTGGATTTCTACCAAACGACGTGAAAAGCATGCCGATGCTGCTCTTTTTAGCACCCGCCCATGGATTTGTGCCAAAACGCGTTTTAAGCATGCACATGCATCTTTTGGTAGACGCGGACGCAGTTTTCTGCAAAACGACACGATATGCATGCAAATGGTGCTTTTGGCAGAACGCGCACGTGGATTTCTACCAAACGACGTGAAAAGCATGCCGATGCTGCTCTTTTTAGCACCCGCACATGAATTTGTGCCAAAACGCGTTTTAAGCATGCACATGCATCTTTTGGTAGACGCGGACGCAGTTTTCTGCAAAACCACACGATATGCATGCAAATGGTGCTTTTGGCAGAACGCGCACGTGGATTTCTACCAAACGACGTGAAAAGCATGCCGATGCTGCTCTTTTTAGCACCCGCACATGGATTTGTGCCAAAACGCGTTTTAAGCATGCACATGCATATTTTGGTAGACGCGGACGCAGTTTTCTGCAAAACCACACGATATGCATGCAAATGGTGCTTTTGGCAGAACGCGCACGTGGATTTCTACCAAACGACGTGAAAAGCATGCCGATGCTGCTCTTTTTAGCACCCGCACATGGATTTGTGCCAAAACGCGTTTTAAGCATGCACATGCACCTTTTGGTAGACGCGGACGCAGTTTTCTGCAAAACCACACGATATGCATGCAAATGGTGCTTTTGGCAGAACGTGCACGTGGATTTCTACCAAACGACGTTAAAAGCATGCCGATGCTGCTCTTTTTAGCACCCGCACATGGATTTGTGCCAAAACGCGTTTTAAGCATGCACATGCATCTTTTGGTAGACGCGGACGCAGTTTTCTGCAAAACCACACGATATGCATGCAAATGGTGCTTTTGGCAGAACGCGCACGTGGATTTCTACCAAACGACGTGAAAAGCATGCCGATGCTGCTCTTTTTAGCACCCGCACATGGATTTGTGCCAAAACGCGTTTTAAGAATGTACATGCATCTTTTGGTAGACGCGGACGCAGTTTTCTGCAAAAGCACACGATATGCATGCAAATGGTGCTTTTGGCAGAACGCGCACGTGGATTTCTACCAAACGACGTGAAAAGCATGCCGATGCTCCCATTTTTAGCACCCGCACATGGATTTGTGCCAAAACGCGTGTTAAGCATGCACATGCATCTTTTGGTAGACGCGGACGCAGTTTTCTGTAAAACCACACGATATGCATGCAAATGGTGCTTTTGGCAGAACGCGCACGTGGATTTCTACCGAAGGACGTGAAAAGCATGCCGATTCTGCTCTTTTTAGCACCCGCACATGGATTTGTGCCAAAACGCGTTTTAAGCATGCACATGCATCTTTTGGTAGACGCGGACGCAGTTTTCTGCAAAACCACACGATATGCATGCAAATGGTGCTTTTGGCAGAACGCGCACGTGGATTTCTACCAAACGACGTGAAAAGCATGCCGATGCTGCTCTTTTTAGCATCCGCACATGAATTTGTGCCAAAACGCGTTTTAAGCATGCACATGCATCTTTTGGTAGACGCGGACGCAGTTTTCTGCAAAACCACACGATATGCATGCAAATGGTGCTTTTGGCAGAACGCGCACGTGGATTTCTACCAAACGACGTGAAAAGCATGCCGATGCTGCTCTTTTTAGCACCCGCCCATGGATTTGTGCCAAAACGCGTTTTAAGCATGCACATGCATCTTTTGGTAGACGCGGACGCAGTTTTCTGCAAAACGACACGATATGCATGCAAATGGTGCTTTTGGCAGAACGCGCACGTGGATTTCTACCGAAGGACGTGAAAAGCATGCCGATGCTGCTCTTTTTAGCACCCGCACATGGATTTGTGCCAAAACGCGTTTTAAGCATGCACATGCATCTCTTGGTAGACGCGGACGCAGTTTTCTGCAAAACCACACGATATGCAAGCAAATGGTGCTTTTGGCAGAACGCGCACGTGGATTTCTACCGAACGACGTGAAAAGCATGCCGATGCTGCTCTTTTTAGCACCCGCACATGGATTTGTGCCAAAACGCGTTTTAAGCATGCACATGCATCTTTTGGTAGACGCGGACGCAGTTTTCTGCAAAACCACACGATATGCATGCAAATGGTGCTTTTGGCAGAACGCGCACGTGGATTTCTACCAAACGACGTGAAAAGCATGCCGATGCTGCTCTTTTTAGCACCCGCACATGAATTTGTGCCAAAACGCGTTTTAAGCATGCACATGCATCTTTTGGTAGACGCGGACGCAGTTTTCTGCAAAACCACACGATATGCATGCAAATGGTGCTTTTGGCAGAACGCGCACGTGGATTTCTACCAAACGACGTGAAAAGCATGCCGATGCTGCTCTTTTTAGCACCCGCACATGGATTTGTGCCAAAACGCATTTTAAGCATGCACATGCATCTTTTTGTAGACGCAGACGCAGTTTTCTGCAAAACCACACGATATGCATGCAAATGGTGCTTTTGGCAGAACGCGCACGTGGATTTCTACCAAACGACGTGAAAAGCATGCCGATGCTGCTCTTTTTAGCACCCGCACATGGATTTGTGCCAAAACGCGTTTCAAGCATGCACATGCATCTTTTGGTAGACGCGGACGCAGTTTTCTGCAAAACCACACGATATGCATGCAAATGGTGCTTTTGGTAGAACGCGCACGTGGATTTCTACAAACGACGTGAAAAGCATGCCGATGCTGCTCTTTTTAGCACCCGCACATGGATTTGTGCCAAAACGCGTTTTAAGCATGTACATGCATCTTTTGGTAGACGCGGACGCAGTTTTCTGCAAAAGCACACGATATGCATGCAAATGGTGCTTTTGGCAGAACGCGCACGTGGATTTCTACCAAACGACGTGGAAAGTATGCCGATGCTGCTCTTTTTAGCACCCGCCCATGGATTTGTGCCAAAACGCGTTTTAAGCATGCACATGCATCTTTTGGTAGACGCGGACGCAGTTTTCTGCAAAACCACACGATATGCATGCAAATGGTGCTTTTGGCAGAACGCGCACGTGGATTTCTACCGAAGGACGTGAAAAGCATGCCGATGCTGCTCTTTTCAGCACTCGCACATGGATTTGTGCCAAAACGCGTTTTAAGCATGCACATGCATCTTTTGGTAGACGCGGACGCAGTTTTCTGCAAAACCACACGATATGCATGCAAATGGTGCTTTTGGCAGAACGCGCACGTGGATTTCTACCAAACGACGTGAAAAGCATGCCGATGCTGCTCTTTTTAGCACCCGCACATGAATTTGTGCCAAAACGCGTTTTAAGCATGCACATGCATCTTTTGGTAGACGCGGACGCAGTTTTCTGCAAAACCACACGATATGCATGCAAATGGTGCTTTTGGCAGAAAGCGGATGTGGATTTCTACCAAACGACGTGAAAAGCATGCCGATGCTGCTCGTTTTAGCACCCGCACATGGATTTGTGCCAAAACGCGTTTTAAGCATGCACATGCATCTTTTGGTAGACGCGGACGCAGTTTTCTGCAAAACCACACGATATGCATGCAAATGGTGCTTTTGGCAGAACGCGCACGTGGATTTCTACCAAACGACGTGAAAAGCATGCCGATGCTGCTCTTTTTAGCACCCGCACATGGATTTGTGCCAAAACGCGTTTTAAGCATGCACATGCATCTTTTGGTAGACGCGGACGCAGTTTTCTGCAAAACCACACGATATGCATGCAAATGGTGCTTTTGGCAGAACGCGCACGTGGATTTCTACCAAACGACGTGAAAAGCATGCCGATGCTGCTCTTTTTAGCACCCGCACATGGATTTGTGCCAAAACGCGTGTTAAGCATGCACATGCATCTTTTGGTAGACGCGGACGCAGTTTTCTGCAAAACCACACGATATGCATGCAAATGGTGCTTTTGGCAGAACGCGCACGTGGATTTCTACCGAAGGACGTGAAAAGCATGCCGATGCTGCTCTTTTTAGCACCCGCACATGGATTTGTGCCAAAACGCGTTTTAAGCATGCACATGCATCTTTTGGTAGACGCGGACGCAGTTTTCTGCAAAACCACACGATATGCATGCAAATGGTGCTTTTGGCAGAACGCGCACGTGGATTTCTACCAAACGACGTGAAAAGCATGCCGATGCTGCTCTTTTTAGCACCCGCCCATGGATTTGTGCCAAAACGCGTTTTAAGCATGCACATGCATCTTTTGGTAGACGCGGACGCAGTTTTCTGCAAAACCACACGATATGCATGCAAATGGTGCTTTTGGCAGAACGCGCACGCGGATTTCTACCGAAGGACGTGAAAAGCATGCCGATGCTGCTCTTTTTAGCACCCGCACATGGATTTGTGCCAAAACGCGTTTTAAGCATGCACATGCATCTTTTGGTAGACGCGGACGCAGTTTTCTGCAAAACCACACGATATGCATGCAAATGGTGCTTTTGGCAGAACGCGCACGTGGATTTCTACCAAACGACGTGAAAAGCATGCCGATGCTGCTCTTTTTAGCACCCGCACATGGATTTGTGCCAAAACGCGTTTTAAGCATGCACATGCATCTTTTGGGAGACGCGGACGCAGTTTTCTGCAAAACCACACGATATGCATGCAAATGGTGCTTTTGGCAGAACGCGCACGTGGATTTCTACCAAACGACGTGAAAAGCATGCCGATGCTGCTCTTTTTAGCACCCGCACATGAATTTGTGCCAAAACGCGTTTTAAGCATGCACATGCATCTTTTGGTAGACGCGGACGCAGTTTTCTGCAAAACCACACGATATGCATGCAAATGGTGCTTTTGGCAGAAAGCGGATGTGGATTTCTACCAAACGACGTGAAAAGCATGCCGATGCTGCTCGTTTTAGCACCCGCACATGGATTTGTGCCAAAACGCGTTTTAAGCTTGCACATGCATCTTTTGGTAGACGCGGACGCAGTTTTCTGCAAAACCACACGATATGCATGCAAATGGTGCTTTTGGCAGAACGCGCACGTGGATTTCTACCAAACGACGTGAAAAGCATGCCGATGCTGCTCTTTTTAGCACCCGCACATGGATTTGTGCCAAAACGCGTTTTAAGCATGCACATGCATCTTTTGGTAGACGCGGACGCAGTTTTCTGCAAAACCACACGATATGCATGCAAATGGTGCTTTTGGCAGAACGCGCACGTGGATTTCTACCAAACGACGTGAAAAGCATGCCGATGCTGCTCTTTTTAGCACCCGCACATGGATTTGTGCCAAAACGCGTGTTAAGCATGCACATGCATCTTTTGGTAGACGCGGACGCAGTTTTCTGCAAAACCACACGATATGCATGCAAATGGTACTTTTGGCAGAACGCGCACGTGGATTTCTACCAAACGACGTGAAAAGCATACCGATGCTGCTCTTTTTAGCACCCGCACATGGATTTGTGCCAAAACGCGTTTTAAGCATGCACATGCATCTTTTGGTAGACGCGGACGCAGTTTTCTGCAAAACCACACGATATGCATGCAAATGGTGCTTTTGGCAGAACGCGCACGTGGATTTCTACCAAACGACGTGAAAAGCATGCCGATGCTGCTCTTTTTAGCACCCGCACATGGATTTGTGCCAAAACGCGTTTTAAGCATGCACATGCATCTTTTGGTAGACGCGGACGCAGTTTTCTGCAAAACCACACGATATGCATGCACATGGTGCTTTTGGCAGAACGCGCACGTGGATTTCTACCAAACGACGTGAAAAGCATGCCGATGCTGCTCTTTTTAGCACCCGCACATGGATTTGTGCCAAAACGCGTTTTAAGCATGCACATGCATCGTTTGGTAGACGCGGACGCAGTTTTCTGCAAAACCACACGATATGCATGTGGTAGAAATCCACGTGCGCGTTCTCCCAAAAGCACCATTTGCATGCATATCGTGTGGTTTTGCAGAAAACTGCGTCCGCGTCTACCAAAAGATGCATGTGCATGCTTAAAACGCGTTTTGGCACAAATCCATGTGCGGGTGCTAAAAAGAGCAGCATCGGCATGCTTTTCACGTCGTTTGGTAGAAATCCACGTGCGCGTTCCGCCAAAAGCACCATTCGCATGCATATCGTGTGGTTTTGCAGAAAACTGCGTCCGCGTCTACCAAAAGATGCATGTGCATGCTTTAAAACGCGTTTTGGCACAAATCCATGTGCGGGTGCTAAAAAGAGCAGCATCGGCATGCTTTTCACGTCGTTTGGTAGAAATCCACGTGCGCGTTCCGCCAAAAGCACCATTCGCATGCATATCGTGTGGTTTTGCAGAAAACTGCGTCCGCGTCTACCAAAAGATGCATGTGCATGCTTAAAACGCGTTTTGGCACAAATCCATCTGCGGGTGCTAAAAAGAGCAACATCGGCATGCTTTTCACGTCGTTTGGTAGAAATCCACTTGCGCGTTCTGCCAAAAGCACCATTTGCATGCATATCGTGTGGTTTTGCAGAAAACTGCCACCGCGTCTACCAAAAGATGCATGTCCATGCTTAAAACGCGTTTTGGCACAAATCCATGTGCGGGTGCTAAAAAGAGTAGCATCGGCATGCTTTTCACGTCGTTTGGTAGAAATCCACGTGCGCGTTCTCCCAAAAGCACCATTTGCATGCATATCGTGTGGTTTTGCAGAAAACTGCGTCCGCGTCTACCAAAAGATGCATGTGCATGCTTAAACGCGTTTTGGCACAAATCCATGTGCGGGTGCTAAAAAGAGCAGCATCGGCATGCTTTTCACGTCGTTTGGTAGAAATCCACGTGCGCGTTCCGCCAAAAGCACCATTCGCATGCATATCGTGTGGTTTTGCAGAAAACTGCGTCCGCGTCTACCAAAAGATGCATGTGCATGCTTAAAACGCGTTTTGGCACAAATCCATGTGCGGGTGCTAAAAAGAGCAGCATCGGCATGCTTTTCACGTCGTTTGGTAGAAATCCACGTGCGCGTTCTGCCAAAAGCACCATTTGCATGCATATCGTGTGGTTTTGCAGAAAACTGCGTCCGCGTCTACCAAAAGGTGCATGTGCATGCTTAAAACGCGTTTTGGCACAAATCCATGTGCGGGTGCTAAAAAGAGCAGCATCGGCATGCTTTTCACGTCGTTTGGTAGAAATCCACGTGCGCGTTCTGCCAAAAGCACCATTCGCATGCATATCGTGTGGTTTTGCAGAAAACTGCGTCCGCGTCTACGAAAAGATGCATGTGCATGCTTAAAACGCGTTTTGGCACAAATTCATGTGCGGGTGCTAAAAAGAGCAGCATCGGCATGCTTTTCACGTCGTTTGGTAGAAATCCACGTGCGCGTTCTGCCAAAAGCACCATTTGCATGCATATCGTGTGGTTTTGCAGAAAACTGCGTCCGCGTCTACCAAAAGATGCATGTGCATGCTTAAAACGAGTTTTGGCACAAATCCATGTGCGGGTGCTAAAAAGAGCAGCATCGGTATGCTTTTCACGTCGTTTGGTAGAAATCCACGTGCGCGTTCTGCCAAAAGCACCATTTGTATGCATATCGTGTGGTTTTGCAGAAAACTGCGTCCGCGTCTACCAAAAGATGCATGTGCATGCTTAACACGCGTTTTGGCACAAATCCATGTGCGGGTGCTAAAAATGGGAGCATCGGCATGCTTTTCACGTCGTTTGGTAGAAATCCACGTGCGCGTTCTGCCAAAAGCACCATTTGCATGCATATCGTGTGGTTTTGCAGAAAACTGCGTCCGCGTCTACCAAAAGATGGATGTGCATGCTTAAAACGCGTTTTGGCACAAATCCATGGGCGGGTGCTAAAAAGTGCAGCATCGGCAAGCTTTTCACGTCGTTTGGTAGAAATCCACGTGCGCGTTCTGCCAAAAGCACCATTTGCATGCATATCGTGTGGTTTTGCAGAAAACTGCGTCCGCGTCTACCGAAAGATGCATGTGCGTGCTTAAAACGCGTTTTGGCACAAATCCATGTGCGGGTGCTAAAAAGAGCAGCATCGGCATGCTTTTCACGTCGTTTGGTAGAAATCCACGTGCGCGTTCTCCCAAAAGCACCATTTGCGTGCATATCGTGTGGTTTTGCAGAAAACTGCGTCCGCGTCTACCAAAAGATGCATGTGCATGCTTAAAACGCGTTTTGGCACAAATCCATGTGCGGGTGCTAAAAAGAGCAGCATCGGCATGCTTTTCACGTCGTTTGGTAGAAATCCACGTGCGCGTTCTGCCAAAAGCACCATTTGCATGCATATCGTGTGGTTTTGCAGAAAACTGCGTCCGCGTCTACCAAAAGATGCATGTGCATGCTTAAAACGTGTTTTGGCACAAATACATGTGCGGGTGCTAAAAAGAGCAGCATCGGCATGCTTTTCACGTCGTTTGGTAGAAATCCAGGTGCGCGTTCTGCCAAAAGCACCATTTGCATGCATATCGTGTGGTTTTGCAGAAAACTGCGTCCGCGTCTACCAAAAGATGCATGTGCATGCTTAAAACGCGTTTTGGCACAAATCCATGTGCGGGTGCTAAAAAGAGCAGCATCGGCATGCTTTTCACGTCGTTTGGTAGAAATCCACGTGCGCGTTCTGCCAAAAGCACCATTTGCATGCATATCGTGCGGTTTTGCAGAAAACTGCGTCCGCGTCTACCAAAAGATGCATGTGCATGCTTAAAACGCGTTTTGGCACAAATCCATCTGCGGGTGCTAAAAAGAGCACCATCGGCATGCTTTTCACGTCGTTTGGTAGAAATCCACGTGCGCGTTCTGCCAAAAGCACCATTTGCATGCATATCGTGTGGTTTTGCAGAAAACTGCGTCCGCGTCTACCAAAATATGCATGTGCATGCTTAAAACGCGTTTTGGCACAAATCAATGTGCGGGTGCTAAAAAGAGCAGCATCGGCATGCTTTTCACGTCGTTTGGTAGAAATTCACGTGCGCGTTCTGCCAAAAGCACCATTTGCATGCATATCGTGTGGTTTTGCAGAAAACTGCGTCCGCGTCTACCAAAAGATCCATGCGCATGCTTAAAACGCGTTTTGGCACAAATCCATGTGCGGGTGCTAAATAGAGCAGCATCGGCATGCTTTTCACGTCGTTTGGTAGAAATCCACGTGCGCGTTCTGCCAAAAGCACCATTTGCATGCATATCGTGTGGTTTTGCAGAAAACTGCGTCCGCGTCTACCAAAAGATGCATGTGCATGCTTAAAACGCGTTTTGGCACAAATCCATGTGCGGGTGCTAAAAAGAGCAGCATCGGTATGCTTTTCACGTCGTTTGGTAGAAATCCACGAGCGCGTTCTGCCAAAAGCACCATTTGTATGCATATCGCGTGGTTTCACAGAAAACTGCGTCCGCGTCTACCAAAAGATGCATGTGCATGCTTAACACGCGTTTTGGCACAAATTCATGTGCGGGTGCTAAAAAATGGGAGCATCGGCATGCTTTTCACGTCGTTTGGTAGAAATCCACATGCGCGTTCTGCCAAAAGCACCATTTGCATGCATATCGTGTGGTTTTGCAGAAAACTGCGTCCGCGTCTACCAAAAGATGCATGTGCATGCTTAAAACGCGTTTTGGCTCAAATCCATGTGCGGGTGCTAAAAAGAGCAGCATCGGCATGCTTTTCACATCGTTTGGTAGAAATCCACGTGCGCGTTCTGCCAAAAGCACCATTTGCATGCATATCGTGTGGTTTTGCAGAAAACTGCGTCCGCGTCTACCAAAAGATGCATGTGCATGCTTAAAACGCGTTTTGGCACAAATTCATGTGCGGGTGCTAAAAAGAGCAGCATCGGCATGCTTTTCACGTCGTTTGGTAGAAATCCACGTGCGCGTTCTCCCAAAAGCACCATTTGCATGCATATCGTGTGGTTTTGCAAAAAACTGCGTCCGCGTCTACCAAAAGATGCATGTGCATGCTTAAAACGCGTTTTGGCACAAATCATGTGCGGGTGCTAAAAAGAGCAGCATCGGCATGCTTTTCACGTCGTTTGGTAGAAATCCACGTGCGCGTTCTGCCAAAAGCACCATTTGCATGCATATCGTGTGGTTTTGCAGAAAACTGCGTCCGCGTCTACCAAAAGATGCATGTGCATGCTTAAAACGCGTTTTGGCACAAATCCATGTGCGGGTGCTAAAAAGAGCAGCATCGGCATGCTTTTCACGTCGTTTGGTAGAAATCCACGTGCGCGTTCTGCCAAAAGCACCATTTGCATGCATATCGTGTGGTTTTGCAGAAAACTGCGTCCGCGTCTACCAAAAGATGCATTTGCATGCTTAAAACGCGTTTTGGCACAAATCCATGTGCGGGTGCTAAAAAGAGCAGCATCGGCATGCTTTCACATCGTTTGGTAGAAATCCACGTGCGCGTTCTGCCAAAAGCACCATTTGCATGCATATCGTGTGGTTTTGCAGAAAACTGCGTCCGCGTCTACCAAAAGATGCATATGCATGCTTAAAACGCGTTTTGGCACAAATTCATGTGCGGGTGCTAAAAAGAGCAGCATCGGCATGCTTTTCACGTCGTTTGGTAGAAATCCACGTGCGCGTTCTGCCAGAAGCACCATTTGCATGCATATCGTGTGGTTTTCCAGAAAACTGCGTCCGCGTCTACCAAAATATGCATGTGCATGCTTAAAACGCGTTTTGGCACAAATCCATGTGCGGGTGCTAAAAAGAGCAGCATCGGCATGCTTTTCACGTCGTTTGGTAGAAATCCACGTGCGCGTTCTGCCAAAAGCACCATTTGCATGCATATCGTGTGGTTTTGCAGAAAACTGCGTCCGCGTCTACCAAAAGATGGATGTGCATGCTTAAAACGCGTTTTGGCACAAATCCATGGGCGGGTGCTAAAAGAGCAGCATCGGCAAGCTTTTCACGTCGTTTGGTAGAAATCCACGTGCGCGTTCTGCCAAAAGCACCATTTGCATGCATATCGTGTGGTTTTGCAGAAAACTGCGTCCGCGTCTACCGAAAGATGCATGTGCGTGCTTAAAACGCGTTTTGGCACAAATCCATGTGCGGGTGCTAAAAAGAGCAGCATCGGCATGCTTTTCACGTCGTTTGGTAGAAATCCACGTGCGCGTTCTCCCCAAAAGCACCATTTGCATGCATATCGTGTGGTTTTGCAGAAAACTGCGTCCGCGTCTACCAAAAGATGCATGTGCATGCTTAACACGCGTTTTGGCACAAATTCATGTGCGGGTGCTAAAAATGGGAGCATCGGCATGCTTTTCACGTCGTTTGGTAGAAATCCACATGCGCGTTCTGCCAAAAGCACCATTTGCATGCATATCGTGTGGTTTTGCAGAAAACTGCGTCCGCGTCTACCAAAAGATGGATGTGCATGCTTAAAACGCGTTTTGGCACAAATTCATGGGCGGGTGCTAAAAAGAGCAGCATCGGCAAGCTTTTCACGTCGTTTGGTAGAAATCCACGTGCGCGTTCTGCCAAAAGCACCATTTGCATGCATATCGTGTGGTTTTGCAGAAACTGCGTCCGCGTCTACCGAAAGATGCATGTGCGTGCTTAAAACGCGTTTTGGCACAAATCCATGTGCGGGTGATAAAAAGAGCAGCATCGGCATGCTTTTCACGTCGTTTGGTAGAAATCCACGTGCGCGTTCTCCCAAAAGCACCATTTGCATGCATATCGTGTGGTTTTGCAGAAAACTGCGTCCGCGTCTACCAAAAGATGCATGTGCATGCTTAAAACGCGTTTTGGCACAAATCCATGTGCGGGTGCTAAAAAGAGCAGCATCGGCATGCTTTTCACGTCGTTTGGTAGAAATCCACGTGCGCGTTCTGCCAAAAGCACCATTTGCATGCATATCGTGTGGTTTTGCAGAAAACTGCGTCCGCGTCTACCAAAAGATGCATGTGCATGCTTAAAACGCGTTTTGGCACAAATCCATGTGCGGTTGCTAAAAAGAGCAGCATCGGCATGCTTTTCACGTCGTTTGGTAGAAATCCACGTGCGCGTTCTGCCAAAAGCACCATTTGCATGCATATCGTGTGGTTTTGCAGAAAACTGCGTCCGCGTCTACCAAAAGATGCATGTGCATGCTTAAAACGCGTTTTGGCTCAAATCCATGTGCGGGTGCTAAAAAGAGCAGCATCGGCATGCTTTTCACATCGTTTGGTAGAAATCCACGTGCGCGTTCTGCCAAAAGCACCATTTGCATGCATATCGTGTGGTTTTGCAGAAAACTGCGTCCGCGTCTACCAAAAGATGCATGTGCATGCTTAAAACGCGTTTTGGCACAAATTCATGTGCGGGTGCTAAAAAGAGCAGCATCGGCATGCTTTTCACGTCGTTTGGTAGAAATCCACGTGCGCGTTCTGCCAAAAGCACCATTTGCATGCATATCGTGTGGTTTTGCAGAAAACTGCGTCCGCGTCTACCAAAAGATGCATGTGCATGCTTAAAACGCGTTTTGGCACAAATCCATGTGCGGGTGCTAAAAAGAGCAGCATCGGCATGCTTTTCACGTCGTTTGGTAGAAATCCACGTGCGCGTTCTGCCAAAAGCACAATTTGCATGCATATCGTGTGGTTTTGCAGAAAACTGCGTCCGCGTCTACCAAAAGATGCATGTGCATGCTTAAAACGCGTTTTGGCACAAATACATGTGCGGGTGCTAAAAAGAGCAGCATCGGCATGCTTTTCACGTCGTTTGGTAGAAATCCACGTGCGCGTTCTGCCAAAAGCACCATTTGCATGCATATCGTGTGGTTTTGCAGAAAACTGCGTCCGCGTCTACCAAAAGATGCATGTGCATGCTTAACACGCGTTTTGGCACAACTCCATGTGCGGGTGCTAAAAAGAGCAGCATCGGCATGCTTTTCACGTCGTTTGGTAGAAATCCACGTGCGCGTTCCGCCAAAAGCACCATTCGCATGCATATCGTGTGGTCTTGCAGAAAACTGCGTCCGCGTCTACCAAAAGATGCATGTGCATGCTTAAAACGCGTTTTGGCACAAATCCATGTGCGGGTGCTAAAAAGAGCAGCATCGGCATGCTTTTCACGTCGTTTCGTAGAAATCCACGTGCGCGTTCTGCCAAAAGCACCATTCGCATGCATATCGTGTCGTTTTGCAGAAAACTGCGTCCGCGTCTACCAAAAGATGCATGTGCATGCTTAAAACGCGTTTTGGCACAAATCCATGTGCGGGTGCTAAAAAGAGCAGCATCGGCATGCTTTTCACGTCGTTTGGTAGAAATGCACGTGCGCGTTCTGCCAAAAGCACAATTTGCATGCATATCGTGTGGTTTTGCAGAAAACTGCGTCCGCGTCTACCAAAAGATGCATGTGCATGCTTAAAACGCGTTTTGGCACAAATCCATGTGCGGGTGCTAAAAAGATCAGCATCGGCATGCTTTTCACGTCGTTTGGTAGAAATCCACGTGCGCGTTCTGCCAAAAGCACCATTTGCATGCATATCGTGTGCTTTTGCAGAAAACTGCGTCCGCGTCTACCAAAAGATGCATGTGCATGCTTAAAACGCGTTTTGGCACAAATCCATGTGCGGGCGCTAAAAAGAGCAGCATCGGTATGCTTTTCACGTCGTTTGGTAGAAATCCACGTGCGCGTTCTGCCAAAAGCACCATTTGTATGCATATCGTGTGGTTTTGCAGAAAACTGCGTCCGCGTCTACCAAAAGATGCATGTGCATGCTTAACACGCGTTTTGGCACAAATCCATGTGCGGGTGCTAAAAATGGGAGCATCGGCATGCTTTTCACGTCGTTTGGTAGAAATCCACGTGCGCGTTCTGCCAAAAGCACCATTTGCATGCATATCGTGTGGTTTTGCAGAAAACTGCGTCCGCGTCTACCAAAAGATGGATGTGCATTCTTAAAACGCGTTTTGGCACAAATCCATGGTCGGGTGCTAAAAAGAGCAGCATCGGCAAGGTTTTCACGTCGTTTGGTAGAAATCCACGTGCGCGTTCTGCCAAAAGCACCATTTGCATGCATATCGTGTGGTTTTGCAGAAAACTGCGTCCGCGTCTACCAAAAGATGCATGTGCATGCTTAAAACGCGTTTTGGCACAACTCCATGTGCGGGTGCTAAAAAGAGCAGCATCGGCATGCTTTTCACGTCGTTTGGTAGAAATCCACGTGCGCGTTCTGCCAAAAGCACCATTTGCATGCATATCGTGTGGTTTTGCAGAAAACTGCGTCCGCGTCTACCAAAAGATGCATGTGCATGCTTAAAACGCGTTTTGGCACAAATCCATGTGCGGGTGCTAAAAAGAGCAGCATCGGCATGCTTTTCACGTCGTTTGGTAGAAATCCACGTGCGCGTTCTGCCAAAAGCACCATTTGCATGCATATCGTGTGGTTTTGCAGAAAACTGCGTCCGCGTCTACCAAAAGATGCATGTGCATGCATAAAACGCGTTTTGGCACAAATCCATGTGCGGGTGCTAAAAAGAGTAGCATCGGCATGATTTTCACGTCGTTTGGTAGAAATCCACGTGCGCGTTCTGCCAAAAGCACCATTTGCATGCATATCGTGTGGTTTTGCAGAAAACTGCGTCCGCGTCTACCAAAAGATGCATGTGTATGCTTAAAACGCGTTTTGGCACAAATCCATGTGCGGGTGCTAAAAAGAGCAGCATCGCATGCTTTTCACGTCGTTTGGGAGAAATCCACGTGCGCGTTCTGCCAAAAGCACCATTTGCATGCATATCGTGTGGTTTTGCAGAAAACTGCGTCGCGTCTACCAAAAGATGCATGTGCATGCTTAAAGCGCGTTTTGGCACAAATCCATGTGCGGGTGCTAAAAAGAGCAGCATCGGCAAGCTTTTCACGTCGTTTGGTAGAAATCCACGTGCGCGTTCTGCCAAAAGCACCATTTGCATGCATATTGTGTGGTTTTGCAGAAAACAGCGTCCGCGTCTACCAAAAGATGCATGTGCATTCTTAAAACGCGTTTTGGCACAAATCCATGTGCGGGTGCTAAAAAGAGCAGCATCGGCATGCTTTTCACGTCGTTTGGTAGAAATCCACGTGCGCGTTCTGCCAAAAGCACCATTTGCATGCATATCGTGTGGTTTTGCAGAAAACTGCCACCGCGTCTACCAAAAGATGCATGTCCATGCTTAAAACGCGTTTTGGCACAAATCCATGTGCGGGTGCTAAAAAGAGCAGCATCGGCATGCTTTTCACGTCGTTTGGTAGAAATCCACGTGCGCGTTCGCCAAAAGCACCATTCGCATGCATATCGTGTGGTTTTGCAGAAAACTGCGTCCGCGTCTACCAAAAGATGCATGTGCATGCTTAAAACGCGTTTTGGCACAAATCCATGTGCGGGGTGCTAAAAAGAGCAGCATCGGCATGCTTTTCACGTCGTTTGGTAGAAATCCACGTGCGCGTTCTGCCAAAAGCACCATTTGCATGCATATCGTGTGGTTTTGCAGAAAACTGCGTCCGCGTCTACCACAAGATGCATGTGGATGCTTATAACGCGTTTTGGCACAAATCCATGTGCGGGTGCTAAAAAGAGCAGCATCGGCATGCTTTTCACGTCCTTCGGTAGAAATCCACGTGCGCCTTCTGCAAAAGCACCATTTGCATGCATATCGTGTGGTTTTGCAGAAAACTGCGTCCGCGTCTACCAAAAGATGCATGTGCATGCTTAAAACGCGTTTTGGCACAAATCCATGTGCGGGTGCTAAAAAGAGCAGCATAGGCATGCTTTTCACGTCGTTTGGCAGAAATCCACGTGCGCGTTCTGCCAAAAGCACCATTTGCATGCATATCGTGTGGTTTTGCAGAAAACTGCGTCCGCGTCTACCAAAAGATGCATGTGCATGCTTAAAACGCGTTTTGGCACAAATCCATGTGCGGGTGCTAAAAAGAGCAGCATCGGCATGCTTTTCACGTCGTTTGCGTAGAAATCCACGTGCGCGTTCTGCCAAAAGCACCATTTGCATGCATATCGTGTGGTTTTGCAGAAAACTGCGTCCGCGTCTACCAAAAGATGTATGTGCATGCTTAAAACGCGTTTTGCACAAATCCATGTGCGGGTGCTAAAAAGAGCAGCATCGGCATGCTTTTTCACGTCGTTTGGTAGAAATCCACGTGCGCGTTCTGCCAAATGCACCATTTGCATGCATATTGTGTGGTTTTGCAGAAAACTGCGTCCGCGTCTACCAAAAGATGCATGTGCATGCTTAAAACGCGTTTTGGCACAAATCCATGTGCGGGTGCTAAAAAGAGCAGCATCGGCATGCTTTTCACGTCGTTTGGTAGAAATCCACGTGCGCGTTCTGCCAAAAGCACCATTTGCATACATATCGTGTGGTTTTGCAGAAAACTGCCACCGCGTCTACCAAAGATGCATGTCCATGCTTAAAACGCGTTTTGGCACAAATCCATGTGCGGGTGCTAAAAAGAGCAGCATCGGCATGCTTTTCACGTCGTTTGGTAGAAATCCACGTGCGCGTTCCGCCAAAAGCACCATTCGCATGCATATCGTGTGATTTTGCAGAAACTGCGTCCGCGTCTACCAAAAGATGCATGTGCATGCTTAAAACGCGTTTTGGCACAAATCCATGTGCGGGTGCTAAAAAGAGCAGCATCGGCATGCTTTTCACGTCGTTTGGTAGAAATCCACGTGCGCGTTCTGCCAAAAGCACCATTTGCATGCATATCGTGTGGTTTTGCAGAAAACTGCGTCCGCGTCTACCAAAGGTGCATGTGCGTGCTTAAAACGCGTTTTGGCACAAATCCATGTGCGGGTGCTAAAAAGAGCAGCATCGGCATGCTTTTCACGTCGTTTGGTAGAAATCCACGTGCGCGTTCTGCCAAAAGCACCATTCGCATGCATATCGTGTGGTTTTGCAGAAAACTGCGTCCGCGTCTACCAAAAGATGCATGTGCATGCTTAAAACGCGTTTTGGCACAACTCCATGTGCGGGTGCTAAAAAGAGCAGCATCGGCATGCTTTTCACGTCGTTTGGTAGAAATCCACGTGCGCGTTCTGCCAAAAGCACCATTTGCATGCATATCGTGTGGTTTTGCAGAAAACTGCGTCCGCGTCTACCAAAAGATGCATGTGCATGCTTTAAAACGCGTTTTGGCACAAATCCATGTGCGGGTGCTAAAAAGAGCAGCATCGGCATGCTTTTCACGTCGTTTGGTAGAAATCCACGTGCGCGTTCTGCCAAAAGCACCATTTGCATGCATATCGTGTGGTTTTGCAGAAAACTGCGTCCGCGTCTACCAAAGATGCATGTGCATGCATAAAACGCGTTTTGGCACAAATCCATGTGCGGGTGCTAAAAAGAGTAGCATCGGCATGATTTTCACGTCGTTTGGTAGAAATCCACGTGCGCGTTCTGCCAAAAGCACCATTTGCATGCATATCGTGTGGTTTTGCAGAAAACTGCGTCCGCGTCTACCAAAAGATGCATGTGCATGCTTAAAACGCGTTTTGGCACAAATCCATGTGCGGGTGCTAAAAAGAGCAGCATCGGCATGCTTTTCACGTCGTTTGGGAGAAATCCACGTGCGCGTTCTGCCAAAAGCACCATTTGCATGCATATCGTGTGGTTTTGCAGAAAACTGCGTCCGCGTCTACCAAAAGATGCATGTGCATGCTTAAAACGCGTTTTGGCACAAATCCATGTGCGGGTGCTAAAAAAAGCAGCATCGGCATGCTTTTCACGTCGTTTGGTAGAAATCCACGTGCGCGTTCTGCCAAAAGCACCATTTGCATGCATATTGTGTGGTTTTGCAGAAAACAGCGTCCGCGTCTACCAAAAGATGCATGTGCATGCTTAAAACGCGTTTTGGCACAAATCCATGTGCGGGTGCTAAAAAGAGCAGCATCGGCATGCTTTTCACGTCGTTTGGTAGAAATCCACGTGCGCGTTCTGCCAAAAGCACCATTTGCATGCATATCGTGTGGTTTTGCAGAAAACTGCCACCGCGTCTACCAAAAGATGCATGTCCATGCTTAAAACGCGTTTTGGCACAAATCCATGTGCGGGGTGCTAAAAAGAGCAGCATCGGCATGCTTTTCACGTCGTTTGGTAGAAATCCACGTGCGCGTTCCGCCAAAAGCACCATTCGCATGCATATCGTGTGGTTTTGCAGAAAACTGCGTCCGCGTCTACCAAAAGATGCATGTGCATGCTTAAAACGCGTTTTGGCACAAATCCATGTGCGGGTGCTAAAAAGAGCAGCATCGGCATGCTTTTCACGTCGTTTGTTAGAAATCCACGTGCGCGTTCTGCCAAAAGCACCATTTGCATGCATATCGTGTGGTTTTGCAGAAAACTGCGTCCGCGTCTACCACAAGATGCATGTGGATGCTTATAACCCGTTTTGGCACAAATCCATGTGCGGGTGCTAAAAAGAGCAGCATCGGCATGCTTTTCACGTCCTTCGGTAGAAATCCACGTGCGCCTTCTGCCAAAAGCACCATTTGCATGCATATCGTGTGGTTTTGCAGAAAACTGCGTCCGCGTCTACCAAAAGATGCATGTGCATGCTTAAAACGCGTTTTGGCACAAATCCATGTGCGGGTGCTAAAAGAGCAGCATCGGCATGCTTTTCACGTCGTTTGGTAGAAATCCACGTGCGCGTTCTGCCAAAAGCACCATTTGCATGCATATCGTGTGGTTTTGCAGAAAACTGCGTCCGCGTCTACCAAAAGATGCATGTGCATGCTTAAAACGCGTTTTGGCACAAATCCATGTGCGGGTGCTAAAAAGAGCAGCATCGGCATGCTTTTCACGTCGTTTGGTAGAAATCCACGTGCGCGTTCTGCCAAATGCACCATTTGCATGCATATTGTGTGGTTTTGCAGAAAACTGCGTCCGCGTCTACCAAAAGATGCATGTGCATGCTTGAAACGCGTTTTGGCACAAATCCATGTGCGGGTGCTAAAAAGAGCAGCATCGGCATGCTTTTCACGTCGTTTGGTAGAAATCCACGTGCGCGTTCTGCCAAAAGCACCATTTGCATGCATATCGTGTGGTTTTGCAGAAAACTGCCACCGCGTCTACCAAAAGATGCATGTCCATGCTTAAAACGCGTTTTGGCACAAATCCATGTGCGGGTGCTAAAAAGAGCACCATCGGCATGCTTTTCACGTCGTTTGGTAGAAATCCACGTGCGCGTTCCGCCAAAAGCACCATTCGCATGCATATCGTGTGATTTTGCAGAAAACTGCGTCCGCGTCTACCAAAAGATGCATGTGCATGCTTAAAACGCGTTTTGGCACAAATCCATGTGCGGGTGCTAAAAAGAGCAGCATCGGCATGCTTTTCACGTCGTTTGGTAGAAATCCACGTGCGCGTTCTGCCAAAAGCACCATTTGCATGCATATCGTGTGGTTTTGCAGAAAACTGCGTCCGCGTCTACCAAAAGATGCATGTGCATGCTTAAAACGCGTTTTGGCACAAATCCATGTGCGGGTGCTAAAAAGAGCAGCATCGGCATGCTTTTCACGTCGTTTGGTAGAATCCACGTGCGCGTTCTGCCAAAAGCACCATTTGCATGCATATCGTGTGGTTTTGCAGAAAACTGCGTCCGCGTCTACCAAAAGATGGATGTGCATGCTTAAAACGCGTTTTGGCACAAATCCATGTGCGGGTGCTAAAAAGAGCAGCATCGGTATGCTTTTCACGTCGTTTGGTAGAAATCCACGTGCGCGTTCTGCCAAAAGCACCATTTACATGCATATCGTGTGGTTTTGCAGAAAACTGCGTCCGCGTCTACCAAAAGAAGCATGTGCGTGCTTAAGACGCGTTTTGGCACAAATCCATGTGCGGGTGCTAAAAAGAGCAGCATCGCATGCTTTTCACGTCGTTTGGTAGAAATCCACGTGCGCGTTCTGCCAAAAGCACCATTCGCATGCATATCGTGTGGTTTTGCAGAAAACTGCGTCCGCGTCTACCAAAAGATGCATGTGCATGCTTAAAACGCCTTTTGGCACAACTCCATGTGCGGGTGCTAAAAAGAGCAGCATCGGCATGCTTTTCACGTCGTTTGGTAGAAATCCACGTGCGCGTTCTGCCAAAAGCACCATTTGCATGCATATCGTGTGGTTTGCAGAAAACTGCGTCCGCGTCTACCAAAAGATGCATGTGCATGCTTAAACGCGTTTTGGCACAAATCCATGTGCGGGTGCTAAAAAGAGCAGCATCGGCATGCTTTTCACGTCGTTTGGTAGAAATCCACGTGCGCGTTCTGCCAAAAGCACCATTGCATGCATATCGTGTGGTTTTGCAGAAAACTGCGTCCGCGTCTACCAAAAGATGCATGTGCATGCATAAAACGCGTTTTGCACAAATCCATGTGCGGGTGCTAAAAAGAGTAGCATCGGCATGATTTTCACGTCGTTTGGTAGAAATCCACGTGCGCGTTCTGCCAAAAGCACCATTTGCATGCATATCGTGTGGTTTTGCAGAAAACTGCGTCCGCGTCTACAAAAGATGCATGTGCATGCTTAAAACGCGTTTTGGCACAAATCCATGTGCGGGTGCTAAAAAGAGCAGCATCGGCATGCCTTTTCACGTCGTTTGGGAGAAATCCACGTGCGCGTTCTGCCAAAAGCACCATTTGCATGCATATCGTGTGGTTTTGCAGAAAACTGCGTCCGCGTCTACCAAAGATGCATGTGCATGCTTAAAACGCGTTTTGGCACAAATCCCATGTGCGGGTGCTAAAAAGAGCAGCATCGGCATGCTTTTCACGTCGTTTGGTAGAAATCCACGTGCGCGTTCTGCCAAAAGCACCATTTGCATGCATATTGTGTGGTTTTGCAGAAAACAGCGTCCGCGTCTACCAAAAGATGCATGTGCATGCTTTAAAACGCGTTTTGGCACAAATCCATGTGCGGGTGCTAAAAAGAGCAGCATCGGCATGCTTTTCACGTCGTTGGTAGAAATCCACGTGCGCGTTCTGCCAAAAGCACCATTTGCATGCATATCGTGTGGTTTTGCAGAAAACTGCCACCGCGTCTACCAAAGATGCATGTCCATGCTTAAAACGCGTTTGGCACAAATCCATGTGCGGGTGCTAAAAAGAGCAGCATCGGCATGCTTTTCACGTCGTTTGGTAGAAATCCACGTGCGCGTTCCGCCAAAAGCACCATTCGCATGCATATCGTGTGGTTTTGCAGAAAACTGCGTCCGCGTCTACCAAAAGATGCATGTGCATGCTTAAAACGCGTTTTGGCACAAATCCATGTGCGGGTGCTAAAAAGAGCAGCATCGGCATGCTTTTCACGTCGTTTGGTAGAAATCCACGTGCGCGTTCTGCCAAAAGCACCATTTGCATGCATATCGTGTGGTTTTGCAGAAAACTGCGTCCGCGTCTACCACAAGATGCATGTGGATGCTTATAACGCGTTTTGGCACAAATCCATGTGCGGGTGCTAAAAAGAGCAGCATCGGCATGCTTTTCACGTCCTTCGGTAGAAATCCACGTGCGCCTTCTGCCAAAAGCACCATTTGCATGCATATCGTGTGGTTTTCCAGAAAACTGCGTCCGCGTCTACCAAAAGATGCATGTGCATGCTTAAAACGCGTTTTGGCACAAATCCATGTGCGGGTGCTAAAAAGAGCAGCATAGGCATGCTTTTCACGTCGTTTGGCAGAAATCCACGTGCGCGTTCTGCCAAAAGCACCATTTGCATGCATATCGTGTGGTTTTGCAGAAAACTGCGTCCGCGTCTACCAAAAGATGCATGTGCATGCTTAAAACGCGTTTTGGCACAAATCCATGTGCGGGTGCTAAAAAGAGCAGCATCGGCATGCTTTTCACGTCGTTTGGTAGAAATCCACGTGCGCGTTCTGCCAAAAGCACCATTTGCATGCATATCGTGTGGTTTTGCAGAAAACTGCGTCCGCGTCTACCAAAAGATGCATGTGCATGCTTAAAACGCGTTTTGGCACAAATCCATGTGCGGGTGCTAAAAGAGCAGCATCGGCATGCTTTTCACGTCGTTTGGTAGAAATCCACGTGCGCGTTCTGCCAAATGCACCATTTGCATGCATATTGTGTGGTTTTGCAGAAAACTGCGTCCGCGTCTACCAAAAGATGCATGTGCATGCTTAAAACGCGTTTTGGCACAAATCCATGTGCGGGTGCTAAAAAGAGCAGCATCGCATGCTTTTCACGTCGTTTGGTAGAAATCCACGTGCGCGTTCTGCCAAAAGCACCATTTGCATGCATATCGTGTGGTTTGCAGAAAACTGCCACCGCGTCTACCAAAAGATGCATGTCCATGCTTTAAAACGCGTTTTGGCACAAATCCATGTGCGGGTGCTAAAAAGAGCAGCATCGGCATGCTTTTCACGTCGTTTGGTAGAAATCCACGTGCGCGTTCCGCCAAAAGCACCATTCGCATGCATATCGTGTGATTTTGCAGAAAACTGCGTCCGCGTCTACCAAAAGATGCATGTGCATGCTTAAAACGCGTTTTGGCACAAATCCATGGGCGGGTGCTAAAAAGAGCAGCATCGGCATGCTTTTCACGTCGTTTGGTAGAAATCCACGTGCGCGTTCTGCCAAAAGCACCATTTGCATGCATATCGTGTGGTTTTGCAGAAAACTGCGTCCGCGTCTACCAAAAGGTGCATGTGCATGCTTAAAACGCGTTTTGGCACAAATCCATGTGCGGGTGCTAAAAAGAGCAGCATCGGCATGCTTTTCACGTCGTTTGGTAGAAATCCACGTGCGCGTTCTGCCAAAAGCACCATTCGCATGCATATCGTGTGGTTTTGCAGAAAACTGCGTCCGCGTCTACCAAAAGATGCATGTGCATGCTTAAAACGCGTTTTTGGCACAAATTCATGTGCGGGTGCTAAAAAGAGCAGCATCGGCATGCTTTTCACGTCGTTTGGTAGAAATCCACGTGCGCGTTCTGCCAAAAGCACCATTTGCATGCATATCGTGTGGTTTTGCAGAAAACTGCGTCCGCGTCTACCAAAAGATGCATGTGCATGCTTAAAACGCGTTTTGGCACAAATCCATGTGCGGGTGCTAAAAAGAGCAGCATCGGCATGCTTTTCACGTCGTTTGGTAGAAATCCACGTGCGCGTTCTGCCAAAAGCACCATTTGCATGCATATCGTGTGGTTTTGCAGAAAAACTGCGTCCGCGTCTACCAAAAGATGCATGTGCATGCTTAAAACGCGTTTTGGCACAAATCCATGTGCGGGTGCTAAAAAGAGCAGCATCGGTATGCTTTTCACGTCGTTTGGTAGAAATCCACGTGCGCGTTCTGCCAAAAGCACCATTTGTATGCATATCGTGTGGTTTTGCAGAAAACTGCGTCCGCGTCTACCAAAAGATGCATGTGCATGCTTAACACGCGTTTTGGCACAAATCCATGTGCGGGTGCTAAAAATGGGGAGCCATCGGCATGCTTTTCACGTCGTTTGGTAGAAATCCACGTGCGCGGTCTGCCAAAAGCACCATTTGCATGCATATCGTGTGGTTTTGCAGAAAACTGCGTCCGCGTCTACCAAAAGATGGATGTGCATGCTTAAAACGCGTTTTGGCACAAATCCATGGGCGGGTGCTAAAAAGTGCAGCATCGGCAAGCTTTTCACGTCGTTTGGTAGAAATCCACGTGCGCGTTCTGCCAAAAGCACCATTCGCATGCATATCGTGTGGTTTGCAGGAAAACTGCGTCCGCGTCTACCAAAAGATGCATGTGCATGCTTAAAACGCGTTTTGGCACAAATTCATGTGCGGGTGCTAAAAAGAGCAGCATCGGCATGCTTTTCACGTCGTTGGTAGAAATCCACGTGCGCGTTCTGCCAAAAGCACCATTTGCATGCATATCGTGTGGTTTTGCAGAAAACTGCGTCCGCGTCTACCAAAAGATGCATGTGCATGCTTAAAACGCGTTTTGGCACAAATCCATGTGCGGGTGCTAAAAAGAGCAGCATCGCATGCTTTTCACGTCGTTTGGTAGAAATCCACGTGCGCGTTCTGCAAAAGCACCATTTGCATGCATATCGTGTGGTTTTGCAGAAAACTGCGTCCGCGTCTACCAAAAGATGCATGTGCATGCTTAAAACGCGTTTTGGCACAAATCCATGTGCGGGTGCTAAAAGAGCAGCATCGGTATGCTTTTCACGTCGTTTGGTAGAAATCCACGTGCGCGTTCTGCCAAAAGCACCATTTGTATGCATATCGTGTGGTTTTGCAGAAAACTGCGTCCGCGTCTACCAAAAGATGCATGTGCATGCTTAACACGCGTTTTGGCACAAATCCATGTGCGGGTGCTAAAAATGGGAGCATCGGCATGCTTTTCACGTCGTTTGGTAGAAATCCACGTGCGCGGTCTGCCAAAAGCACCATTTGCATGCATATCGTGTGGTTTTGCAGAAAACTGCGTCCGCGTCTACCAAAAGATGGATGTGCATGCTTAAAACGCGTTTTGGCA
This sequence comes from Dermacentor variabilis, assembly GCF_050947875.1. Classification (NCBI taxonomy): domain Eukaryota; kingdom Metazoa; phylum Arthropoda; class Arachnida; order Ixodida; family Ixodidae; genus Dermacentor; species Dermacentor variabilis. The sequence continues at coordinate 44,235 of NW_027460555.1, read as the reverse complement.
CAAATCCATGGGCGGGTGCTAAAAAGTGCAGCATCGGCAAGCTTTTCACGTCGTTTGGTAGAAATCCACGTGCGCGTTCTGCCAAAAGCACCATTTGCATGCATATCGTGTGGTTTTGCAGAAAACTGCGTCCGCGTCTACCGAAAGATGCATGTGCGTGCTTAAAACGCGTTTTGGCACAAATCCATGTGCGGGTGCTAAAAAGAGCAGCATCGGCATGCTTTTCACGTCGTTTGGTAGAAATCCACGTGCGCGTTCTCCCAAAAGCACCATTTGCATGCATATCGTGTGGTTTTGCAGAAAACTGCGTCCGCGTCTACCAAAAGATGCATGTGCATGCTTAAAACGCGTTTTGGCACAAATCCATGTGCGGGTGCTAAAAAGAGCAGCATCGGCATGCTTTTCACGTCGTTTGGTAGAAATCCACGTGCGCGTTCCGCCAAAAGCACCATTCGCATGCATATCGTGTGGTTTTGCAGAAAACTGCGTCCGCGTCTACCAAAAGATGCATGTGCATGCTTAAAACGCGTTTTGGCACAAATCCATCTGCGGGTGCTAAAAAGAGCAGCATCGGCATGCTTTTCACGTCGTTTGGTAGAAATCCACGTGCGCGTTCTGCCAAAAGCACCATTTGCATGCATATCGTGTGGTTTTGCAGAAAACTGCCACCGCGTCTACCAAAAGATGCATGTCATGCTTAAAACGCGTTCTGGCACAAATCCATGTGCGGGTGCTAAAAAGAGCAGCATCGGCATGCTTTTCACGTCGTTTGGTAGAAATCCACGTGCGCGTTCCGCCAAAAGCATCATTCGCATGCATATCGTGTGGTTTTGCAGAAAACTGCGTCCGCGTCTACCAAAAGATGCATGTGCATGCTTAAAACGCGTTTTGGCACAAATCCCTGTGCGGGTGCTAAAAAGAGCAGCATCGGCATGCTTTTCACGTCGTTTGGTAGAAATCCACGTGCGCGTTCTGCCAAAAGCACCATTCGCATGCATATCGTGTGGTTTTGCAGAAAACTGCGTCCGCGTCTACCAAAAGATGCATGTGCATGCTTAAAACGCGTTTTGGCACAAATTCATGTGCGGGTGCTAAAAAGAGCAGCATCGGCATGCTTTTCACGTCGTTTGGTAGAAATCCACGTGCGCGTTCTGCCAAAAGCACCATTTGCATGCATATCGTGTGGTTTTGCAGAAAACTGCGTCCGCGTCTACCAAAAGATGCATGTGCATGCTTAAAACGCGTTTTGGCACAAATCATGTGCGGGTGCTAAAAAAGAGCAGCATCGGCATGCTTTTCACGTCGCTTGGTAGAAATCCACGTACGCGTTCTGCCAAAAGCACCATTTGCATGCATATCGTGTGGTTTTGCAGAAAACTGCGTCCGCGTCTACCAAAAGATGCATGTGCATGCTTAAACGCGTTTTCGCACAAATCCATGTGCGGGTGCTAAAAAGAGCAGCATCGGCATGCTTTTCACGTCGTTGGTAGAAATCCACGTGCGCGTTCTGCCAAAAGCACCATTTGCATGCATATCGTGTGGTTTTGCAGAAAACTGCCTCCGCGTCTACCAAAAGATGCATGTCCATGCTTAAAACGCGTTTTGGCACAAATCCATGTGCGGGTGCTAAAAAGAGCAGCATCGGCATGCTTTTCACGTCGTTTGGTAGAAATCCACGTGCGCGTTCCGCCAAAAGCACCATTCGCATGCATATCGTGTGGTTTTGCAGAAAACTGCGTCCGCGTTTACCAATAGATGCATGTGCATGCTTAAAACGCGTTTTGGCACAAATCCATGTGCGGGTGCTAAAAAGAGCAGCATCGGCATGCTTTTCACGTCGTTTGGTAGAAATCCACGTGCGCGTTCTGCCAAAAGCACCATTTGCATGCATATCGTGTGGTTTTGCAGAAAACTGCGTCCGCGTCTACCAAAAGATGCATGTGCATACTTAAAACGCGTTTTGGCACAAATCCATGTGCGGGTGCTAAAAAGAGCAGCATCGGCATGCTTTTCACGTCGTTTGGTAGAAATCCACGTGCGCGTTCTGCCAAAAGTACCATTTGCATGCATATCGTGTGGTTTTGCAGAAAACTGCGTCCGCGTCTACCAAAAGATGCATGTGCATGCTTAAAACGCGTTTTGGCACAAATCCATGGGCGGGTGCTAAAAAGAGCAGCATCGGCATGCTTTTCACGTCGTTTGGTAGAAATCCACGTGCGCGTTCTGCCAAAAGCACCATTTGCATGCATATCGTGTGGTTTTGCAGAAAACTGCGTCCGCGTCTACCAAAAGGTGCATGTGCATGCTTAAAACGCGTTTTGGCACAAATCCATGTGCGGGTGCTAAAAAGAGCAGCATCGGCATGCTTTTCACGTCGTTTGGTAGAAATCCACGTGCGCGTTCTGCCAAAAGCACCATTCGCATGCATATCGTGTGGTTTTGCAGAAAACTGCGTCCGCGTCTACCAAAAGATGCATGTGCATGCTTAAAACGCGTTTTGGCACAAATTCATGTGCGGGTGCTAAAAAGAGCAGCATCGGCATGCTTTTCACGTCGTTTGGTAGAAATCCACGTGCGCGTTCTGCCAAAAGCACCATTTGCATGCATATCGTGTGGTTTTGCAGAAAACTGCGTCCGCGTCTACCAAAAGATGCATGTGCATGCTTAAAACGCGTTTTGGCACAAATCCATGTGCGGGTGCTAAAAAGAGCAGCATCGGCATGCTTTTCACGTCGTTTGGTAGAAATCCACGTGCGCGTTCTGCCAAAAGCACCATTTGCATGCATATCGTGTGGTTTTGCAGAAAACTGCGTCCGCGTCTACCAAAAGATGCATGTGCATGCTTAAAACGCGTTTTGGCACAAATCCATGTGCGGGTGCTAAAAAGAGCAGCATCGGTATGCTTTTCACGTCGTTTGGTAGAAATCCACGTGCGCGTTCTGCCAAAAGCACCATTTGTATGCATATCGTGTGGTTTTGCAGAAAACTGCGTCCGCGTCTACCAAAAGATGCATGTGCATGCTTAACACGCGTTTTGGCACAAATCCATGTGCGGGTGCTAAAAATGGGAGCATCGGCATGCTTTTCACGTCGTTTGGTAGAAATCCACGTGCGCGGTCTGCCAAAAGCACCATTTGCATGCATATCGTGTGGTTTTGCAGAAAACTGCGTCCGCGTCTACCAAAAGATGGATGTGCATGCTTAAAACGCGTTTTGGCACAAATCCATGGGCGGGTGCTAAAAAGTGCAGCATCGGCAAGCTTTTCACGTCGTTTGGTAGAAATCCACGTGCGCGTTCTGCCAAAAGCACCATTTGCATGCATATCGTGTGGTTTTGCAGAAAACTGCGTCCGCGTCTACCGAAAGATGCATGTGCGTGCTTAAAACGCGTTTTGGCACAAATCCATGTGCGGGTGCTAAAAAGAGCAGCATCGGCATGCTTTTCACGTCGTTTGGTAGAAATCCACGTGCGCGTTCTCCCAAAAGCACCATTTGCATGCATATCGTGTGGTTTTGCAGAAAACTGCGTCCGCGTCTACCAAAAGATGCATGTGCATGCTTAAAACGCGTTTTGGCACAAATCCATGTGCGGGTGCTAAAAAGAGCAGCATCGGCATGCTTTTCACGTCGTTTGGTAGAAATCCACGTGCGCGTTCCGCCAAAAGCACCATTCGCATGCATATCGTGTGGTTTTGCAGAAAACTGCGTCCGCGTCTACCAAAAGATGCATGTGCATGCTTAAAACGCGTTTTGGCACAAATCCATCTGCGGGTGCTAAAAAGAGCAGCATCGGCATGCTTTTCACGTCGTTTGGTAGAAATCCACGTGCGCGTTCTGCCAAAAGCACCATTTGCATGCATATCGTGTGGTTTTGCAGAAAACTGCCACCGCGTCTACCAAAAGATGCATGTCCATGCTTAAAACGCGTTCTGGCACAAATCCATGTGCGGGTGCTAAAAAGAGCAGCATCGGCATGCTTTTCACGTCGTTTGGTAGAAATCCACGTGCGCGTTCCGCCAAAAGCATCATTCGCATGCATATCGTGTGGTTTTGCAGAAAACTGCGTCCGCGTCTACCAAAAGATGCATGTGCATGCTTAAAACGCGTTTTGGCACAAATCCCTGTGCGGGTGCTAAAAAGAGCAGCATCGGCATGCTTTTCACGTCGTTTGGTAGAAATCCACGTGCGCGTTCTGCCAAAAGCACCATTCGCATGCATATCGTGTGGTTTTGCAGAAAACTGCGTCCGCGTCTACCAAAAGATGCATGTGCATGCTTAAAACGCGTTTTGGCACAAATTCATGTGCGGGTGCTAAAAAGAGCAGCATCGGCATGCTTTTCACGTCGTTTGGTAGAAATCCACGTGCGCGTTCTGCCAAAAGCACCATTTGCATGCATATCGTGTGGTTTTGCAGAAAACTGCGTCCGCGTCTACCAAAAGATGCATGTGCATGCTTAAAACGCGTTTTGGCACAAATCCATGTGCGGGTGCTAAAAAGAGCAGCATCGGCATGCTTTTCACGTCGCTTGGTAGAAATCCACGTACGCGTTCTGCCAAAAGCACCATTTGCATGCATATCGTGTGGTTTTGCAGAAAACTGCGTCCGCGTCTACCAAAAGATGCATGTGCATGCTTAAAACGCGTTTTCGCACAAATCCATGTGCGGGTGCTAAAAAGAGCAGCATCGGCATGCTTTTCACGTCGTTTGGTAGAAATCCACGTGCGCGTTCTGCCAAAAGCACCATTTGCATGCATATCGTGTGGTTTTGCAGAAAACTGCCTCCGCGTCTACCAAAAGATGCATGTCCATGCTTAAAACGCGTTTTGGCACAAATCCATGTGCGGGTGCTAAAAAGAGCAGCATCGGCATGCTTTTCACGTCGTTTGGTAGAAATCCACGTGCGCGTTCCGCCAAAAGCACCATTCGCATGCATATCGTGTGGTTTTGCAGAAAACTGCGTCCGCGTTTACCAATAGATGCATGTGCATGCTTAAAACGCGTTTTGGCACAAATCCATGTGCGGGTGCTAAAAAGAGCAGCATCGGCATGCTTTTCACGTCGTTTGGTAGAAATCCACGTGCGCGTTCTGCCAAAAGCACCATTTGCATGCATATCGTGTGGTTTTGCAGAAAACTGCGTCCGCGTCTACCAAAAGATGCATGTGCATACTTAAAACGCGTTTTGGCACAAATCCATGTGCGGGTGCTAAAAAGAGCAGCATCGGCATGCTTTTCACGTCGTTTGGTAGAAATCCACGTGCGCGTTCTGCCAAAAGTACCATTTGCATGCATATCGTGTGGTTTTGCAGAAAACTGCGTCCGCGTCTACCAAAAGATGCATGTGCATGCTTAAAACGCGTTCTGGCACAAATTCATGTGCGGGTGCTAAAAAGAGCAGCATCGGCATGCTTTTCACGTCGTTTGGTAGAAATCCACGTGCGCGTTCTGCCAAAAGCACCATTTGCATGCATATCGTGTGGTTTTGCAGAAAACTGCGTCCGCGTCTACCAAAAGATGCATGTGCATGCTTAAAACGCGTTTTGGCACAAATCCATGTGCGGGTGCTAAAAAGAGCAGCATCGGCATGCTTTTCACGTCCTTCGGTAGAAATCCACGTGCGTGTTCTGCCAAAAGCACCATTTGCACGCATATCGTGTAGTTTTGCAGAAAACTGCGTCCGCGTCTACGAAAAGATGCATGTGCATGCTTAAAACGCGTTTTGGCACAAATCCATGTGCGGGTGCTAAAAAGATCAGCATCGGCATGCTTTTCACGTCGTTTGGTAGAAATCCACGTGCGCGTTCTGCCAAAAGCACCATTTGCATGCATATCGTGTGCTTTTGCAGAAAACTGCGTCCGCGTCTACCAAAAGATGCATGTGCATGCTTAAAACGCGTTTTGGCACAAATCCATGTGCGGGTGCTAAAAAGAGCAGCATCGGCATGCTTTTCACGTCCTTCGGTAGAAATCCACGTGCGCGTTCTGCCAAAAGCACCATTTGCATGCATATCGTGTGGTTTTGCAGAAAACTGCGTCCGCGTCTACCAAAAGATGCATGTGCATGCTTGAAACGCGTTTTGGCACAAATCCATGTGCGGGTGCTAAAAAGGGCAGCATCGGCATGCTTTTCACGTCGTTTGGTAGAAATCCACGTACGCGCTCTGCCAAAAGCGCCATTTGCATGCATATCGTGTGGTTTTGCAGGAAACTGCGTCCGCGTCTACCAAAAGATGCATGTGCATGCTTAAAACGCGTTTTGGCACAAATCCATGTGCGGGTGCTAAAAAGAGCAGCATCGGCATGCTTTTCACGTCGTTTGGTAGAAATCCACGTGCGCGTTCTGCCAAAAGCACCATTTGCATGCATATCGTGTGGTTTTGCAGAAAACTGCGTCCGCGTCTACCAAAAGATGCATGTGCATGCTTAAAACGCGTTTTGGCACAAATCCATGTGCGGGTGCTAAAAAGAGCAGCATCGGCATGCTTTTCACGTCGTTTGGTAGAAATCCACGTGCGCGTTCTGCCAAAAGCACCATTTGCATGCATATCGTGTGGTTTTGCAGAAAACTGCGTCCGCGTCTACCAAAAGATGCATGTGCATGCTTAACACGCGTTCTGGCACAAATCCATGTGCGGGTGCTAAAAATGGGAGCATCGGCATGCTTTTCACGTCGTTTGGTAGAAATCCACGTGCGCGTTCTGCCAAAAGCACCATTTGCATGCATATCGTGTGGTTTTGCAGAAAACTGCGTCCACGTCTACCAAAAGATGCATGTGCGTGCTTAAAACGCGTTTTGGCACAAATCCATGGGCGGGTGCTAAAAAGAGCAGCATCGGCAAGCTTTTCGCGTCGTTTGGTAGGAATCCATGTGCGCGTTCTGCCAAAAGCACCATTTGCATGCATATCGTGTGGTTTTGCAGAAAACTGCGTCCGCGTCTACCGAAAGATGCATGTGCGTGCTTAAAACGCGTTTTGGCACAAATCCATGTGCGGGTGCTAAAAAGAGCAGCATCGGCATGCTTTTCACGTCGTTTGGTAGAAATCCACGTGCGCGTTCTCCCAAAAGCACCATTTGCATGCATATCGTGTGGTTTTGCAGAAAACTGCGTCCGCGTCTACCAAAAGATGCATGTGCATGCTTAAAACGCGTTTTGGCACAAATCCATGTGCGGGTGCTAAAAAGAGAAGCATCGGCATGCTTTTCACGTCGTTTGGTAGAAATCCACGTGCGCGTTCTGCCAAAAGCACCATTTGCATGCATATCGTGTGGTTTTGCAGAAAACTGCGCCCGCGTCTACGAAAAGATGCATGTGCATGCTTAAAACGCGTTTTGGCACAAATCCATGTGCGGGTGCTAAAAAGAGCAGCATCGGCATGCTTTTCACGTCGTTTGGTAGAAATTCACGTGCGCGTTCTGCCAAAAGCACCATTTGCATGCATATCGTGTGGTTTTGCAGAAAACTGCGTCCGCGTCAACCAAAAGATGCATGTGCATGCTTAAAACGCGTTTTGGCACAAATCCATGTGCGGGTGCTAAAAAGAGCAGCATCGGTATGCTTTTCACGTCGTTTGGTAGAAATCCACGTGCGCGTTCTGCCAAAAGCACCATTTGTATGCATATCGTGTGGTTTTGCAGAAAATTGCGTCCGCGTCTACCAAAGGATGCATGTGCATGCTTAACACGCGTTTTGGCACAAATCCATGTGCGGGTGCTAAAAATGGGAGCATCGGCATGCTTTTCGCGTCGTTTGGTAGAAATCCACGTGCGCGTTCTGCCAAAAGTCCCATTTGCATGCATATCGTGTGGTTTTGCAGAAAACTGCGTCCGCGTCTACCAAAAGATGGATGTGCATGCTTAAAACGCGTTTTGGCACAAATCCATGGGCGGGTGCTAAAAAGAGCAGCATCGGCAAGCTTTCACGTCGTTTGGTTGAAATCCACGTGCGCGTTCTGCAAAAAGCACCATTTGCATGCATATCGTGTGGTTTTGCAGAAAAGTGCGTCCGCGTCTACCAAAAGATGCATGTGCGTGCTTAAGACGCGTTTTGGCACAAATCCATGTGCGGGTGCTAAAAAGAGCAGCATCGCATGCTTTTCACGTCGTTTGGTAGAAATCCACGTGCGCGTTCTGCCAAAAGCACCATTCGCATGCATATCGTGTGGTTTTGCAGAAAACTGCGTCCGCGTCTACCAAAAGATGCATGTGCATGCTTAAAACGCGTTTTGGCACAAATTCATGTGCGGGTGCTAAAAAGAGCAGCATCGGCATGCTTTTCACGTCGTTTGGTAGAAATCCACGTGCGCGTTCTGCCAAAAGCACCATTTGCATGCATATCGTGTGGTTTTGCAGAAAACTGCGTCCCCGTCTACCAAAAGATGCATGTGCATGCTTAAAATGCGTTTTGGCACAAATTCATGTGCGGGTGCTAAAAAGAGCAGCATCGGCATGCTTTTCACGTCGTTTGGTAGAAATCCACGTGCGCGTTCTGCCAAAAGCACCATTTGCATGCATATCGTGTGGTTTTGCAGAAAACTGCGTCCCCGTCTACCAAAAGATGCATGTGCATGCTTAAAATGCGTTTTGGCACAAATCCATGTGCGGGTGCTAAAAAGAGCAGCATCGGCATGCTTTTCACGTCGTTTGGTAGAAATCCACGTGCGCGCTCTGCCAAAAGCACCATTTGCATGCATATCGTGTGGTTTTGCAGAAAACTGCGTCCGCGTCTACCAAAAGATGCATGTGCATGCTTAAAACGCGTTTTGGCACAAATCCATGTGCGGGTGCTAAAAAGAGCAGCATCGGCATGCTTTTCACGTCCTTCGGTAGAAATCCACGTGCGTGTTCTGCCAAAAGCACCATTTGCATGCATATCGTGTGGTTTTGCAGAAAACTGCGTCCGCGTCTACGAAAAGATGCATGTGCATGCTTAAAACGTGTTTTGGCACAAATCCATGTGCGGGTGCTAAAAAGATCAGCATCGGCATGCTTTTCACGTCGTTTGGTAGAAATCCACGTGCGCGTTCTGCCAAAAGCACCATTTGCATGCATATCGTGTGCTTTTGCAGAAAACTGCGTCCGCGTCTACCAAAAGATGCATGTGCATGCTTAAAACGCGTTTTGGCACAAATCCATGTGCGGGTGCTAAAAAGGGCAGCATCGGCATGCTTTTCACGTCGTTTGGTAGAAATCCACGTACGCGCTCTGCCAAAAGCACCATTTGCATGCATATCGTGTGGTTTTGCAGAAAACTGCGTCCGCGTCTACCAAAAGATGCATGTGCATGCTTAAAACGCGTTTTGGCACAAATCCATGTGCGGGTGCTAAAAAGAGCAGCATCGGCATGCTTTTCACGTCGTTTGGTAGAAATCCACGTGCGCGTTCTGCCAAAAGCACCATTTGCATGCATATCGTGTGGTTTTGCAGAAAACTGCGTCCGCGTCTACCAAAAGATGCATGTGCATGCTTAAAACGCGTTTTGGCACAAATCCATGTGCGGGTGCTAAAAAGAGCAGCATCGGCATGCTTTTCACGTCGTTTGGTAGAAATCCACGTGCGCGTTCTGCCAAAAGCACCATTTGCATTCATATCGTGTGGTTTTGCAGAAAACTGCGTCCGCGTCTACCAAAAGATGCATGTGCATGCTTAACACGCGTTCTGGCACAAATCCATGTGCGGGTGCTAAAAATGGGAGCATCGGCATGCTTTTCACGTCGTTTGGTAGAAATCCACGTGCGCGTTCTGCCAAAAGCACCATTTGCATGCATATCGTGTGCTTTTGCAGAAAACTGCGTCCGCGTCTACCAAAAGATGCATGTGCATGCTTAAAACGCGTTTTGGCACAAATCCATGTGCGGGTGCTAAAAAGAGCAGCATCGGCATGCTTTTCACGTCCTTCGGTAGAAATCCACGTGCGCGTTCTGCCAAAAGCACCATTTGCATGCATATCGTGTGGTTTTGCAGAAAACTGCGTCCGCGTCTACCAAAAGATGCATGTGCATGCTTAAAACGCGTTTTGGCACAAATCCATGTGCGGTGCTAAAAAGGGCAGCATCGGCATGCTTTTCACGTCGTTTGGTAGAAATCCACGTACGCGCTCTGCCAAAAGCACCATTTGCATGCATATCGTGTGGTTTTGCAGAAAACTGCGTCCGCGTCTACCAAAAGATGCATGTGCATGCTTAAAACGCGTTTTGGCACAAATCCATGTGCGGGTGCTAAAAAGAGCAGCATCGGCATGCTTTTCACGTCGTTTGGTAGAAATCCACGTGCGCGTTCTGCCAAAAGCACCATTTGCATGCATATCGTGTGGTTTTGCAGAAAACTGCGTCCGCGTCTACCAAAAGATGCATGTGCATGCTTAAAACGCGTTTTGGCACAAATCCATGTGCGGGTGCTAAAAAGAGCATCATCGGCATGCTTTTCACGTCGTTTGGTAGAAATCCACGTGCGCGTTCTGCCAAAAGCACCATTTGCATGCATATCGTGTGGTTTTGCAGAAAACTGCGTCCGCGTCTACCAAAAGATGCATGTGCATGCTTAACAAGCGTTCTGGCACAAATCCATGTGCGGGTGCTAAACATGGGAGCATCGGCATGCTTTTCACGTCGTTTGGTAGAAATCCACGTGCGCGTTCTGCCAAAAGCACCATTTGCATGCATATCGTGTGGTTTTGCAGAAAACTGCGTCCACGTCTACCAAAAGATGCATGTGCGTGCTTAAAACGCGTTTTGGCACAAATCCATGGGCGGGTGCTAAAAAGAGCAGCATCGGCAAGCTTTTCGCGTCGTTTGGTAGGAATCCACGTGCGCGTTCGGCCAAAAGCACCATTTGCATGCATATCGTGTGGTTTTGCAGAAAACTGCGTCCGCGTCTACCGAAAGATGCATGTGCGTGCTTAAAACGCGTTTTGGCACAAATCCATGTGCGGGTGCTAAAAAGAGCAGCATCGGCATGCTTTTCACGTCGTTTGGTAGAAATCCACGTGCGCGTTCTCCCAAAAGCACCATTTGCATGCATATCGTGTGGTTTTGCAGAAAACTGCGTCCGCGTCTACCAAAAGATGCATGTGCATGCTTAAAACGCGTTTTGGCACAAATCCATGTGCGGGTGCTAAAAAGAGCAGCATCGGCATGCTTTTCACGTCGTTTGGTAGAAATCCACGTGCGCGTTCTGCCAAAAGCACCATTTGCATGCATATCGTGTGGTTTTGCAGAAAACTGCGCCCGCGTCTACGAAAAGATGCATGTGCATGCTTAAAACGCGTTTTGGCACAAATCCATGTGCGGGTGCTAAAAAGAGCAGCATCGGCATGCTTTTCACGTCGTTTGGTAGAAATTCACGTGCGCGTTCTGCCAAAAGCAACTTTTGCATGCATATCGTGTGGTTTTGCAGAAAACTGCGTCCGCGTCAACCAAAAGATGCATGTGCATGCTTAAAACGCGTTTTGGCACAAATCCATGTGCGGGTGCTAAAAAGAGCAGCATCGGTATGCTTTTCACGTCGTTTGGTAGAAATCCACGTGCGCGTTCTGCCAAAAGCACCATTTGTATGCATATCGTGTGGTTTTGCAGAAAACTGCGTCCGCGTCTACCAAAAGATGCATGTGCATGCTTAACACGCGTTTTGGCACAAATCCATGTGCGGGTGCTAAAAATGGGAGCATCGGCATGCTTTTCGCGTCGTTTGGTAGAAATCCACGTGCGCGTTCTGCCAAAAGTCCCATTTGCATGCATATCGTGTGGTTTTGCAGAAAACTGCGTCCGCGTCTACCAAAAGATGGATGTGCATGCTTAAAACGCGTTTTGGCACAAATCCATGGGCGGGTGCTAAAAAGAGCAGCATCGGCAAGCTTTTCACGTCGTTTGGTAGAAATCCACGTGCGCGTTCTGCCAAAAGCACCATTTGCATGCATATCGTGTGGTTTTGCAGAAAACTGCGTCCGCGTCTACCAAAAGATGCATGTGCGTGCTTAAGACGCGTTTTGGCACAAATCCATGTGCGGGTGCTAAAAAGAGCAGCATCGCATGCTTTTCACGTCGTTTGGTAGAAATCCACGTGCGCGTTCTGCCAAAAGCACCATTCGCATGCATATCGTGTGGTTTTGCAGAAAACTGCGTCCGCGTCTACCAAAAGATGCATGTGCATGCTTAAAACGCGTTTTGGCACAAATTCATGTGCGGGTGCTAAAAAGAGCAGCATCGGCATGCTTTTCACGTCGTTTGGTAGAAATCCACGTGCGCGTTCTGCCAAAAGCACCATTTGCATGCATATCGTGTGGTTTTGCAGAAAACTGCGTCCCCGTCTACCAAAAGATGCATGTGCATGCTTAAAATGCGTTTTGGCACAAATCCATGTGCGGGTGCTAAAAAGAGCAGCATCGGCATGCTTTTCACGTCGTTTGGTAGAAATCCACGTGCGCGTTCTGCCAAAAGCACCATTTGCATGCATATCGTGTGGTTTTGCAGACAACTGCGTCCGCGTCTACCAAAAGATGCATGTGCATGCTTAAAACGCGTTTTGGCACAAATCCATGTGCGGGTGCTAAAAAGAGCAGCATCGGTATGCTTTTCACGTCGTTTGGTAGAAATCCACGTGCGCGTTCTGTCAAAAGCAACATTTGTATGCATATCGTGTGGTTTTGCAGAAAACTGCGTCCGCGTCTACCAAAAGATGCATGTGCATGCTTAACACGCGTTTTGGCACAAATCCATGTGCGGGTGCTAAAAATGGGAGCATCGGCATGCTTTTCACGTCGTTTGGTAGAAATCCACGTGCGCGTTCTGCCAAAAGCACCATTTGCATGCATATCGTGTGGTTTTGCAGAAAACTGCGTCCGCGTCTACCAAAAGATGCATGTGCATGCTTAAAACGCGTTTTGGCACAAATCCTTCTGCGGGTGCTAAAAAGAGCAGCATCGGCATGCTTTTCACGTCGTTTGGTAGAAATCCACGTGCGCGTTCTGCCAAAAGCACCATTTGCATGCATATCGTGTGGTTTTGCAGAAAACTGCGTCCGCGTCTACCAAAAGATGCATGTGCATGCTTAAAACGCGTTTTGGCACAAATCCATGTGCGGGTGCTAAAAAGAGCAGCATCGGCATGCTTTTCACGTCGTTTGGTAGAAATCCACGTGCGCGTTCTGCCAAAAGCACCATTTGCATGCATATCGTGTGGTTTTGCAGAAAACTGCGTCCGCGTCTACCAAAAGATGCATGTGCATGCTTAAAACGCATTTTGGCACAAATCCATGTGCGGGTGCTAAAAAGAGCAGCATCGGCATGCTTTTCACGTCGTTTGGTAGAAATCCACGTGCGCGTTCTGCCAAAAGCACCATTTGCATGCATATCGTGTGGTTTTGCAGAAAACTGCGTCCGCGTCTACCAAAAGATGCATGTGCATGCTTAAAACGCGTTTTGGCACAAATCCATGTGCGGGTGCTAAAAAGAGCAGCATCGGCATGCTTTTCACGTCGTTTGGTAGAAATCCACGTGCGCGTTCTGCCAAAAGCACCATTTGCATGCATATCGTGTGGTTTTGCAGAAAACTGCGTCCGCGTCTACCAAAAGATGCATGTGCATGCTTAAAACGCATTTTGGCACAAATCCATGTGCGGGTGCTAAAAAGAGCAGCATCGGCATGCTTTTCACGTCGTTTGGTAGAAATCCACGTGCGCGTTCTGCCAAAAGCACCATTTGCATGCATATCGTGTGGTTTTGCAGAAAACTGCGTCCGCGTCTACCAAAAGATGCATGTGCATGCTTAAAACGCGTTTTGGCACAAATCCATGTGCGGGTGCTAAAAAGAGCAGCATCGGCATGCTTTTCACGTCGTTTGGTGGAAATCCACGTGCGCGTTCTGCCAAAAGCACCATTTGCATGCATATCGTGTGGTTTTGCAGAAAACTGCGTCCGCGTCTACCAAAAGATGCATGTGCATGCTTAAAACGCGTTTTGGCACAAATTCTTCTGCGGGTGCTAAAAAGAGCAGCATCGGCATGCTTTTCACGTCGTTTGGTAGAAATCCACGTGCGCGTTCTGCCAAAAGCACCATTTGCATGCATATCGTGTGGTTTTGCAGAAAACTGCGTCCGCGTCTACCAAAAGATGCATGTGCATGCTTAAAACGCGTTTTGGCACAAATCCATGTGCGGGTGCTAAAAAGAGCAGCATCGGCATGCTTTTCACGTCGTTTGGTAGAAATCCACGTGCGCGTTCTGCCAAAAGCACCATTTGCATGCATATCGTGTGGTTTTGCAGAAAACTGCGTCCGCGTCTACCAAAAGATGCATGTGCATGCTTAAAACGCGTTTTGGCACAAATCCTTGTGCGGGTGCTAAAAAGAGCAGCATCGGCATGGTTTTCACGTCGTTTGGTAGAAATCCACATGCGCTTTCTGCCAAAAGCACAATTTGCATGCATATCGTGTGGTTTTGCAGAAAACTGCGTCCGCGTCTACCAAAAGATGCATGTGCATGCTTAAAACGCGTTTTGGCACAAATTCATGTGCGGGTGCTAAAAAGAGCAGCATCGGCATGCTTTTCACGTCGTTTGGTAGAAATCCACGTGCGCGTTCTGCCAAAAGCACCATTTGCATGCATATCGTGTGGTTTTGCAGAAAACTGCGTCCGCGTCTACCAAAAGATGCATGTGCATGCTTAAAACGCGTTTTGGCACAAATTCATGTGCGGGTGCTAAAAAGAGCAGCATCGGCATGCTTTTCACGTCGTTTGGTAGAAATCCACGTGCGCGTTCTGCCAAAAGCACCATTTGCATGCATATCGTGTGGTTTTGCAGAAAACTGCGTCCGCGTCTACCAAAAGATGCATGTGCATGCTTAAAACGCATTTTGGCACAATTCCATGTGCGGGTGCTAAAAAGAGCAGCATCGGCATGCTTTTCACGTCGTTTGGTAGAAATCCACGTGCGCGTTCTGCCAAAAGCACCATTTGCATGCATATCGTGTGGTTTTGCAGAAAACTGCGTCCGCGTCTACCAAAAGATGCATGTGCATGCTTAAAACACGTTTTGGCACAAATCCATGTGCGGGTGCTAAAAAGAGCAGCATCGGCATGCTTTTCACGTCGTTTGGTAGAAATCCACGTGCGCGTTCTCCCAAAAGCACCATTTGCATGCATATCGTGTGGTTTTGCAGAAAACTGCGTCCGCGTCTACCAAAAGATGCATGTGCATGCTTAAAACGCGTTTTGGCAAAAATCCATGTGCGGGTGCTAAAAATATCAGCATCGGCATGCTTTTCACGTCGTTTGGTAGAAATCCACGTGCGCGTTCTGCCAAAAGCACCATTTGCATGCATATCGTGTGGTTTTGCAGAAAACTGCGTCCGCGTCTACCAAAAGATGCATGTGCATGCTTAAAACGCGTTTTGGCACAAATCTATGTGCGGGTGCTAAAAAGAGCAGCATCGGCATGCTTTTCACGTCGTTTGGTAGAAATCCACGTGCGCGTTCTGCCAAAAGCAGCATTTGCATGCATATCGTGTGGTTTTGCAGAAAACTGCGTCCGCGTCTACCAAAAGATGCATGTGCATGCTTAAAACGCATTTTGGCACAAATCCATGTGCGGGTGCTAAAAAGAACAGCATCGGCATGCTTTTCACGTCGTTTGGTAGAAATCCACGTGCGCGTTCTGCCAAAAGCACCATTTGCATGCATATCGTGTGGTTTTGCAGAAAACTGCGTCCGCGTCTACCAAAAGATGCATGTGCATGCTTAAAACGCGTTTTGGCACAAATCCATGTGCGGGTGCTAAAAAGAGCAGCATCGGCATGCTTTTCACGTCGTTTGGTAGAAATCCACGTGCGCGTTCTGCCAAAAGCACCATTTGCATGCATATCGTGTGGTTTTGCAGAAAACTGCGTCCGCGTCTACCAAAAGATGCATGTGCATGCTTAAAACGCATTTTGGCACAAATCCATGTGCGGGTGCTAAAAAGAGCAGCATCGGCATGCTTTTCACGTCGTTTGGTAGAAATCCACGTGCGCGTTCTGCCAAAAGCACCATTTGCATGCATATCGTGTGGTTTTGCAGAAAACTGCGTCCGCGTCTACCAAAAGATGCATGTGCATGCTTAAAACGCGTTTTGGCACAAATCCATGTGCGGGTGCTAAAAAGAGCAGCATCGGCATGCTTTTCACGTCGTTTGGTAGAAATCCACGTGCGCGTTCTGCAAAAGCACAATTTGCATGCATATCGTGTGGTTTTGCAGAAAACTGCGTCCGCGTCTACCAAAAGATGCATGTGCATGCTTAACACGCGTTTTGGCACAAATCCATGTGCGGGTGCTAAAAATGGGAGCATCGGCATGCTTTTCACGTCGTTTGGTAGAAATCCACGTGCGCGTTCTTCCAAAAGCACCATTTGCATGCATATCGTGTGGTTTTGCAGAAAACTGCGTCCGCGTCTACCAAAAGATGGATGTGCATGCTTAAAACGCGTTTTGGCACAAATCCATGGGCGGGTGCTAAAAAGAGCAGCATCGGCAAGCTTTTCACGTCGTTTGGTAGGAATCCACGTGCGCGTTCTGCCAAAAGCACCATTTGCATGCATATCGTGTGGTTTTGCAGAAAACTGCGTCCGCGTCTACCGAAAGATGCATGTGCGTGCTTAAAACGCGTTTTGGCACAAATCCATGTGCGGGTGCTAAAAAGAGCAGCATCGGCATGCTTTTCACGTCGTTTGGTAGAAATCCACGTGCGCGTTCTGCCAAAAGCACCATTTGCATGCATATCGTGTGGTTTTGCAGAAAACTGCGTCCGCGTCTACCAAAAGATGCATGTGCATGCTTAAAACGCGTTTTGGCACAAATCCATGTGCGGGTGCTAAAAAGAGCAGCATCGGCATGCTTTTAACGTCGTTTGGTAGAAATCCACGTGCGCGTTCTGCCAAAAGCACCATTTGCATGCATATCGTGTGGTTTTGCAGAAAACTGCGTCCGCGTCTACCAAAAGATGCATGTGCATGCTTAAAACGCGTTTTGGCACAAATCCATGTGCGGGTGCTAAAAAGAGCAGCATCGGCATGCTTTTCACGTCGTTTGGTAGAAATCCACGTGCGCGTTCTGCCAAAAGCACCATTTGCATGCATAGCGTGTGGTTTTGCAGAAAACTGCGTCCGCGTCTACCAAAAGATGCATGTGCATGCTTAAAACGCATTTTGGCACAAATCCATGTGCGGGTGCTAAAAAGAGCAGCATCGGCATGCTTTTCACATCGTTTGGTAGAAATCCACGTGCGCGTTCTGCCAAAAGCACCATTTGCATGCATATCGTGTGGTTTTGCAGAAAACTGCGTCCGCGTCTACCAAAAGATGCATGTGCATGCTTAAAACGCGTTTTGGCACAATTCATGTGCGGGTGCTAAAAAGAGCAGCATCGGCATGCTTTTCACGTCGTTTGGTAGAAATCCACGTGCGCGTTCTGCCAAAAGCACCATTTGCATGCATATCGTGTGGTTTTGCAGAAAACTGCGTCCGCGTCTACCAAAAGATGCATGTGCATGCTTAAAACGCGTTTTGGCACAAATCCATGTGCGGGTGCTAAAAAGAGCAGCATCGGCATGCTTTTCACGTCGTTTGGTAGAAATCCACGTGCGCGTTCTGCCAAAAGCACCATTTGCATGCATATTGTGTGGTTTTGCAGAAAACTGCGTCCGCGTCTACCAAAAGATTCATGTCCATGCTTAAAACGCGTTTTGGCACAAATCCATGTGCGGGTGCTAAAAAGAGCAGCATCGGCATGCTTTTCACGTCGTTTGGTAGAAATCCACGTGCGCGTTCTGCCAAAAGCACCATTTGCATGCATATCGTGTGGTTTTGCAGAAAACTGCCTCCGCGTCTACCAAAAGATGCATGTCCATGCTTAAAACGCGTTTTGGCACAAATCCATGTGCGGGTGCTAAAAAGAGCAGCATGGGCATGCTTTTCACGTCGTTTGGTAGAAATCCACGTGCGCGTTCCGCCAAAAGCACCATTCGCATGCATATCGTGTGGTTTTGCAGAAAACTGCGTCCGCGTCTACCAAAAGATGCATGTGCATGCTTAAAACGCGTTTTGGCACAAATCCATGTGCGGGTGCTAAAAAGAGCAGCATCGGCATGCTTTTCACGTCGTTTGGTAGAAATCCACGTGCGCGTTCTGCCAAAAGCACCATTTGCATGCATATCGTGTGGTTTTGCAGAAAACTGCGTCCGCGTCTACCAAAAGATGCATGTGCATGCTTAAAACGCGTTTTGGCACAAATCCATGTGCGGGTGCTAAAAAGAGCAGCATCGGCATGCTTTTCACCTCCTTCGGTAGAAATCCACGTGCGCGTTCTGCCAAAAGCACCATTTGCATGCATATCGTGTGGTTTTGCAGAAAACTGCGTCCGCGTCTACCAAAAGATGCATGTGCATGCTTAAAACGCGTTTTGCACAAATACATGTGCGGGTGCTAAAAAGAGCAGCAACGGCATGCTTTTCACGTCGTTTGGTAGAAAGCCACGTGCGCGTTCTGCCAAAAGCACCATTCGCAAGCATATCGTGTCGTTTTGCAGAAAACTGCGTCCGCGTCAACCAAAAGATGCATGTGCATGCTTAAAACACGTTTTGGCACAAATCCATGTGCGGGTGCTAAAAAGAGCAGCATCGGCATGCTTTTCACGTCGTTTGGTAGAAATCCACGTGCGCGTTCTCCCAAAAGCACCATTTGCATGCATATCGTGTGGTTTTGCAGAAAACTGCGTCCGCGTCTACCAAAAGATGCATGTGCATGCTTTAAAACGCGTTTTGGCACAAATCCATGTGCGGGTGCTAAAAAGATCAGCATCGGCATGCTTTTCACGTCGTTTGGTAGAAATCCACGTGCGCGTTCTGCCAAAAGCACCATTTGCATGCATATCGTGTGGTTTTGCAGAAAACTGCGTCCGCGTCTACCAAAGATGCATGTGCATGCTTAAAACGCGTTTTGGCACAAATTCATGTGCGGGTGCTAAAAAGAGCAGCATCGGCATGCTTTTCACGTCGTTTGGTAGAAATCCACGTGCGCGTTCTGCAAAAGCACCATTTGCATGCATATCGTGTGGTTTTGCAGAAAACTGCGTCCGCGTCTACCAAAAGATGCATGTGCATGCTTAAAACGCGTTTTGGCACAAATCCATGTGCGGGTGCTAAAAAGAGCAGCATCGGCATGCTTTTCACGTCGTTTGGTAGAAATCCACGTGCGCGTTCTGCCAAAAGCACCATTTGCATGCATATCGTGTGGTTTTGCAAAAAACTGCGTCCGCGTCTACCAAAAGATGCATGTTCATGCTTAAAACGCGTCTTGGCACAAATCCATGTGCGGGTGCTAAAAAGAGCAGCATCGGCATGCTTTTCACGTCCTTCGGTAGAAATCCACGTGCGCGTTCTGCCAAAAGCACCATTTGCATGCATATCGTGTGGTTTTGCAGAAAACTGCGTCCGCGTCTACCAAAAGATGCATGTGCATGCTTAAAACGCGTTTTGGCACAAATCCATGTGCGGGTGCTAAAAAGAGCAGCATCGGCATGCTTTTCACGTCGTTTGGTAGAAATCCACGTGCGCGTTCTGCCAAAAGCACCATTTGCATGCATAGTGTGTGGTTTTGCAGAAAACTGCGTCCGCGTCTACCAAAAGATGCATGTCCATGCTTAAAACGCGTTTTGGCACAAATCCATGTGCGGGTGCTAAAAAGAGCAGCATCGGCATGCTTTTCACGTCGTTTGGTAGAAATCCACGTGCGCGTTCTGCCAAAAGCACCATTTGCATGCATATCGTGTGGTTTTGCAGAAAACTGCCTCCGCGTCTACCAAAAGATGCATGTCCATGCTTAAAACGCGTTTTGGCACAAATCCATGTGCGGGTGCTAAAAAGAGCAGCATGGGCATGCTTTTCACGTCGTTTGGTAGAAATCCACGTGCGCGTTCCGCCAAAAGCACCATTCGCATGCATATCGTGTGGTTTTGCAGAAAACTGCGTCCGCGTCTACCAAAAGATGCATGTGCATGCTTAAAACGCGTTTTGGCACAAATCCATGTGCGGGTGCTAAAAAGAGCAGCATCGGCATGCTTTTCACGTCGTTTGGTAGAAATCCACGTGCGCGTTCTGCCAAAAGCACCATTTGCATGCATATCGTGTGGTTTTGCAGAAAACTGCGTCCGCGTCTACCAAAAGATGCATGTGCATGCTTAAAACGCGTTTTGGCACAAATCCATGTGCGGGTGCTAAAAAGAGCAGCATCGGCATGCTTTTCACCTCCTTCGGTAGAAATCCACGTGCGCGTTCTGCCAAAAGCACCATTTGCATGCATATCGTGTGGTTTTGCAGAAAACTGCGTCCGCGTCTACCAAAAGATGCATGTGCATGCTTAAAACGCGTTTTGGCACAAATACATGTGCGGGTGCTAAAAAGAGCAGCAACGGCATGCTTTTCACGTCGTTTGGTAGAAAGCCACGTGCGCGTTCTGCCAAAAGCACCATTCGCAAGCATATCGTGTCGTTTTGCAGAAAACTGCGTCCGCGTCAACCAAAAGATGCATGTGCATGCTTAAAACACGTTTTGGCACAAATCCATGTGCGGGTGCTAAAAAGAGCAGCATCGGCATGCTTTTCACGTCGTTTGGTAGAAATCCACGTGCGCGTTCTCCCAAAAGCACCATTTGCATGCATATCGTGTGGTTTTGCAGAAAACTGCGTCCGCGTCTACCAAAAGATGCATGTGCATGCTTAAAACGCGTTTTGGCACAAATCCATGTGCGGGTGCTAAAAAGATCAGCATCGGCATGCTTTTCACGTCGTTTGGTAGAAATCCACGTGCGCGTTCTGCCAAAAGCACCATTTGCATGCATATCGTGTGGTTTTGCAGAAAACTGCGTCCGCGTCTATCAAAAGATGCATGTGCATGCTTAAAACGCGTTTTGGCACAAATCCATGTGCGGGTGCTAAATAGAGCAGCATCGGCATGCTTTTCACGTCGTTTGGTAGAAATCCACGTGCGCGTTCTGCCAAAAGCACCATTTGCATGCATATCGTGTGGTTTTGCAGAAAACTGCGTCCGCGTCAACCAAAAGATGCATGTGCATGCTTAAAACGCGTTTTGGCACAAATTCATGTGCGGGTGCTAAAAAGAGCAGCATCGGCATGCTTTTCACGTCGTTTGGTAGAAATCCACGTGCGCGTTCTGCCAAAAGCACCATTTGCATGCATATCGTGTGGTTTTGCAGAAAACTGCGTCCGCGTCTACCAAAAGATGCATGTGCATGCTTAAAACGCGTTTTGGCACAAATCCATGTGCGGGTGCTAAAAAGAGCAGCATCGGCATGCTTTTCACGTCGTTTGGTAGAAATCCACGTGCGCGTTCTGCCAAAAGCACCATTTGCATGCATATCGTGTGGTTTTGCAAAAAACTGCGTCCGCGTCTACCAAAAGATGCATGTTCATGCTTAAAACGCGTCTTGGCACAAATCCATGCGGGTGCTAAAAAGAGCAGCATCGGCATGCTTTTCACGTCGTTTGGTAGAAATCCACGTGCGCGATCTGCCAAAAGCACCATTTGCATGCATATCGTGTGGTTTTGCAGAAAACTGCGTCCGCGTCTACCAAAAGATGCATGTGCATGCTTAAAACGCGTTTTGGCACAAATACATGTGCGGGTGCTCAAAAGAGCAGCATCGGCACGCTTTTCACGTCCTTTGGTAGAAATCCACGTGCGCGTTCTGCCAAAAGCACCATTTGCATGCATATCGTGTGGTTTTGCAGAAAACTGCGTCCGCGTCTACCAAAAGATGCATGTGCATGCTTAAACCGCGTTTTGGCACAAATCCATGTGCGGGTGCTAAAGAGAGCAGTATCGGCATGCTTTTCACGTCGCTTGGTAGAAATCCACGTGCGCGATCTGCCAAAAGCACCATTTGCATGCATATCGTGTGGTTTTGCAGAAAACTGCGTCCGCGTCTACCAAAAGATGCATGTGCATGCTTAAAACGCGTTTTGGCACAAATCCATGTGCGGGTGCTAAAAAGAGCAGCATCGGCATGCTTTTCACGTCGTTTGGTAGAAATCCACGTGCGCGTTCTGCCAAAAGCACCATTTGCTTGCATATCGTGTGGTTTTGCAGAAAACTGCGTCCGCGTCTACCAAAAGATGCATGTGCATGCTTAAACCGCGTTTTGCACAAATCCATGTGCGGGTGCTAAAAAGAGCAGTATCGGCATGCTTTTCACGTCGTTTGGTAGAAATCCACGTGCGTGATCTGCCAAAAGCACCATTTGCATGCATATCGTGTGGTTTTGCAGAAAACTGCGTCCGCGTCTACCAAAAGATGCATGTGCATGCTTAAAACGCGTTTTGGCACAAATCCATGTGCGGGTGTTAAAAAGAGCAGCATCGGCATGCTTTTCACGTCGTTTGGTAGAAATCCACGTGCGCGTTCTGCCAAAAGCACCATTTGCCTGCATATCGTGTGGTTTTGCAGAAAACTGCGTCCGCGTCTACCAAAAGATGCATGTGCATGCTTAAAACGCGTTTTGGCACAAATCCATGTGCGGGTGCTAAAAAGAGCAGCATCGGCATGCTTTTCACGTCGTTTGGTAGAAATCCACGTGCGCGTTCTGCCAAAAGCACCATTTGCATGCATATCGTGTGGTTTTGCAGAAAACTGCTTCCGCGTCTACCAAAAGATGCATGTGCCTGCTTAAAACGCGTTTTGGCACAAATCCATGTGCGGGTGCTAAAAAGAGCAGCATCGGCATGCTTTTCACGTCGTTTGGTAGAAATCTACGTGCGTGTTCTGCCAAAAGCACCATTTGCATGCATATCGTGAGGTTTTGCAGAAAACTGCGTCCGCGTCTACCAAAAGATGCATGTGCATGCTTAAAACGCGTTTTGGCACAAATACATGTGCGGGTGCTAAAAACAGAGCATCGGCATGCTTTTCACATCGTTTGGTAGAAATGCACGTGCGCGTTCTGCCAAAAGCACCATTTGCATGCATATCGTGTGGTTTTGCAGAAAACTGCGTCCGCGTCTACCAAAAGATGCATGTGCATGCTTAAAACGCGTTTTGGCACAAATCCATGTGCGGGTGCTAAAAAGAGCGGCATCGGCATGCTTTTCACGTCTTTTGGTAAAAATCCACGTGCGCGTTCTGCCAAAAGCACCATTTGCATGCATATCGTGTGGTTTTGCAGTAAACTGCGTCCGCGTCTACGAAAAGATGCATGTGCATGCTTAAAACGCGTTTTGGCACAAATCCATGTGCGGGCGCTAAAAAGAGCAGCATCGGCATGCTTTTCACGTCGTTTGGTAGAAATCCACGTGCGCGTTCTGCCAAAAGCACCTTTTGCATGCATATCGTGTGGTTTTGCAGAAAACTGCGTCCGCGTCTACCAAAAGATGCATGTGCATGCTTAAAACGCGTTTGGCACAAATCCATGTGCGGGAGCTAAAAAGAGCAGCATCGGCATGCTTTTCACGTCGTTTGGTAGAAATCCACGTGCGCGTTCTGCCAAAAGCACCATTTGCATGCATATCGTGTGGTTTTGCAGAAAACTGCGTCCGCGTCTACCAAAATGTGCATGTGCATGCTTAAAACGCGTTTTGGCACAAATCCATGTGCGGGTGCTAAAAAGAGCAGCATCGGCATGCTTTTCACGTCGTTTGGTAGAAATCCACGTGCGCGTTCTGCCAAAAGCACATTTGCATGCATATCGTGTGGTTTTGCAGAAAACTGCGTCCGCGTCTACAAAAGATGCATGTGCATGCTTAAACCGCGTTTTGGCACAAATCATGTGCGGGTGCTAAAAAGAGCAGCATCGGCATGCGTTTCACGTCGTTTGGTAGAAATCCACGTGCGCGTTCTGCCAAAAGCACCATTTGCATGCATATCGTGTGGTTTTGCAGAAAACTGCGTCCGCGTCTACCAAAAGATGCATGTGCATGCTTAAAACGCGTTTTGGCACAAATACATGTGCGGGTGCTAAAAAGAGAGCATCGGCATGCTTTTCACGTCGTTTGGTAGAAATGCACGTGCGCGTTCTGCCAAAAGCACCATTTGCATGCATATCGTGTGGTTTTGCAGAAAACTGCGTCCGCGTCTACCAAAAGATGCATGTGCATGCATAAAACGCGTTTTGGCACAAATCCATGTGCGGGTGCTAAAAGAGCAGCATCGGCATGCTTTTCACGTCGTTTGGTAGAAATCCACGTGCGCGTTCTGCCAAAAGCACCATTTGCATGCATATCGTGTGGTTTTGCAGAAAACTGCGTCGGGTGTACCAAAAGATGCATGTGCATGCTTAAAACGCGTTTTGGCACAAATCCATGTGCGGGTGCTAAAAAGAGCAGCATCGGTATGCTTTTCACGTCGTTTGGTAGAAATCCACGTGCCCGTTCTGCCAAAAGCACCATTTGCATGCATATCGTGTGGTTTTGTAGAAAACTGCGTCCGCGTCTACCCAAAGATGCATGTGCATGCTTAAAACGCGTTTTGGCACAAATCCATGTGCGGGTGCTAAAAAGAGCAGCATCGGCATGCTTTTCACGTCGTTTGGTAGAAATCCACGTGCGCGTTCTGCCAAAAGCACCATTTGCATGCATATCGTGTGGTTTTGCAGAAAACTGCTTCCGCGTCTACCAAAAGATGCATGTGCATGCTTAAAACGCGTTTTGGCACAAATCCATGCGCGGGTGCTAAAAAGAACAGCATCGGCATGCTTTTCACGTCTTTTGGTAAAAATCCACGTGCGCCTTCTGCCAAAAGCACCATTTGCATGCATATCGAGTGGTTTTGCAGAAAACTGCGTCCGCGTCTACCAAAAGATGCATGTGCATGCTTAAAACGCGTTTTTGGCACAAATCCATGTGCGGGTGCTAAAAAGAGCAGCATCGGCATGCTTTTCACGTCGTTTGGTAGAAATCCACGTGCGCGTTCTGCCAAAAGCACCATTTGCATGCATATCGTGTGGTTTTGCAGAAAACTGCGTCCGCGTCTACCAAAATGTGCATGTGCATGCTTAAAACGCGTTTTGGCACAAATCCATGTGCGGGTGCTAAAAAGAGCAGCATCGGCATGCTTTTCACGTCGTTTGGTAGAAATCCACGTGCGCGTTCTGCCAAAAGCACCATTTGCATGCATATCGTGTGGTTTTGCAGAAAACTGCGTCCGCGTCTACCAAAAGATGCATGTGCATGCTTAAACCGCGTTTTGGCACAAATCCATGTGCGGGTGCTAAAAAGAGCAGCATCGGCATGCGTTTCACGTCGTTTGGTAGAAATCCACGTGCGCGTTCTGCCAAAAGCACCATTTGCATGCATATCGTGTGGTTTTGCAGAAAACTGCGTCCGCGTCTACCAAAAGATGCATGTGCATGCTTAAAAACGCGTTTTGGCACAAATCCATGTGCGGGTGCTAAAAGAGCAGCATCGGTATGCTTTTCACGTCGTTTGGTAGAAATCCACGTGCCCGTTCTGCCAAAAGCACCATTTGCATGCATATCGTGTGGTTTTGCAGAAAACTGCGTCCGCGTCTACCAAAAGGTGCATGTGCATGCTTAAAACGCGTTTTGGCACAAATCCACGTGCGGGTGCTAAAAAGAGCAGCATCGGCATGGTTTTGACGTCGTTTGGTAGAAATCCACGTGCGCGTTCTGCCAAAAGCACCATTTGCATGCATATCGTGTGGTTTTGCAGAAAACTGCGTCCGCGTCTACCAAAAGATGCATGTGCATGCTTAAAACGCGTTTTGGCACAAACCCATGTGCGGGTGCTAAAAAGAGCAGCATCGGCATGCTTTTCGCGTCGTTTGGTAGAAATCCACGTGCGCGTTCGGCCAAAAGCACCATTTGCATGCATATCGTGTGGTTTTGCAGAAAACTGCGTCCGCGTCTACCAAAAGATGCATGTGCATGCTTAAAACGCGTTTTGGCACAAATCCATGTGCGGGTGCTAAAAAGAGCAGCATCGGCATGCTTTTCACGTCGTTTGGTAGAAATCCACGTGCGCGTTCTGCCAAAAGCACCATTTGCATGCATATCTTGTGGTTTTGCAGAAAACTGCGTCCGCGTCTAGCAAAAGATGCATGTGCATGCTTAAAACGCGTTTTGGCGCAAATCCATGTGCGGGTGCTAAAAAGAGCAGCATCGGCATGCTTTTCACGTCGTTTGGTAGAAATCCACGTGCGCGTTCTGCCAAAAGTACCATTTGCACGCATATCGTGTGGTTTTGCAGAAAACTGCGTCCGCGTCTACTAAAAGATGCATGTGCATGCTTAAGCCGCGTTTTGGCACAAATCCATGTGCGGGTGCTAAAAAGAGCAGCATCGGCATGCTTTTCACGTCGTTTGGTAGAAATTCACGTGCGCGTTCTGCCAAAAGCACCATTTGCATGCATATCGTGTGGTTTTGTAGAAAACTGCGTCCGCGTCTACCCAAAGATGCATGTGCATGCTTAAAACGCGTTTTGGCACAAATCCATGTGCGGGTGCTAAAAAGAGCAGCATCGGCATGCTTTTCACGTCGTTTGGTAGAAATCCACGTGCGCGTTCTGCCAAAAGCACCATTTGCATGCATATCGTGTGGTTTTGCAGAAAACTGCTTCCGCGTCTACCAAAAGATGCATGTGCATGCTTAAAACGCGTTTTGGCACAAATCCATGCGCGGGTGCTAAAAAGAGCAGCATCGGCATGCTTTTCACGTCTTTTGGTAAAAATCCACGTGCGCCTTCTGCCAAAAGCACCATTTGCATGCATATCGTGTGGTTTTGCAGAAAACTGCGTCCGCGTCTACCAAAAGATGCATGTGCATGCTTAAAACGCGTTTTGCACAAATCCATGTGCGGGTGCTAAAAAGAGCAGCATCGGCATGCTTTTCACGTCGTTTGGTAGAAATCCACGTGCGCGTTCTGCCAAAAGCACCATTTGCATGCATATCGAGTGGTTTTGCAGAAAACTGCGTCCGCGTCTAGCAAAAGATGCATGTGCATGCTTAAAACGCGTTTTGGCGCAAATCCATGTGCGGGTGCTAAAAAGAGCAGCATCGGCATGCTTTTCACGTCGTTTGGTAGAAATCCACGTGCGCGTTCTGCCAAAAGTACCATTTGCACGCATATCGTGTGGTTTTGCAGAAAACTGCGTCCGCGTCTACCAAAAGATGCATGTGCATGCTTAAGCCGCGTTTTGGCACAAATCCATGTGCGGGTGCTAAAAAGAGCAGCATCGGCATGCTTTTCACGTCGTTTGGTAGAAATTCACGTGCGCGTTCTGCCAAAAGCACCATTTGCATGCATATCGTGTGGTTTTGCAGAAAACTGCGTCCGCGTCTACCAAAAGATGCATGTGCATGCTTAAAACGCGTTTTTGCACATATCCATGTGCGGGTGCTAAAAAGAGCAGCATCGGCATGCTTTTCACGTCGTTTGGTAGAAATCCGCGTGCGCGTTCTGCCAAAAGCACCATTTGCATGCATATCGTGTGGTTTTGCAGAAAACTGCGTCCGCGTCTACCAAAAGATGCATGTGCATGCTTAAAACGCGTTTGGCACAAATGCATGTGCGGGTGCTAAAAAGAGCAGCATCGGCATGCTTTTCACGTCGTTTGGTAGAAATCCACGTCCGCGTTCTGCCAAAAGCACCATTTGCATGCATATCGTGTGGTTTTGCAGAAAACTGCGCCCGCGTCTACCAAAAGATGCATGTGCATGCTTAAAACGTGTTTTGGCACAAATCCATGTGCGGGTGCTAAAAACAGCAGCATCGGCATGCTTTTCACGTCGTTTGGTAGAAATCCACGTCCGCGTTCTGCCAAAAGCACCATTTGCATGCATATCGTGTGGGTTTGCAGAAAACTGCGTCCGCGTCTACCAAAAGATGCATGTGCATGCTTAAAACGTGTTTTGGCACAAATCCATGTGCGGGTGCTAAAAAGAGCAGCATCGGCATGCTTTTCACTTCGTTTGGTAGAAATCCACGTGCGCGTTCTGCCAAAAGCACCATTTGCATGCATATCGTGTGGTTTTGCATAAAACTGCGTCCGCGTCTACCAAAAGATGCATGTGCATGCTTAAAACGCGTTTTGGCACAAATCCATGTGCGGGTGCTAAAAAGAGCAGCATCGGCATGCTTTTCACGTCGTTTGGTAGAAATCCACGTGTGCGTTCTGCCAAAAGCACCATTTGCATGCATATCGTGTGGTTTTGCAGAAAACTGCGTCCGTGTCTACCAAAATATGCATGTGCATGCTTAAACGCGTTTTGGCACAAATCCATGTGTGGGTGCTAAAAAGAGCAGCATCGGCATGCTTTTCACGTCGTTGGTAGAAATCCACGTGCGCGTTCTGCCAAAAGCACCATTTGCATGCATATCGTGTGGTTTTGCAGAAAACTGCGTCCGCGTCTACCAAAAGATGCATGTGCATGCTTAAAACGCGTTTTGGCACAAATCCATATGCGGGTGCTAAAAAGAGCAGCATCGGCATGCTTTTCACGTCGTTTGGTAGAAATCCACGTGCGCGTTCTGCCAAAAGCACCATTTGCATGCATATCGTGTGGTTTTGCAGAAAACTGCGTCCGCGTCTACCAAAAGATGCATGTGCATGCTTAAAACGCGTTTTGGCATAAATCCATGTGCGGGTGCTAAAAAAGAGCACCATCGGGCATGCTTTTCACGTCGTTTGGTAGAAATCCACGTGCGCGTTCTGTCAAAAGCACCATTTGCATGCATATCGTGTGGTTTTGCAGAAAACTGCGTCCGCGTCTACCAAAAGATGCATATATGTGCATACTTAAAACGCGTTTTGGCACAAATGCATGTTCGGGTGATAAAAAGAGCAGCATCGGCATGCTTTTCACGTCGTTTGGTAGAAATCCACGTCCGCATTCTGCCAAAAGCACCATTTGCATGGATATCGTGTGGTTTTGCAGAAAACTGCGTCCGCGTCTGCCAAAAGATGCATGTGCATGCTTAAAACGTGTTTTGCACAAATCCATGTGCGGGTGCTAAAAAGAGCAGCATCGGCATGCTTTTCACGTCGTTTGGAAGAAATCCACGTGCGCGTTCTGCCAAAAGCACCATTTGCATGCATATCGTGTGGTTTTGCAGAAAACTGCGTCCGCGTCTACCAAAAGGTGCATGTGCATGCTTAAAACGCGTTTTGGCACAAATCCACGTGCGGAAGCTAAAAAGAGCAGCATCGGCATGGTTTTGACGTCGTTTGGTAGAAATCCACGTGCGCGTTCTGCCAAAAGCACCATTTGCATGCATATCGTGTGGTTTTGCAGAAAACTGCGTCCGCGTCTACCAAAAGATGCATGTGCATGCTTAAAACGCGTTTTGGCACAAATCCATGTGCGGGTGCTAAAAAGAGCAGCATCGGCATGCTTTTCGCGTCGTTTGGTAGAAATCCACGTGCGCGTTCGGACAAAAGCACCATTTGCATGCATATCGTGTGGTTTTGCAGAAAACTGCGTCCGCGTCTACCAAAAGTTGCATGTGCATGCTTAAAACGCGTTTTGGCACAAAACAATGTGCGGGTGCTAAAAGAGCAGCATCGGCATGCTTTTCACGTCGTTTGGTAGAATTCCACGTGCGCGTTCTGCCAAAAGCACGATTTGCATGCATATCGTGTGGTTTGGCAGAAAACTGCGTCCGCGTCTACCAAAAGATGCATGTGCATGCTTAAAACGGGTTTTGGCACAAATCCATGTGCGGGTGCTAAAAAGAGCAGCATCGGCATCCTTTTCACGTCGTTTGGTAGAAATCCAAGTGCGCGTTCTGCCAAAAGCACCATTTGCATGCATATCGTGTGGTTTTGCAGAAAACTGCGTCCGCGTCTACCAAAAGATGCATGTGCATGCTTAAAACGCGTTTTGGCACAAATCCATGTGCGGGTGCTAAAAAGAGCAGCATCGGCATGCTTTTCACGTCGTTTTGGTAGAAATCCACGTGCGCGTTCTGCCAAAAGCACCATTTGCATGCATATCGTGTGGTTTTGCAGAAAACTGCGTCCGCGTCTAACAAAAGATGCATGTGCATCTTTAAAACGCGTTTTGGCACAAATCCATGTGCGGGTGCTAAAAAGAGCAGCATCGGCATGCTTTTCACGTCGTTTGTAGAAATCCACGTGCGCGTTCTGCCAAAAGCACCATTTGCATGCATATCGTGTGGTTTTGCAGAAAACTGCGTCCGCGTCTACCAAAAGATGCATGTGCATGCTTAAAACGCGTTTTGGCACAAATCCATGTGCGGGTGCTAAAAAGAGCGGCATCGGCATGCTTTTCACGTCTTTTGGTAAAAATCCACGTGCGCGTTCTGCCAAAAACACCATTTGCATGCATATCGTGTGGTTTTGCAGTAAACTGCGTCCGCGTCTACCAAAAGATGCATGTGCATGCTTAAAACGGGTTATGGCACAAATCCATGTGCGGGCGCTAAAAAGAGCAGCATCGGCATGCTTTTCACGTCGTTTGGTAGAAATCCACGTGCGCGTTCTGCCAAAAGCACCATTTGCATGCATATCGTTTGGTTTTGCAGAAAACTGCGTCCCGCGTCTACCAAAAGATGCATGTGCATGCTTAAAACGCGTTTTGGCACAAACCATGTGCGGGTGCTAAAAAGAGCAGCATCGGCATGCTTTTCACGTCGTTTGGTAGAAATCCACGTGCGCGTTCTGCCAAAAGCACCATTTGCATGCATATCGTGTGGTTTTGCAAAAAACTGCGTCTGCGTCTACCAAAAGACGCATGTGCATGCTTAACACGCGTTTTGGCACAAATCCATGTGCGGGTGCTAAAAAGAGCAGCATCGGCTTGCTTTTCACGTCGTTTGGTAGAAATCCACGTGCGCGTTCTGCCAAAAGCACCATTTGCATGCATATCGTGTGGTTTTGCAGAAAACTGCTTCCGCGTCTACCAAAAGATGCATGTGCCTGCTTAAAACGCGTTTTGGCACAAATCCATGTGCGGGTGCTAAAAAGAGCAGCATCGGCATGCTTTTCACGTCGTTTGGTAGAAATCCACGTGCGTGTTCTGCCAAAAGCACCATTTGCATGCATATCGTGAGGTTTTGCAGAAAACTGCGTCCGCGTCTACCAAAAGATGCATGTGCATGCTTAAAACGCGTTTTGGCACAAATACATGTGCGGGTGCTAAAAACAGAGCATCGGCATGCTTTTCACATCGTTTGGTAGAAATGCACGTGCGCGTTCTGCCAAAAGCACCATTTGCATGCATATCGTGTGGTTTTGCAGAAAACTGCGTCCGCGTCTACCAAAAGATGCATGTGCATGCTTAAAACGCGTTTTGGCACAAATCCATGTGCGGGTGCTAAAAAGAGCGGCATCGGCATGCTTTTCACGTCTTTTGGTAAAAATCCACGTGCGCGTTCTGCCAAAAGCACCATTTGCATGCATATCGTGTGGTTTTGCAGTAAACTGCGTCCGCGTCTACGAAAAGATGCATGTGCATGCTTAAAACGCGTTTTGGCACAAATCCATGTGCGGGCGCTAAAAAGAGCAGCATCGGCATGCTTTTCACGTCGTTTGGTAGAAATCCACGTGCGCGTTCTGCCAAAAGCACCATTTGCATGCATATCGTGTG
Source organism: Dermacentor variabilis (assembly GCF_050947875.1). Classification (NCBI taxonomy): domain Eukaryota; kingdom Metazoa; phylum Arthropoda; class Arachnida; order Ixodida; family Ixodidae; genus Dermacentor; species Dermacentor variabilis. The sequence continues at coordinate 12,641 of NW_027460555.1, read as the reverse complement.
GTTTTGCAGAAAACTGCGTCCGCGTCTACCAAAAGATGCATGTGCATGCTTAAAACGCGTTTGGCACAAATCCATGTGCGGGTGCTAAAAAGAGCAGCATCGGCATGCTTTTCACGTCGTTTGGTAGAAATCCACGTGCGCGTTCTGCCAAAAGCACCATTTGCATGCATATCGTGTGGTTTTGCAGAAAACTGCGTCCGCGTCTACCAAAATGTGCATGTGCATGCTTAAAACGCGTTTTGGCACAAATCCATGTGCGGGTGCTAAAAAGAGCAGCATCGGCATGCTTTTCACGTCGTTTGGTAGAAATCCACGTGCGCGTTCTGCCAAAAGCACCATTTGCATGCATATCGTGTGGTTTTGCAGAAAACTGCGTCCGCGTCTACCAAAAGATGCATGTGCATGCTTAAACCGCGTTTTGGCACAAATCCATGTGCGGGTGCTAAAAAGAGCAGCATCGGCATGCGTTTCACGTCGTTTGGTAGAAATCCACGTGCGCGTTCTGCCAAAAGCACCATTTGCATGCATATCGTGTGGTTTTGCAGAAAACTGCGTCCGCGTCTACCAAAAGATGCATGTGCATGCTTAAAACGCGTTTTGGCACAAATACATGTGCGGGTGCTAAAAAGAGAGCATCGGCATGCTTTTCACGTCGTTTGGTAGAAATGCACGTGCGCGTTCTGCCAAAAGCACCATTTGCATGCATATCGTGTGGTTTTGCAGAAAACTGCGTCCGCGTCTACCAAAAGATGCATGTGCATGCATAAAACGCGTTTTGGCACAAATCCATGTGCGGGTGCTAAAAAGAGCAGCATCGGCATGCTTTTCACGTCGTTTGGTAGAAATCCACGTGCGCGTTCTGCCAAAAGCACCATTTGCATGCATATCGTGTGGTTTTGCAGAAAACTGCGTCCGGGTGTACCAAAAGATGCATGTGCATGCTTAAAACGCGTTTTGGCACAAATCCATGTGCGGGTGCTAAAAAGAGCGGCATCGGCATGCTTTTCACGTCTTTTGGTAAAAATCCACGTGCGCGTTCTGCCAAAAGCACCATTTGCATGCATATCGTGTGGTTTTGCAGTAAACTGCGTCCGCGTCTACGAAAAGATGCATGTGCATGCTTAAAACGCGTTTTGGCACAAATCCATGTGCGGGCGCTAAAAAGAGCAGCATCGGCATGCTTTTCACGTCGTTTGGTAGAAATCCACGTGCGCGTTCTGCCAAAAGCACCATTTGCATGCATATCGTGTGGTTTTGCAGAAAACTGCGTCCGCGTCTACCAAAAGATGCATGTGCATGCTTAAAACGCGTTTGGCACAAATCCATGTGCGGGTGCTAAAAAGAGCAGCATCGGCATGCTTTTCACGTCGTTTGGTAGAAATCCACGTGCGCGTTCTGCCAAAAGCACCATTTGCATGCATATCGTGTGGTTTTGCAGAAAACTGCGTCCGCGTCTACCAAAATGTGCATGTGCATGCTTAAAACGCGTTTTGGCACAAATCCATGTGCGGGTGCTAAAAAGAGCAGCATCGGCATGCTTTTCACGTCGTTTGGTAGAAATCCACGTGCGCGTTCTGCCAAAAGCACCATTTGCATGCATATCGTGTGGTTTTGCAGAAAACTGCGTCCGCGTCTACCAAAAGATGCATGTGCATGCTTAAACCGCGTTTTGGCACAAATCCATGTGCGGGTGCTAAAAAGAGCAGCATCGGCATGCGTTTCACGTCGTTTGGTAGAAATCCACGTGCGCGTTCTGCCAAAAGCACCATTTGCATGCATATCGTGTGGTTTTGCAGAAAACTGCGTCCGCGTCTACCAAAAGATGCATGTGCATGCTTAAAACGCGTTTTGGCACAAATACATGTGCGGGTGCTAAAAAGAGAGCATCGGCATGCTTTTCACGTCGTTTGGTAGAAATGCACGTGCGCGTTCTGCCAAAAGCACCATTTGCTTGCATATCGTGTGGTTTTGCAGAAAACTGCGTCCGCGTCTACCAAAAGATGCATGTGCATGCATAAAACGCGTTTTGGCACAAATCCATGTGCGGGTGCTAAAAAGAGCAGCATCGGCATGCTTTTCACGTCGTTTGGTAGAAATCCACGTGCGCGTTCTGCCAAAAGCACCATTTGCATGCATATCGTGTGGTTTTGCAGAAAACTGCGTCCGGGTGTACCAAAAGATGCATGTGCATGCTTAAAACGCGTTTTGGCACAAATCCATGTGCGGGTGCTAAAAAGAGCAGCATCGGTATGCTTTTCACGTCGTTTGGTAGAAATCCACGTGCCCGTTCTGCCAAAAGCACCATTTGCATGCATATCGTGTGGTTTTGTAGAAAACTGCGTCCGCGTCTACCCAAAGATGCATGTGCATGCTTAAAACGCGTTTTGGCACAAATCCATGTGCGGGTGCTAAAAAGAGCAGCATCGGCATGCTTTTCACGTCGTTTGGTAGAAATCCACGTGCGCGTTCTGCCAAAAGCACCATTTCCATGCATATCGTGTGGTTTTGCAGAAAACTGCGTCCGCGTCTACCAAAAGATGCATGTGCATGCTTAAAACGCGTTTTGGCATAAATCCATGTGCGGGTGCTAAAAAGAGCACCATCGGCATGCTTTTCACGTCGTTTGGTAGAAATCCACGTGCGCGTTCTGTCAAAAGCACCATTTGCATGCATATCGTGTGGTTTTGCAGAAAACTGCGTCCGCGTCTACCAAAAGATGCATATATGTGCATACTTAAAACGCGTTTTGGCACAAATGCATGTTCGGGTGATAAAAAGAGCAGCATCGGCATGCTTTTCACGTCGTTTGGTAGAAATCCACGTCCGCATTCTGCCAAAAGCACCATTTGCATGGATATCGTGTGGTTTTGCAGAAAACTGCGTCCGCGTCTACCAAAAGATGCATGTGCATGCTTAAAACGTGTTTTGGCACAAATCCATGTGCGGGTGCTAAAAAGAGCAGCATCGGCATGCTTTTCACGTCGTTTGGAAGAAATCCACGTGCGCGTTCTGCCAAAAGCACCATTTGCATGCATATCGTGTGGTTTTGCAGAAAACTGCGTCCGCGTCTACCAAAAGGTGCATGTGCATGCTTAAAACGCGTTTTGGCACAAATCCACGTGCGGGTGCTAAAAAGAGCAGCATCGGCATGGTTTTGACGTCGTTTGGTAGAAATCCACGTGCGCGTTCTGCCAAAAGCACCATTTGCATGCATATCGTGTGGTTTTGCAGAAAACTGCGTCCGCGTCTACCAAAAGATGCATGTGCATGCTTAGAACGCGTTTTGGCACAAATCCATGTGCGGGTGCTAAAAAGAGCAGCATCGGCATGCTTTTCGCGTCGTTTGGTAGAAATCCACGTGCGCGTTCGGACAAAAGCACCATTTGCATGCATATCGTGTGGTTTTGCAGAAAACTGCGTCCGCGTCTACCAAAAGTTGCATGTGCATGCTTAAAAACGCGTTTTGGCACAAAACAATGTGCGGGTGCTAAAAGAGCAGCATCGGCATGCTTTTCACGTCGTTTGGTAGAATTCCACGTGCGCGTTCTGCCAAAAGCACGATTTGCATGCATATCGTGTGGTTTGGCAGAAAACTGCGTCCGCGTCTACCAAAAGATGCATGTGCATGCTTAAAACGGGTTTTGGCACAAATCCATGTGCGGGTGCTAAAAAGAGCAGCATCGGCATCCTTTTCACGTCGTTTGGTAGAAATCAAAGTGCGCGTTCTGCCAAAAGCACCATTTGCATGCATATCGTGTGGTTTTGCAGAAAACTGCGTCCGCGTCTACCAAAAGATGCATGTGCATGCTTAAAAACGCGTTTTGGCACAAATCCATGTGCGGGTGCTAAAAAGAGCAGCATCGGCATGCTTTTCACGTCGTTTGGTAGAAATCCACGTGCGCGTTCTGCCAAAAGCACCATTTGCATGCATATCGTGTGGTTTTGCAGAAAACTGCGTCCGCGTCTAACAAAAGATGCATGTGCATCTTTAAAACGCGTTTTGGCACAAATCCATGTGCGGGTGCTAAAAAGAGCAGCATCGGCATGCTTTTCACGTCGTTTGTAGAAATCCACGTGCGCGTTCTGCCAAAAGCACCATTTGCATGCATATCGTGTGGTTTTGCAGAAAACTGCGTCCGCGTCTACCAAAAGATGCATGTGCATGCTTAAAACGCGTTTTGGCACAAATCCATGTGCGGGTGCTAAAAAGAGCGGCATCGGCATGCTTTTCACGTCTTTTGGTAAAAATCCACGTGCGCGTTCTGCCAAAAACACCATTTGCATGCATATCGTGTGGTTTTGCAGTAAACTGCGTCCGCGTCTACCAAAAGATGCATGTGCATGCTTAAAACGCGTTATGGCACAAATCCATGTGCGGGCGCTAAAAAGAGCAGCATCGGCATGCTTTTCCCGTCGTTTGGTAGAAATCCACGTGCGCGTTCTGCCAAAAGCACCATTTGCATGCATATCGTTTGGTTTTGCAGAAAACTGCGTCCGCGTCTACCAAAAGATGCATGTGCATGCTTAAAACGCGTTTTGGCACAAATCCATGTGCGGGTGCTAAAAAGAGCAGCATCGGCATGCTTTTCACGTCGTTTGGTAGAAATCCACGTGCGCGTTCTGCCAAAAGCACCATTTGCATGCATATCGTGTGGTTTTGCAAAAAACTGCGTCTGCGTCTACCAAAAGACGCATGTGCATGCTTAACACGCGTTTTGGCACAAATCCATGTGCGGGTGCTAAAAAGAGCAGCATCGGCTTGCTTTTCACGTCGTTTGGTAGAAATCCACGTGCGCGTTCTGCCAAAAGCACCATTTGCATGCATATCGTGTGGTTTTGCAGAAAACTGCTTCCGCGTCTACCAAAAGATGCATGTGCCTGCTTAAAACGCGTTTTGGCACAAATCCATGTGCGGGTGCTAAAAAGAGCAGCATCGGCATGCTTTTCACGTCGTTTGGTAGAAATCCACGTGCGTGTTCTGCCAAAAGCACCATTTGCATGCATATCGTGAGGTTTTGCAGAAAACTGCGTCCGCGTCTACCAAAAGATGCATGTGCATGCTTAAAACGCGTTTTGGCACAAATACATGTGCGGGTGCTAAAAACAGAGCATCGGCATGCTTTTCACATCGTTTGGTAGAAATGCACGTGCGCGTTCTGCCAAAAGCACCATTTGCATGCATATCGTGTGGTTTTGCAGAAAACTGCGTCCGCGTCTACCAAAAGATGCATGTGCATGCTTAAAACGCGTTTTGGCACAAATCCATGTGCGGGTGCTAAAAAGAGCGGCATCGGCATGCTTTTCACGTCTTTTGGTAAAAATCCACGTGCGCGTTCTGCCAAAAGCACCATTTGCATGCATATCGTGTGGTTTTGCAGTAAACTGCGTCCGCGTCTACGAAAAGATGCATGTGCATGCTTAAAACGCGTTTTGGCACAAATCCATGTGCGGGCGCTAAAAAGAGCAGCATCGGCATGCTTTTCACGTCGTTTGGTAGAAATCCACGTGCGCGTTCTGCCAAAAGCACCATTTGCATGCATATCGTGTGGTTTTGCAGAAAACTGCGTCCGCGTCTACCAAAAGATGCATGTGCATGCTTAAAAACGCGTTTGGCACAAATCCATGTGCGGGTGCTAAAAAGAGCAGCATCGGCATGCTTTTCACGTCGTTTGGTAGAAATCCACGTGCGCGTTCTGCCAAAAGCACCATTTGCATGCATATCGTGTGGCTTTGCAGAAAACTGCGTCCGCGTCTACCAAAATGTGCATGTGCATGCTTAAAACGCGTTTTGGCACAAATCCATGTGCGGGTGCTAAAAAGAGCAGCATCGGCATGCTTTTCACGTCGTTTGGTAGAAATCCACGTGCGCGTTCTGCCAAAAGCACCATTTGCATGCATATCGTGTGGTTTTGCAGAAAACTGCGTCCGCGTCTACCAAAAGATGCATGTGCATGCTTAAACCGCGTTTTGGCACAAATCCATGTGCGGGTGCTAAAAAGAGCAGCATCGGCATGCGTTTCACGTCGTTTGGTAGAAATCCACGTGCGCGTTCTGCCAAAAGCACCATTTGCATGCATATCGTGTGGTTTTGCAGAAAACTGCGTCCGCGTCTACCAAAAGATGCATGTGCATGCTTAAAACGCGTTTTGGCACAAATACATGTGCGGGTGCTAAAAAGAGAGCATCGGCATGCTTTTCACGTCGTTTGGTAGAAATGCCCGTGCGCGTTCTGCCAAAAGCACCATTTGCATGCATATCGTGTGGTTTTGCAGAAAACTGCGTCCGCGTCTACCAAAAGATGCATGTGCATGCATAAAACGCGTTTTGGCACAAATCCATGTGCGGGTGCTAAAAAGAGCAGCATCGGCATGCTTTTCACGTCGTTTGGTAGAAATCCACGTGCGCGTTCTGCCAAAAGCACCATTTGCATGCATAACGTGTGGTTTTGCAGAAAACTGCGTCCGGGTGTACCAAAAGATGCATGTGCATGCTTAAAACGCGTTTTGGCACAAATCCATGTGCGGGTGCTAAAAAGAGCAGCATCGGTATGCTTTTCACGTCGTTTGGTAGAAATCCACGTGCCCGTTCTGCCAAAAGCACCATTTGCATGCATATCGTGTGGTTTTGTAGAAAACTGCGTCCGCGTCTACCCAAAGATGCATGTGCATGCTTAAAACGCGTTTTGGCACAAATCCATGTGCGGCTGCTAAAAAGAGCAGCATCGGCATGCTTTTCACGTCGTTTGGTAGAAATCCACGTGCGCGTTCTGCCAAAAGCACCATTTGCATGCATATCGTGTGGTTTTGCAGAAAACTGCTTCCGCGTCTACCAAAAGATGCATGTGCATGCTTAAAACGCGTTTTGGCACAAATCCATGCGCGGGTGCTAAAAAGAGCAGCATCGGCATGCTTTTCACGTCTTTTGGTAAAAATCCACGTGCGCCTTCTGCCAAAAGCACCATTTGCATGCATATCGAGTGGTTTTGCAGAAAACTGCGTCCGCGTCTACCAAAAGATGCATGTGCATGCTTAAAACGCGTTTTGGCACAAATCCATGTGCGGGTGCTAAAAAGAGCAGCATCGGCATGCTTTTCACGTCGTTTGGTAGAAATCCACGTGCGCGTTCTGCCAAAAGCACCATTTGCATGCATATCGTGTGGTTTTGCAGAAAACTGCGTCCGCGTCTACCAAAATGTGCATGTGCATGCTTAAAACGCGTTTTGGCACAAATCCATGTGCGGGTGCTAAAAAGAGCAGCATCGGCATGCTTTTCACGTCGTTTGGTAGAAATCCACGTGCGCGTTCTGCCAAAAGCACCATTTGCATGCATATCGTGTGGTTTTGCAGAAAACTGCGTCCGCGTCTACCAAAAGATGCATGTGCATGCTTAAACCGCGTTTTGGCACAAATCCATGTGCGGGTGCTAAAAAGAGCAGCATCGGCATGCGTTTCACGTCGTTTGGTAGAAATCCACGTGCGCGTTCTGCCAAAAGCACCATTTGCATGCATATCGTGTGGTTTTGCAGAAAACTGCGTCCGCGTCTACCAAAAGATGCATGTGCATGCTTAAAACGCGTTTTGGCACAAATACATGTGCGGGTGCTAAAAAGAGAGCATCGGCATGCGTTTCACGTCGTTTGGTAGAAATGCACGTACGCGTTCTGCCAAAAGCACCATTTGCATGCATATCGTGTGGTTTTGCAGAAAACTGCGTCCGCGTCTACCAAAAGATGCATGTGCATGCATAAAACGCGTTTTGGCACAAATCCATGTGCGGGTGCTAAAAAGAGCAGCATCGGCATGCTTTTCACGTCGTTTGGTAGAAATCCACGTGCGCGTTCTGCCAAAAGCACCATTTGCATGCATATCGTGTGGTTTTGCAGAAAACTGCGTCCGGGTGTACCAAAAGATGCATGTGCATGCTTAAAACGCGTTTTGGCACAAATCCATGTGCGGGTGCTAAAAAGAGCAGCATCGGTATGCTTTTCACGTCGTTTGGTAGAAATCCACGTGCCCGTTCTGCCAAAAGCACCATTTGCATGCATATCGTGTGGTTTTGCAGAAAACTGCGTCCGCGTCTACCAAAAGGTGCATGTGCATGCTTAAAACGCGTTTTGGCACAAATCCACGTGCGGGTGCTAAAAAGAGCAGCATCGGCATGGTTTTGACGTCGTTTGGTAGAAATCCACGTGCGCGTTCTGCCAAAAGCACCATTTGCATGCATATCGTGTGGTTTTGCAGAAAACTGCGTCCGCGTCTACCAAAAGATGCATGTGCATGCTTAAAACGCGTTTTGGCACAAATCCATGTGCGGGTGCTAAAAAGAGCAGCATCGGCATGCTTTTCGCGTCGTTTGGTAGAAATCCACGTGCGCGTTCGGCCAAAAGCACCATTTGCATGCATATCGTGTGGTTTTGCAGAAAACTGCGTCCGCGTCTACCAAAAGATGCATGTGCATGCTTAAAACGCGTTTTGGCACAAATCCATGTGCGGGTGCTAAAAAGAGCAGCATCGGCATGCTTTTCACGTCGTTTGGTAGAAATCCACGTGCGCGTTCTGCCAAAAGCACCATTTGCATGCATATCTTGTGGTTTTGCAGAAAACTGCGTCCGCGTCTAGCAAAAGATGCATGTGCATGCTTAAAACGCGTTTTGGCGCAAATCCATGTGCGGGTGCTAAAAAGAGCAGCATCGGCATGCTTTTCACGTCGTTTGGTAGAAATCCACGTGCGCGTTCTGCCAAAAGTACCATTTGCACGCATATCGTGTGGTTTTGCAGAAAACTGCGTCCGCGTCTACTAAAAGATGCATGTGCATGCTTAAGCCGCGTTTTGGCACAAATCCATGTGCGGGTGCTAAAAAGAGCAGCATCGGCATGCTTTTCACGTCGTTTGGTAGAAATTCACGTGCGCGTTCTGCCAAAAGCACCATTTGCATGCATATCGTGTGGTTTTGTAGAAAACTGCGTCCGCGTCTACCCAAAGATGCATGTGCATGCTTAAAACGCGTTTTGGCACAAATCCATGTGCGGGTGCTAAAAAAAGCAGCATCGGCATGCTTTTCACGTCGTTTGGTAGAAATCCACGTGCGCGTTCTGCCAAAAGCACCATTTGCATGCATATCGTGTGGTTTTGCAGAAAACTGCTTCCGCGTCTACCAAAAGATGCATGTGCATGCTTAAAACGCGTTTTGGCACAAATCCATGCGCGGGTGCTAAAAAGAGCAGCATCGGCATGCTTTTCACGTCTTTTGGTAAAAATCCACGTGCGCCTTCTGCCAAAAGCACCATTTGCATGCATATCGTGTGGTTTTGCAGAAAACTGCGTCCGCGTCTACCAAAAGATGCATGTGCATGCTTAAAACGCGTTTTGGCACAAATCCATGTGCGGGTGCTAAAAAGAGCAGCATCGGCATGCTTTTCACGTCGTTTGGTAGAAATCCACGTGCGCGTTCTGCCAAAAGCACCATTTGCATGCATATCGAGTGGTTTTGCAGAAAACTGCGTCCGCGTCTAGCAAAAGATGCATGTGCATGCTTAAAACGCGTTTTGGCGCAAATCCATGTGCGGGTGCTAAAAAGAGCAGCATCGGCATGCTTTTCACGTCGTTTGGTAGAAATCCACGTGCGCGTTCTGCCAAAAGTACCATTTGCACGCATATCGTGTGGTTTTGCAGAAAACTGCGTCCGCGTCTACCAAAAGATGCATGTGCATGCTTAAGCCGCGTTTTGGCACAAATCCATGTGCGGGTGCTAAAAAGAGCAGCATCGGCATGCTTTTCACGTCGTTTGGTAGAAATTCACGTGCGCGTTCTGCCAAAAGCACCATTTGCATGCATATCGTGTGGTTTTGCAGAAAACTGCGTCCGCGTCTACCAAAAGATGCATGTGCATGCTTAAAACGCGTTTTTGCACATATCCATGTGCGGGTGCTAAAAAGAGCAGCATCGGCATGCTTTTCACGTCGTTTGGTAGAAATCCGCGTGCGCGTTCTGCCAAAAGCACCATTTGCATGCATATCGTGTGGTTTTGCAGAAAACTGCGTCCGCGTCTACCAAAAGATGCATGTGCATGCTTAAAACGCGTTTTGGCACAAATGCATGTGCGGGTGCTAAAAAGAGCAGCATCGGCATGCTTTTCACGTCGTTTGGTAGAAATCCACGTCCGCGTTCTGCCAAAAGCACCATTTGCATGCATATCGTGTGGTTTTGCAGAAAACTGCGCCCGCGTCTACCAAAAGATGCATGTGCATGCTTAAAACGTGTTTTGGCACAAATCCATGTGCGGGTGCTAAAAACAGCAGCATCGGCATGCTTTTCACGTCGTTTGGTAGAAATCCACGTCCGCGTTCTGCCAAAAGCACCATTTGCATGCATATCGTGTGGGTTTGCAGAAAACTGCGTCCGCGTCTACCAAAAGATGCATGTGCATGCTTAAAACGTGTTTTGGCACAAATCCATGTGCGGGTGCTAAAAAGAGCAGCATCGGCATGCTTTTCACTTCGTTTGGTAGAAATCCACGTGCGCGTTCTGCCAAAAGCACCATTTGCATGCATATCGTGTGGTTTTGCATAAAACTGCGTCCGCGTCTACCAAAAGATGCATGTGCATGCTTAAAACGCGTTTTGGCACAAATCCATGTGCGGGTGCTAAAAAGAGCAGCATCGGCATGCTTTTCACGTCGTTTGGTAGAAATCCACGTGTGCGTTCTGCCAAAAGCACCATTTGCATGCATATCGTGTGGTTTTGCAGAAAACTGCGTCCGTGTCTACCAAAATATGCATGTGCATGCTTAAAACGCGTTTTGGCACAAATCCATGTGTGGGTGCTAAAAAGAGCAGCATCGGCATGCTTTTCACGTCGTTTGGTAGAAATCCACGTGCGCGTTCTGCCAAAAGCACCATTTGCATGCATATCGTGTGGTTTTGCAGAAAACTGCGTCCGCGTCTACCAAAAGATGCATGTGCATGCTTAAAACGCGTTTTGGCACAAATCCATATGCGGGTGCTAAAAAGAGCAGCATCGGCATGCTTTTCACGTCGTTTGGTAGAAATCCACGTGCGCGTTCTGCCAAAAGCACCATTTGCATGCATATCGTGTGGTTTTGCAGAAAACTGCGTCCGCGTCTACCAAAAGATGCATGTGCATGCTTAAAACGCGTTTTGGCATAAATCCATGTGCGGGTGCTAAAAAGAGCACCATCGGCATGCTTTTCACGTCGTTTGGTAGAAATCCACGTGCGCGTTCTGTCAAAAGCACCATTTGCATGCATATCGTGTGGTTTTGCAGAAAACTGCGTCCGCGTCTACCAAAAGATGCATATATGTGCATACTTAAAACGCGTTTTGGCACAAATGCATGTTCGGGTGATAAAAAGAGCAGCATCGGCATGCTTTTCACGTCGTTTGGTAGAAATCCACGTCCGCATTCTGCCAAAAGCACCATTTGCATGGATATCGTGTGGTTTTGCAGAAAACTGCGTCCGCGTCTACCAAAAGATGCATGTGCATGCTTAAAACGTGTTTTGGCACAAATCCATGTGCGGGTGCTAAAAAGAGCAGCATCGGCATGCTTTTCACGTCGTTTGGAAGAAATCCACGTGCGCGTTCTGCCAAAAGCACCATTTGCATGCATATCGTGTGGTTTTGCAGAAAACTGCGTCCGCGTCTACCAAAAGGTGCATGTGCATGCTTAAAACGCGTTTTGGCACAAATCCACGTGCGGGTGCTAAAAAGAGCAGCATCGGCATGGTTTTGACGTCGTTTGGTAGAAATCCACGTGCGCGTTCTGCCAAAAGCACCATTTGCATGCATATCGTGTGGTTTTGCAGAAAACTGCGTCCGCGTCTACCAAAAGATGCATGTGCATGCTTAAAACGCGTTTTGGCACAAATCCATGTGCGGGTGCTAAAAAGAGCAGCATCGGCATGCTTTTCGCGTCGTTTGGTAGAAATCCGCGTGCGCGTTCGGACAAAAGCACCATTTGCATGCATATCGTGTGGTTTTGCAGAAAACTGCGTCCGCGTCTACCAAAAGTTGCATGTGCATGCTTAAAACGCGTTTTGGCACAAAACAATGTGCGGGTGCTAAAAGAGCAGCATCGGCATGCTTTTCACGTCGTTTGGTAGAATTCCACGTGCGCGTTCTGCCAAAAGCACCATTTGCATGCATATCGTGTGGTTTGGCAGAAAACTGCGTCCGCGTCTACCAAAAGATGCATGTGCATGCTTAAAACGGGTTTTGGCACAAATCCATGTGCGGGTGCTAAAAAGAGCAGCATCGGCATCCTTTTCACGTCGTTTGGTAGAAATCCAAGTGCGCGTTCTGCCAAAAGCACCATTTGCATGCATATCGTGTGGTTTTGCAGAAAACTGCGTCCGCGTCTACCAAAAGATGCATGAGCATGCTTAAAACGCGTTTTGGCACAAATCCATGTGCGGGTGCTAAAAAGAGCAGCATCGGCATGCTTTTCACGTCGTTTGTAGAAATCCACGTGCGCGTTCTGCCAAAAGCACCATTTGCATGCATATCGTGTGGTTTTGCAGAAAACTGCGTCCGCGTCTACCAAAAGATGCATGTGCATGCTTAAAACGCGTTTTGGCACAAAACGATGTGCGGGTGCTAAAAAGAGCAGCATCGGAGTGCTTT